>NW_006399758.1:13194149-13198092 GCF_000299155.1 Elephantulus edwardii | reverse complement strand
TTTTTTAATTCATGCAATTCATTGACAGTGATTATATTTATCATATCCTGTAATGTTCACCATCATTTGTTCCAAATTATTTCACTATCATCACCAGAAACTGAGCATACCTAAGAAAAAACTCCCCCATTCTCCTTCCTTTTATCCCTGGTAACCACTAACATGCAATGACCTCCATACATTGGCCTAATTGTCATACGTGAGATCATGTTACATTTGTCCTTTTGTGACAGCACACCTTCAAGATTCATCTAGGCTGTAGCATGTATCAGAATTCCATTCTCCTCAGGACTGAGGAAGTGGGTGTAAACTTTGATTCTGTGTGATTCTGACCGTAGTTTAATCAATCAGCAGATGGCACAGTTCTAGGTGAATTCCCTATAGTGCTTCTGAATAAATCCAGGGTACTGATTGAAACATTTGCTCTAACTCTAGCAAAAGACAAGAAAAAGCAAGAAATTGATCTGTTGATTTTTAAAATGTCTCTTAGAATGAGAATTCCCATTAAATTTCATACTGGAGAAAGAAGCAATATGTATGATTGGCATCCCAGGAATATCTGTGTGTGGTTTTTTTCTGGTCATTATATCGAACCCGCCTCATTTTAAGAGTATGACCTTGAGTTGTCATTGTTTTAGAAAACATGGGCTGGTTGAGGACATCCATTACTGTCCTAGAATAAACACTGTAGCAGCATCCCCAAGGGAGACAGGGATTTTACTGGTCCCTGGACACAGGAATCCATTTGTCAGAGCATATGCTCAGTGTGATGAGCTGTAAAATGAGGTTAATTTCTGTGCCAGACGAAACCAGGAATGACTAAGCTACCAGATACAATAAGGGCTATGTCTGAGGGAAAAGCAGATGCATCTTTTTTCTCCCTCATACAATTTTACAAAGTTTAGCAAGATCAGATAGAATGATAAATAGGAACAAAATTAGTTTCCAATTCTGGGCCCAGGATACTCTCATTGTGATATTGTTCATTTTCAGGTTGCGTTTCATGCAGAATAGTGGAAGAAAAGAGGACAACATGTTATTGTAAAAAGCATCTTGTAAGTGCAAAGGCTATTACTACAGTTCCCATGAATTCTTGTGGTTGAAAAGTGTGAAGGAATTGGAATTGGCTGTGTTACATTTGAGGTACCTGATTATCAAGATCAAAAGAAAACAACATTTTTGTTTTACATTTATGAATAGGCTATTGTTGTGGTGTGCCATCAATTCAGAACCAAGCTGTAGCTGACCCTCCAGCAGAATTTCAGAGACAGTCAAATTGCACAGGAGGAGATTATCCATCTTTCTCCTGTGGAGCAGCTGGTGCACTGAACCGTGTGCATTTGGAATTGCAGTCCATCAGAGCTCCCAGTGAATAGGCTAGGAATTAGTTTTGTTAAAATTTCGGGGAATTTTAGGGAACTCTGGTGGCCTAGTGGCAAGAAGCCGTGCTGCATATTTGAAGGTGCATGGTTTGAATCCACCAGATGCTCCACGGGAGAAAGAGGGACAATTTCCTCCTCTGCCAGTCGGATCCAATTCGACAGTACACAATAAGAAAAGAAAAAAGAATTGGGATAAGTTTCTGGATGGGATTTTTCTATTATTTTATTTCTGTTGATAGTGATCTTTGCTTTTAAATACATTATACCCATTGCTATCAAGTCCAATTCCAACTCATAATGAACAAAGCTCCCTGACAGGGGTTCCAAGACTGTAAATCATTCCAGAAGCAGGGTCCATTATCCTTTTTTAAAAAAAAGTATTTTATTATTTTATGTGTGTGTGCTGTCAAATCGGATCTGACTGGTACAGGAGGAGATTGTCCCTCCTTCTCCAGTAGAGCATCTGGTGGATTCGAACTGCATACCTCTGGGATTGCACTGCAGCTTCTTGCCACTAGGCCACCAGAGCTCCTATCTTTCTTATATAAACTAATAAAGTGGAACCATCAACTATTCATTCATAAGCTGAGCTCTTAACTATTGTGCTTCCAAGTGTCCTGCTAAACACATTATGTTATTATTTGCCATTGAGTCAGAACCGACTCATAGCTAACCCTCCATGTGGTATTCAGAGGCTGAAAAAGGCATGGGAGATTGAACATCTTTTTTTTTCCTGAGGAGAAGCTGGTGGGTTCAAATCATATGCCTTTGTACATTACATAAAATACAAAGTCAGAATTTTTATTCAACTCACATTTCCCACCTACACTCATTCATAATTGTTTTAGAAGCAGAATATTAACCTTACAATGCTGCAATGAAAGGCAACTCTTGATAAATTGCTGTTGAGTTGAATGTTAATTTCTGTATTCTGTTTTATAATTTTTCTTTCAATTTTGCAAAAATGTGGATCTCTTTCAGTTAGTGTCCAGATAGGATTCTTCCAAACTTCTTGGCAATCATGAGTGAGTGCTTCTAGCACTGCCTCCACTTGTTGAAGCATCTCAGTTACTATTCTGTAAGTTCCTGGACACTGGTCTTCGCAAATAACTTTAGTGCAGCTAAGAATTCTTCCCTCAGTCCCATCAGTTTTTTTATTATGTCCTAGTTTCTGAAATAGGTTCATGTCAACCTATTCTTTTTCATCCAATGACTGTTCAGTCTTTCTATCTTCTTTTGGTTAGAGACACAATACATCCTAGGCCACCAATACTCTTTTCTTCCATTTTCTTTTAAAACTTCTTGAGTTATTCAAACTTCTGGCCATGGAATTCTTCAGTACTGCAACTAGAAGCTTGAATTTACTCTCAGTTAATTCAGTTGGAGAAATGTGAAGCATATTCTTCCCTTTTGGTTTTTTAACTACAGGTCTTTTTTGCATTTTCGGAGGTTACCAATCTCATTGTTCTTGTTTTGTTGTTGTTAGGTGTCATCAAGTTAAGTAAAACCCATAGCAACTCTATGAACAGAAGATCTAAACCCTGTCCTTTGCTGTACCATCCTCACGGTCTCTAACATATTGGATGTACTTTGTTGCAATCACTGTGTCAATTTATATGGTTGAGGGTCTTCCTCTCTCTTACTGACCCTCCACCTTTAGAAGCATGATGTCCCTTCCCTCTCCAAGGGACAGCCTTTCCTAGCAACATGCCCAAAGCTTGTGAGACAAAGCTTCATCATTTTTGCCTCCAACGAGCCCTTTGGCTGCACCTTCTCCAAGATATAATTGTTTATTCTTTTGGCAGACCCTGGGATATTAAAAATTCTTCATCGCAGCTCAAAAACATTAATAGTCCTTCTGTCATCCTTATTCATTGTTCAGTTCTCAACAGCATAATAAGTGATTGAAAAAGACCACGGACTAAATTAAGCACACTTCAAACTGACATCATTGGTCCTCAGTAATTTGGAGAGATCCCTGATTACATACTTTCCCAGTGCAATACCTCTCCTGATCTCCTGACTGCTGGTACCAAGGGTGTTGACTGTGGATCCAAGGGAGATGAATTTGTGGACAGTTTCAATTTTGTCTCCATGTATTATGATGTTGTTTATTGATCCAGAAATTAAAATTTTTCTTTTCTTGATGTTGAGATGCAATTAATATTTTTTAAATTATTATTTGTGTGTGTATGTACTGTCAAATCAGATTTGACTGGTACAGGAGGAGATTATTCCTCCTTCTCCAGCAAAGCATCTGGTGGATTTGAACCACTCACCTCTGGGATTGTAGTGCAGCTTCTTGCCACTAGGCCACCAGAGCTCGCTGAGATACAATTAATATTGAAAGCTGTATTATTTGATCTTCTGCAGGAAATGCTTCAAGTCCTCTTCACTTTCAGGAAGCCAGGTTGTGTCATCTGCATAAAACAAATTGTTGATGAGTCTTTCTTTGATTTAGATGCCACATTCTTCTTCATAGCATCCAGCTTCTTAAGTAATTTACTCAACACACAGATTGAATAGGTGAGGAGAAAGGATACAAGTATGACACACACCTT
>NW_006399758.1:13190848-13193134 GCF_000299155.1 Elephantulus edwardii | reverse complement strand
AAAAGGCTAAACAAGCATCTAAAAAGACTGCAATGGCTGCTACTAAGGCTCCCACAAAAGCAGCGCCTAAACAAAAAATTGCGAAGCCTGTGAAAGTTTCTTCTGCTCCCCGAGTTGGTGGAAAACGCTAAGGAGGCACATACGGCTTAAATAAAGATGTAGTTGTAACTCTAAAAAAAAAAAAAGAAAAGAAATTCCTATTCTTCTCAATGTTAGCCATAATTTGTTATGACTCACATAGCCAAATGTCTTTATTTTGCCAATATAGACAAATATAGCACAAATAGACTTTCTCCTGATATTCTTTGCTTCCAGTCAGGATCCATTTGACATTAACAATGATATCCCTGTTGCAAAAGCCTCTTCTAAATTCACCTTGAACTTTTGGCAGTTCTCTGTCTATACACTGTTCTGTGATCTTCAGCAGTATTTTGCTTTTATATGATATTAACAATTTTGATAATTTCCACATTCTGTTGGATAACCTTTCTTGAGAATGAGAACAAATATGGATCACTTCCACTCAACCAGGCAGTTGTCTTCCAAATTTCTTGATATAGAGTGGTGAGCACATCAAGGTTTTATCTATCAGTTGAAACATGTGAGTTGACATCCCATCAATTTCTGGGGCTTTATTTTTTGCCAATGCCATCAGTGTAGCTTGAACATCTTTCTTAATTACTACTGGCTATTGGTCATATATGATACTTCCAGAAATATTTCCGTGTCGGCCAATTCTTTTTGATACAATGATTCTTTATATTCCTCACATCTTCTTTAATGCTTCTGAATAATTTAAGATTTTGCCCATAGCATTTCTCAGTATTGTTAACTCCAGGCTTGAGTGCCTGTTTCTTCAGGTTGAGAAGTACTGAATGAATTCTTCCTTTTTTATTCTCCATTTCTAGTTCTTTGCACATTCTGTTGTAATAGTTTGCTTTGTCTTCTTGATCTGCCCTTTGAAATCTCTGTTCAGCTCTTTTACTTCAGAATCTCTTCCCTTTGTTCTCTCTTCTTATACCCATTTTGGGCTTTCCCCCCCCCTCCCCCCATCTTTGTCCTAACCTTTTGCACTCTTCATGGGTGATATCCTTGATGTCATCCTACAACTCATCTAGTCTCCCATCATTGGTGTTCAGTGTTTCAAGTCTAATCTTAAAATGATTTTTAAATTCAAGTGGCATAGACTCAAGATTGTATTTTGGTTCTCCTGGAATTGTTTTCATTTTCTTTGTCCTCAGTTTGAACTTGCAATAAGTAATTGCTGGTCTGTTCCACAGCTAGCACTGGCCTGGTTTTGCCTTGATGAGATTGAGCTTCTTCAATGAATCCTTCCACAGAAGTAATCAGCCTAATTCCCATGCGTTCTATCAGGTGAAGCCCATGGGTAAAGCTGCCATTTGTGACTTTTTAAAAAATGGTATTTGAGGTGAATAAATCATTGAATATATAACATTTGATCATTAGTTTTTTGTACTCATTTTGTTTATCACCAAGACCATACTTTCCAACTACCATTTCTTCTTCATTGTTTCTAACGTTTTCATTTCATTCACCAATTATCAAGAAGAATTAATGCATTTTGATTGCATGTTTGGTTAACTTTAGATTGAAAAATTTTGCAATATCTCAATTTCCTCCACTTTGGCTAAAAATGTTGATATTTGAAGACTAGTCATATCAACAAGTCTTCTTTGTATAGCATTAATAGATGAGAAATATAATATCAGAGTAGTTTTAATTTGCCTTTTTTTAAACTAGAAGTGGCAAAGTTGATATTCTTAATAACTGTATTGTATGACCACCAAAGGCAACAAAAGATTTTAGTTATAATAATTTTTATCATGCCTTTCTAAGGTCTTATTTTAAAAAGTAGACTCAATGTTATGGTTACTATTGCTTTAGCCCAAAAAATTATGTCATAAAGCCAGATTGTCCATAAAGTCTGTAGAGTTAAATTTACAATATGAAAGCCAATGATTTCATCTTACTTGGATCCACAGTCAACACCTTTGGTACCAGTAGTCAGTAGATCAAAAGACATATTGCTTTGGGCAAGGCTGCTGTCAGGGACCTCTCCAAAATACTGAGGAGCAACAATGTTAATTTGAAGACTGAGGTGTGCCTGATTTAGTCCATGTGCTTTTCTATCACTTGCCATGCATCTGAGAGCTGCTGGACAATGAATAAGGATGACACAAGAATTGATGCTTTTGACCTGTGATGTTGGAGAAGAGAATTGACTATGGTATACCAATTGACATATTTCAACTAACAGCTGCTGCC
>NW_006399758.1:13186458-13189588 GCF_000299155.1 Elephantulus edwardii | reverse complement strand
GTGTCAGAGGCAATGAGATTGGCACAGGATGGAGCAGGGTTTAGGGCTGTTGTCCATAGGGTCGCTATGAGTCGCAAACGACTCGACAGCACATAACAACAACAACATGGGCTACCAAAAGAGTGAACAGATATGTCTTTAAAAAGGTGCAGCCAGAGTGCTCCTTGGAGGTAAGGATGGCAAAGCTTTGTCTCACGGACTTTCGCCATGTTGTCAGGAAAGGCTATTCCTTGGAAAGGAATATCATGCTTGGAAAGATGGAAGGTCAGAGAAGGAGAGGAAGACTCCCAACAGGATGGCTTGTTGTGGTGACTGCAGCAGTGGACTCAAGTGTATGAGAGATGGTAAAAACAGCACAAGATAGGACAGGATTTAGATTTGTTGTTCATAGGGTCACTATGAGTTGTACTTGACTCAACAACAACTAACAACAACAAATACCACCACATTTTGGAAAAGGTAGTCAAGAAATCAAACAACATCTATCATTGGACAAATTAGTTTCAAAACGCTCAACCCTTTAAAGGAGTTAAAAAGCAAACTATTCCTTGATGGACTAAGGTTCACCTGATCCAAACCATGGTATTTTCAATCACCTTATTGGCATGCAGAAGCTGGAAAATGAGTTAAGGCTGAAGAAGAATTGATGTATTTGAATTATGTTGTTTGTGAAGAATATTGAATAAGCCATAAACTGCCAGAAGAATTGACAAATCTGTCTTGCAAATGCAACTAGAATACTCATTCAATGTGAAGATGATGAGACTTTTTCTCTTATACTTTAGACACACTATCAGAAAGAACATCCTGCTTAGTAAAGTAGTTGTTTTAAAAAAGAGCAAGGGCCACGTGGGGGTTGTTATACATGAGATTTACTGATTTCACAAATGGAAATTGTTCCCTCAATAGCATCAACAACACAAAATCAATTCCCATGTCGCTCATGCTCCCATATCTCTTTCTACTCATCTCAACAGCAATCTTACTGCTTTACTGGGTCCAAAAATTTGATGCAATAGTTCATAGACCACACAGAACTATATTGAGGGAGTCAAAATGTTATAATCCAGAGAAGTAGCGAATATAGTTAGGACAGCTTCCTAAATGTACATGCGGTCAGCTCAGCCTTGAGCCTCATGGTTTTAGACCAGCATTACAAAGTTATCAGTCCTGCCAATATTGGTTGTCCCCTTGCCCCTAAATTCTCCAACAATTTGGGCAAAGCCTCTTAGCTTTAGTTCTGACTGTGTCTGTGGGGATGAGAGGGTGGGATAGCAGCGAGCTCTCTTTCATGTCAAGTTTCTCTGGTTTCCTGCTTCAGCAATGGTGGCTGCTGCCATAGGTGTGGTTACAACAACAATGTCTGGTCCTGAAGGGCATCCTACATTCTTCTTCTCCTTCTTTTACTTCTCCTTCTCCTTCATTTTCTCCTTCTCTACCACCTCCTCCTCCCCCACTCCCTGCCCCCCATCCTCCTCTTCACTAGTGGGGAAGGTCTGATTTTGCAGCTGTTGGTGCTCAATTTAATGGCAAGACTGGCCAGTCCCCTTGTGGATTGGTGAGACTAGCCAATCCCCTTATGGGTTGATAGATAGTCAGTCCCCTTGCGTATATGCTAACACATCCTATTAACATATTCTTGCTCATCTACATGCCAAGGTCAAACAGTGACTAGGAAAGTCATATTGAAAGATAAACTCCATAATTGTTTTGTACTGTTGACTGAAACTGACTCATGTCTGGCCATCCAGCGAGTTTTCAGAGGCAGTAAATTGCATGAGAGGAGATTGACCGATTTTGTCCCAGGGAGCTGCTGGTGAATTTGAACCACCAGAGAAGTATCCCCTTTGGGTTAGCAGAGCAAGTCCTTACAGACTAGGCCACCAGAACTCTCCCACATGCTGCTACTAGCACCATGAAATGTCCTTGTATCTGTCAATCATCTCTGCATGAGCAGTTCATCTCACCAGTAAATTATACATCACACTACAATGCAACTATGCTCATTTTTTTTATGGAAATGAGGGCACGTCTATACCTCTACAACCTTCAGTTTTGTTGTTACGTACTGTTGATTTAGAACTGACCCATAACCGGCCCTTTGGTTTGTTAGAAGTGGTAGAAAGCACTGGTATGTACTGATTGCCCATCCTTCCTCTATGGAGAAGCTGGCAAATTCAAACCTAGTGCCTTTAGGCTGGCAGTGCAGCTCCTTCCCACCAGAACTCCCTGGCTAGCATTGGTCTGGACTGTCCAAAACATAGATCATGGATCCCTAGACATACATGGTCATCATAAAGAAACCAAGGCCACCCGACTGGTCATAGCCTAGGTTTAGGTTTGGTCAGTTTCCTAGGTCCCAGGAGGATTATGATGTTTTGAAGGGCAAGGCCTATTCTTACCACTTATGTCTTCACTTAATTTTGTTAAAATGATTTTGGAATATTATGCCATTTCCACATTTTAAAGCTGACCTCTAAATTTGTTTTTATAAGCCTAAATCATTACAAAGAGTAACATTTCTGGCTTATTATGAATGCTGACTTCTCCAAACAAAGCATTATAGCACTCTAAAAAATTATTTCACTGCAGTGGCATCAATGCCAACTCATGGCAACCCTCCATGCGGTTTCTGAGGCTGTAATTCTTTTCCAGAGAAGACCGCCTGTTTTATCCCTCTGAGCAAGGTGGATTAGAACTGCCAAACTTTGAGTTAGCAGCACAACATGTAACAAAACTCATTACTGCATATCTAAGGGAATATAGGGCACTCTGGTGGCATAGTACAGAGAGAGTTGTGCTTCTAAACCGAAGGTGATGTCGCTCCGTGGGTATGAATTCATCAGTCCCTTGATGGGAGAAAAATGGGCAATTTCCTCTCATCATGTTTACAACCTCGGAAAATGGAGGATCAGCTATGAGTCAGTTGCAACTCCATGGCGATGAGGGAGTGGAATATAAATACAATTAAAAGTTTAATACCATTGTCTATTTAAACATATGTTTTTTATTCTTTATTTCTTTAAAATTTTATTAATTTCAATGAAAATTTACAGAGACTTTGGATTTCCATATTCATTGTTGCACTTTTCTCCCCTTCCCAACCCTCCCCCCTAGTACACTACCCTGT
>NW_006399758.1:13172257-13182800 GCF_000299155.1 Elephantulus edwardii | reverse complement strand
AATGGACAAATACTTAGAAAAACACAACCTACCTAAACTGACACAAACTGAAACTGAACATCTGAACAGACCCATTACAAAAGAAGAAATTGAATTAATTTGTTGTTGCTGATGCTGTGTAGAGTCGGAACTAGCCCACAGCTGACCCTCCAGTGAGTTTTCAGAGGCAGTAAATTGCCCAGGACTTGATGGTCCATCTTTCTTCCGCAGAACAGCTGGGGGATTCAAAACACACCTTTGTGTTGGCGGCACAAGTCTGTCGAAAATGGTGAAAAATTTTATAAGCTGAAGGTTAATTACTCTTGGAAAAGGTCGCTTTCAGAAAGAAATTTTTATTTTCTTTAAGAATCGCTCACATCATTTAACAAATTTTTTAAAAAAAATTTACAGGCTTTTGCAGCTGTAGATTTTCCTGTGAGTCTCCTGCTTGCTTGTGTGTAAGTGTATTTGCAATGTCAAATGTCAAATACACATATTCAGGGTTTTATTTAGCTACTAGTGATTGTTTCACAGGTGTAAATTTTGGCTGAGATCTTAAATGATGGGTAAGTACTGATGGAATGAATGTAGCAATTTTAATTGTATGGAATTGGCCATAGGAGTTAAGTTGAAGAAACTCTTCCTGTTTTATTTAACAATGCCTGGTTATTTTGGACGTGTTAATCTTTTGGTGTAAAGATTGTGTGGCTTTTCAACAGGAGCTGCCTTATTTAAATTGGCCAACCTAACATTCCAACAAAGTACTGAGGAACAGTGGTGTTAGTTTGAAAACTAAAGTGAGTCTGACTCACGTACGTGATGGTCATTTACATCACTTGTTATGTGTCTGGGAGGTAGACAACGAACAAGGATGACAGAAGAAGAATAGATGCTTTTTTTGAGTTGTAGTGTTGAAGAGAACTGACTATCCCCAGGACTGTCAATAGAGCAAATAACTATGTCTTGGAGAAGGTGCAGCCAGACAGGGCTCCTTAGAGGCAAGGATGGTATAGCTTCGTCGTGCATATTTTGGGCATGTTGTTAGAAGAAGCCATTACTGGGAAAGGTACATTGTGCTTGGAAAGGTGGAGGGTCAGTGAAAGACAGGAAGAGCCTCACTCATATGGATTGACACAGTGACTGCAGTAACAGACACAAGTGTGTCTGAGATGATGAGGAGGGCACAGGAAAGGAGTTGGTGCAAGTCTGTTGTTTGCCATGTCGCTATGGGTTGTACTCGACTCAAGGGCACGTAGCAACAACCATGTTACAACTACTTTGAATCAGTCAAATGTAAGCTAAAAGCCTTAGTTAAAGTGATGCAATTCTGTAGAGCTTAGCATCACCAGTTCAGTAAATTTAGATTGCCAGGTGAAAAAATATAAAAAGAATAACACATATATGATATCTGGAAGAAATCACAGAACAGTTTTATCTGAGTTTGCCCTTTTTTTCAGTGAAATTAATGTTTTTAGTAATTTACTTAAAATTTTCAAGAAATTCTAACCAGGCTTAAGAAAAATTGGGTTTTTAATTCATATTCTTTGATCCTTTAAAGATATGCTCTTTTCCCACCCACAGCGTAGAGTCCTGAAATTGAATATTGAGAACAGTCAAGAGAGCTACTTGCGTGTATTTAAATGATTGAGTCTCTTTTTAGCACTCAATATTTTTTTTTACCAACATTTTCTCTTCATTTCCTTTTCTTGGTAGTGCAGCTCCTGAGTAACACCTTTGTGACAGTCAGGAGAAGAAGTAAAGACATTAAACAACAACAACAAAATATTTGTCATCATCTTGCCGATTGCTCCATCATGTCTAAAATAATAATATTGAAGGTTGATCAAATACCACCTGTCTGGTTGTATAGTGCATAACATGTGCGGCTAGCCATAAAGGTCAGCAGTTTGAAACCAATATCTAATCTACATGAGAAAGTTGGGCGGGGGTGGGGGGCGGATATTGTGCAACAAAGAAAGAATCTTTTTAAAGAGAAAAGAATATTGGGGTGGGGGATAGGGATAAAAATGTGCAATGATGAATGAATGGAAATCCAAATTTTCTGTGAACATTTGTTAAAGTATCAATTAAAAAAAAAGAAAAGAAAAAAATTGGGAAGTCTTCTCCTGTACAAATTTACAGCTTCAGAAACCTGATGGTGGATTTTATATTTTGAAAGAGCATACTTCACCTTTAATTACAAATAACCAGTCCTTTGATACCAACCAACCAATAGCTGCCAGTCAACTCCTACTCCAAAGTATTAAGAGCAGAACTTCTCCAAAGGATTTTCAAGCACTATGTTATTCTGGAAGCATATTGACAGGTTTTTACTTTGAGGGTGACTTTTGTTGCATCTCTAAACCTTTTATTTGATAGTTGAGAGCTTAACAATTGAACCACCCAGGGTCTTAAGGTTAAGACAGGAAATATAAGCCACAAATATTTAAGGTGATTTAAAATAACCGTTAGGAGTCTTCCTCTTTGGGGTCCTTGGAAGTTTTCAAAACCTGGAACAACGAATCATAGCTCATCTTTTTTTTGGTGAGGAGTGCGTTTCCTCTTAATAAAGTGAGAGAACATCAGTAGTCTATAGAACTCCTCCAGTGGCTTGTTATTGATGTTAGGTGCTTTCAGGTCAACAAATCTAAATCCCCTCCTATCCTGGGCCATCCTCACTATCTGAAACACTTGAACCCATGGCTAGAGTCACTGTGTCAATCCATCTCAATGAGGGTTTTTCTTTCTTTGCTGACCCTCCACCTTTCCAAGCAATCCAATCTAATCCAGTGGTTTAGACTATAGAAAACTGCGCTGTTACCTAAAAGGCGGAGCCTCTGGCAATTAGAATCCACCAGCTGCTCTGAGGGAGAAAGATAGGCAATTTCCACGTGATTTACAGCGTCTGAAAACCTGCTGGAGGGTCAGCTCTGAGTTGCCTCAGCAATTTGTTTTGAGTTTGAATAGTCTGTAGGGAATTGTGCAGCTAATGCAAAGGTTTCGTCTTCCTGGCAGTTGGAACTCACCAGCAGCTCTGTAGGAAAAAGAAGCTAATTTCTTCTTGTGTCATTTACAGACTACAACCTCAGAAGCCCAATGGAGGGGCAGCTATGAGTTGGTTCCATTTCATTATGAGTTGAGTTTGAATTGAGAAGACCCTCAGCAAAATAGATTGATACAGTGACTGTGGCAATGGGCTCAAGTGTGTCAGGGGTAATAAAAATGGCTCAGGATAGGTTAGAGTTCAGATCTGTTGTTAGGGTTGCTGACATAGGTGACGCCTAATAACAACAACAACAACAAAGGGAGCTCTGGCTGACGAGGGAAAGCAAGTTGATCTGTTAACTTGGGGCTCTTGTGGTGGTTTAAATACAGCAGCAGCAGCCTCATAGGGAGAAAGATGAGCTGTCTCTTCCTATTGAGATTTATGGCTCCCAAAACGGATGGAGGCCACTATGAATAAGAACCAGCTTGATAGTATTAAGTTTTGAGTACCGCTTAAGGAGGTCTGAAGGTAGTGGCGTAGTGTATTCTGAGTTGTGCTGCTAACTCCAAGGTCAGTGACTAGAATCCCCCTTGTGCTCTGCTGGAGAAATATGAGCAGTCTCTCCCCATAAAAAAAGTACCATCTCAGAAACCCAACAGGTAGTCTTTGAGTCTGAATCAGTTTGATAGTATTGGGTAGAAACCCCGAAGCAATGACTCCATTTCCCCTCTCCCTAGTCTTTGATAACTAATAAGCTTTGGAGGGAGCTCTGGTAGCCTAGTGCTAAAAAGCTGTGTTGCAATCCCAAAGGAACCCTGTTCAAATCCACCAGCTGCTCCACAGGAGGATGGACAGTCTCCTTTTATGCAATTAACAACCTCTGAAAATGGACACATCTACAACATTTGCATTTCAAGTTGAAAGAACTGAAGAATAAATTTAATCCTCAGATTGCAATGCTGAAAGATCCTATGGACAAAATTTTGAATGATGCAGGAAGCATCAAAAGAAGATGGAAGGAAAACATTCACTATACTGAAAAGACCTGGTCAGCATGGAATCATTTCAGGATCAAGGACCAATGGTAGTAAAGGAAGAAGTTTAAGTTATACTGAAAATGCTATCAAAAGAATAGAGCCCCAAGGCATTGATGGGGTACCTATTGAAGTGTTTCAGCAAACAAATGCAACCTGGAATGTGCTTTCCAGCTTATGCTAAGATATTGGAAGACAACTACGTGGCCAACTCACTGGAAGAGAGCCATATTTGTTCTCATATCCCCACAAAGGTAATTCATGCAGAAAAATTATTGAACAATATAATTAATATCACATGTAAGTACAATCTTACTGAAAAATCATTTTTAACTGAAAATTATTTTAAAATGACTGGAAACTGCCAGAAATTCAAGATGGATTCAGAAAAGGCCATGGATTGAAGAATAATGTTGCAAATATTAGATGGATCTTGGATGAAAGCATTGACTAACAGAAATGTTTACTTCTCTTTTATTGACTGTGCAAAGGTGTTTGACTGTGGATCATAACAAATTACGACTAACATAAAGAAGATTGGTGTGTCAAAGTCGTATTCTTTCTCCATACTTATTCAATTTGTCTGCAGAATAAATAATTCAAGAAGCTGGACAATATGAAGAAGAATATCACATCACAGTTGGAGGAAGATTCATTAACAACCTGTGCTATACAGATTACACAACATTGTTTGTAGAAAGTGAAGAAGCCTTGAAACACCTACTGAAGAATATTACAGCCTTTAATATGGATTACATCTCAACATAAAGAAAACGAAAATCCTCACTACTGGACCAATAGACAATATCATGATAGACAAAGAAGAGATTGAAGTCATCAATGATTTCACTTTACTTGGATCCACAACCAACACCCATAGTAGTAGCAGTCAAGAAATTAAATAAGTAAAGAGTTCTGGTGGCCTAGTGGCAAGAAGCTGCTCTGCAATCCCAGCGGTGAGTGGTTTGAATCCACCAGATGCTTTGCTGCAGAAGGAGGGACAATCTCCTCCTGTACCAGTCACATCCAATTTGACGGTACACACACAAAAAATAATAAAATTAAAAGAATGTAAGGAAGTGTTGTGCCCTCTCTGTCTTCTCTGCACTAGGAGCAGCTTTCCTGCCACAGCCCCTCATTCTCGGAAAATGTATACCTGCACCAAGTTTGTCTCCACCCCGTCCCTGGTCAGGAGTGCCTTGCAGCTGCTGAGCCGTCCACTGTCTGCAGTGGTCCTGAAACGACCAGAGACACTGAGAGATGAGAATTTCAGCTGCTTGACAGCCCCACGTTCCTTGATCTCATTTGTCCCTAGTCGCAGCTTCCAAACCAGCACTATCTCAAGGGATATTGACACAGCAGCCAAGTTCATTGGGGCTGGGGCTACCACGATTGGAGTGGCTGGCTCTGGAGCCGGGATTGGGACCATGTTTGGGAATCTCATTGTTGGTTATGCCAAGAATCCTTCTCTGAAGCAGCAGCTCTTCTCCTATGCCATTCTGGGCTTTGCCCTCTCCGAGGCCATGGGACTCTTTTGCCTGATGGTGGCCTTTCTGATCCTCTTCGCCATGTGAAGGAGCCATCTCCACCTCTCATAGTTTGTTGGTTTTCTCTCCCATGTCTCTTCTACCCTATGTGTTCCTTTCCCTGTAACTCCCCAGGCAGCCTGGGGAAAGTGATTGACTCAGGGTTTGACTGAGGAAAGATGAATAAATACTGTTAGTAAGAAAAAGGAAAAAAAGAAGTGTTGCACTGGAAAATTCTACTATCAAGGACCTCTCCAAAGTTCAAAAGAGCAATGATATCCATTTAAAGAACAAGCTGCATCATGGCATTTTCAACTGTTCCCTACGCATATGAATATGGATGACAGAAGAATCATGTCTCTTGATTGTAATGTTAGAGATCAGTATTGAATATCCATGGACTGCCAAAAGAGCAAACAAGTACAGCTTGGCAAGTGCAGCTGGGGTGGTCCTTTAGAGTCATCTCACACCCTTTCTGGACATATATATTGTCAGGAAGGGCCAGTTCTTAATAAAAGACACGATGCTGGGAAAGGTGGAGGGTCAGAGAATGAGGTGGATTGCAACAATGAGAAGAAGGAGACTTCTGAGTTTGTGATAGTAGTGCCATGTAGGGCAAGATTGTGATTTGTTGTTCATATGGTTGCTAGGAGCGATAGTGAGCTCAGCTGCACATTACTACAACAGCAGCAATATGTAAGTAGGATCATGCCATACTTGTCCTTTGTGTCTAACTTCTCTCACTCAACATAATGTATCCATGGCTCTTCTATGTTTTAGCATGGCTTTGAACTTAATATCTGGTTTTAGCAGAATAATTTCCATTCTATGTACATTCCATATTTTGCTTATCCATTCATAAGTAGACAATTCACTTCTTCTTTTTTTTAAAATGATGCTATGAGATGGATTGATTCAGTGACTGGGGTAATCGGGATGGGTGTGTCAGAGGCGGTGCGGTTGGCGCAGGATAGAGCAGGGTTTAGGGCTGTTGTGCATAGGGTCGCTATGAGTCGGAAACGACTCGATGGCACATAACAACAACAACAGCTAGAAAATGGTAAATATTTCTATTTTATAGGGTTTGTCTAGAATATTAAGATAATCCTATTACAGTGAGGACTCTTCTGTGTTTGGATATAGGGAAGAGGACTTTTTGTTTCATGTTTTATCAGTTTCCTGTAGAGAAGGAAAAAGTAAATAATAATTATTTTTATCATGGTCGCTGACAATGAGCAATACTGTTACCATCAATAACAGAAGTCTTATGTTCCTCTGGGAGTGTTTATGTGCATGCGTGCGTATGCGCATGTTCGTTTGTGTGTGTGAGAGAGAGTGTGTGTGTGTGTGTGTGTGTGTATGCTAAATATATATGCTAAAGAAAACATTTTAACAATCTTCACAAGGGCAATTTGAGGATACTAATTAAGCTCGCTGTGCTGTTCAACTATCACTCTGAACAATTTCCTTTTATTTTTTTAACAACCTCTGTGGAAGCTCCGTGTGCACTCAGCCTTGAGTTCTCCTTTCCTCTCGCTCATGCTCATCCCTGTTAACCATAAATAAGCTTTGGGCTGGATGCATTTGCCTCTTCTAGAGCCTTGGTTTAAGCAGGATTTAACAATACCTGATCTTTAGTGACTGGCCTGTCTCATGCACGTCCTGTGTTTTTAATGCAAAGCCCCGCCAGAACTACTGCAGCATTCACATACCCAACTCTGACTGGAGAGCGTGCTGTCTTCAGAGGACTGTTATTGAATTATTGTACCTGGTTTCGTTGAAAAGTACGATAAAGAAAAGAGGGTTAGAAAAAAAATAGTAGGAACTTGGTCTGGAAATAAAATTGCCTCCTTAGTTTGCCCTTGCACAGTCTAGCATCAGTGCCTTATTGATCAGAATTAGGAAGTTAATAAGGTTTGGGCTAATTAATCAGATGGGTAGGGACTGGAACTGCACTTCAAGGCTTAATCAAGTCATCAAAGCTCTCAAACCATGAAGGAGGTAATTAAAGAAAAAGGATGCCTGTTATATAGTAACAGGAGACCAGGAGAGGACCAGAGCAAGATAGAGAACCTCCATTTTCTTTTGAACACTTTTCTGATATAAATCAGACTCAATGACCAGAGCCCAGGGCTCAGCTTCCTATCAGAGAATTAAGTTGAATGAATTTATAAATCACTTCATCGGGTAATTTACTTGCCCTAGACTAAATGTCAATGAAACTATACTTATTTAAAACAAATTTAGTCCTTGCCAGTTTCTGCAGAAATGAATTGTTTAGGATAATCTGCCATTGTTTGTACCATATTTTTCACATATAACTCACCCGCTTTTGTAATTAGCACCCATGCCTAATGCACACAGTGCTTCCAGGAAGTATGAGTGGTAGCATGATGGGCAAAACCTGTATAACAGGCACATTATTTATATATTATTGTTACTGTTATTAGGTGCTGTCGAGTATGACTCAATGAACAACAGACTTGAACCCTCTCCTATCTGTGTCATCCTCATTATTTCAAACACATTTGAGTCCATTACTGCAGTTACTGTGTCATTCTATCTTGCTGAGGATCTTTCTTTCTTTTGCTTACCCTTTCTACCTTTCTAAGCATGATGTCCCCTTCCAAGGAATAACTTCTAACAACATGTCCAAAGTATATGAGACAAAGCTTTGTTATCTTTGCCTCCAAATATCAATTTAGCTGCACTTTCTCCAAGACATCTGTCATAGCTGCGCTTTCTCCAAGACATCTGTCACCTTCTCTTCTATTACATCTGTTTGTTCTTTTGGCAGCCTATAGGATATTCAGTGCTCTTCTCCAATACCACAATCCTAAGGCATCAATTCTCCTTCTCTCATCCTTATTCACTGTCCAGCTCTCAGAAGCATAGCAAGTGATTGAAGATCTCCGAATCAGGCTCACCCTAGTATTTATTATTATTGTTATTATTTTGCATGCAAGAATCAATTTACATTGTCTTTGTCTTTAAACTAAATGGATTTTGTATCCATTGTGTTTCACAGTATCCTTCATTCATATTGTGTTTCATACAATCTTTCCCATTCATTATGTTTTAGAAGATTAATCATCATTGAGTCATGCCCACAATTACCTTGTTTTTCCAGATCTCCCTGGACCGTCCTCATTTCCTTTACCGACTCTCCCTCTACCTACTAAATTGTGTGATCCTAAGATTTGCTCCCTGCCCATCCTCACCCCTCTGCTCCCCCACCCCTTGGATCATCCACCATACACAGTTTACTAATTATCTTTATACTTCTAACAACAATGGTCTTATGCAGTCCTTAAGTGACTGAGTCACCTGATCTCTCGACTGCTGATACCAAGCTTGCTATTGATTGTGGATCATTGCTGTTTTTGTTGTTGTTAGGTGCCATCAAGTCAAATGTGACTCGCAGTGACCCTTATGAACAAGCGATCTGAACCCTGTTCCATCCTGCACCATCCTCACACTTCCTGACACACAAGAGCCCATTGTGTCAGTTACTGTGTCAATCCACCTGGTTGGGGATCTTCCTCTCCTTTGCAGATCCTCCACCCTTCCTAGCATTATGTCCTTCTCCAAGGAATAGCCCCTCCTAGCAGCATACCCAAAGTATGTGAAGTGAAGCCCCATCATTCTTGTCTCCAAAGAGCACTTTGATTGCACCCTCTCCAAGACATTTGTTTGTTCTTTTGGCCATCCATGGGATGTTCAGTGCTCTTCTCCAACAGCACAGCTCAAAGGCATCAATTATTCTTCTGTTATCCTTAGTCATTGTCCACCGCTCAGATGCATAGCAAGTTATTAAAAAAAAAAAAGTGGGACAATAAAAAATAAAGCCCCAGCAATCAATGGTATATCAATTGACTTGTTTCAATTAATACATGCAGGCTTGGATGTGCTCACCAGTCTTTGCCAGGAAATTTGAAGGATAGCTGTCTGACCAATGGATTGAAAGAGGTCTGTATTGTCTGTCCAAGAAAGGTGACCCAACTGAATGTGGAAACAATCAAATAATATCATTAACATCACATGCAAGCAAAATATTTCCACATTCTATTGGGTTACCTTTCTTGGAAATGGAAACAAAAGGCAGAAATTGTTGCAGCAACTTTTATTTAAGAGTAGCAAATAATTGGGGGCAGGAGGGGCAGCTTATGGGTAAAACATAAGTTTGACATTCCACTGCCCTCATAAAAAGTAGCAAATAATTCAGTAGTTATCATTTAACAGATAGTGAATGCTCCTGCATCCAAACATTGTATTAGAAAGTGAACTGATGGGTGAGCTCTGGTAGCCTATTGGCAAGAAGCTGCACTGCAATCCCAGAGGGGCAGGGTTTGAATCCACCAGATGCTCTGCTGAAGAAGGAGGGACAATCTCCTCCTGTGCAAGTCAGATCTGATTTGATGGTACACACAAAAAAATAATTAAAAAAATAAAAAGAAAATGAACAATGGACCTTATAAACTTGAGAGTGTTAATATGTTCAGATAAATTAATCTGTAAGGTGAAGGGGAGGAATATCTTGGATAAGATGGGTTGACACAATGGCTGTGGTAATGTGTGTCAGAGATTGTGGGATTGGCTCAGGGCAGAGCAGGGTCCTAGCAATACTTCACAGGGTTGTTATGAGTCTAGATAACTAGAGGGCACATAGCAAAAACAACAAGAAGATGAAGAAGGTTTTAAGTTCTTGGACAGTTTCTTCTAATATCAAGACCTTCTTTGTCTGTCCCTATCTCGCTCCCCTCCTCAAAATACTCCAAATTCTGCAGTTCAAAAGGGAAGAGATTAAGGATGATGGGGGATAGGGGAGCACATAGTAGTGGGGGAAAAGTGATAAACATTAAAATAACCAAACCAGATGCACTGTTGGGGAGTTAATTCTGACTGCAGGTATTATAGAAGGTTTTCTTGACTGTACTCTTTACAGAAGCAGCTGGCCAAGACTCTGTTCTGTGGAGCTGCTGAGGGGATTCTAATGGCCAGCCTTTCAGGTAATTATA
>NW_006399758.1:13155851-13172157 GCF_000299155.1 Elephantulus edwardii | reverse complement strand
GTGTGTGTGTGTGTGTGTGTGTGTGTGTGTGTGTGTGTGTGTGTGTGTTCGACTCTTCAGACTGGAGACACTAAACTCAAGGGAAGCGGCACGTTGCAGCTGTTCAAAGTGAGTCTAGTCGTAACAGTTTAATAAGGGCACCAGCAAATCTCTGCCTGTTTTGGAGACTGTCCACAGTACCCTAAAACGAAGGGACCACTGGATTTAGAAATGTAGAGAATGCACTGAGGGGGCACACTCGATGGCAAGCTGCAGTGCTAAGTGGACTGTGTGAGCCTCTGGTAGAAATTCACCATGACCCCATGGGGGAAGATGAGCTGTCTCTTCCCAACTAGATTTACAGCCTTGGGAGCCCAGGGGAGGGTCCCTAAGAGTCAGAACCTCCTTGACCGCAGTGAGGAAGTGAGCATGTGAGTGTTGTTGTTGAGTTGACTGTGACTCACAGCAACCCTAAGAGCAATGGATCTGAACCTTGCCCTATCCCTGTCTAGTGCCATCCTCATCATGTCTGATGTGTGCGTGAGTTATATATACCCAAACCCTCCCCCAGGGTAGTTTTCAAGAGCAGTTCAGTGGAGAGGTCAGAGCAGGAGCCAGATGGCCTGGAGGTGAGTGCAACTTTCATCTCTCCAAGTCTCTCCCCCTCCTCCAAACCTTTTTCTTCCTGCTCCCCACACCCCCCACCCCCCACCCTTAGGACCCCTAGAGTTTGAATCCACCTTCTGGACTGATTAACATTGAAATGTTTTTGTTTCCGCCCCCCTTCTTCTTTGTTCTACCCAGTCGGCTCTCAGAATCCTTGAGACCTAGGATTTATGAAGTCTTATTATAATGTGAATAAGACTTGTCTCTAAATTAATTTACTAATTCAACGTATTTTTTTAAAAAACAAGCTGTGAAAATTCTGAAAATAAACGAAAGGAGTGAGAGAATCCTAACCATAATAGATACTAAATTGTTTTATGAAATGAAAGTAAATGAAACTGTTTGGAATTAACACATGAATAAAAAGGTCGAGATTAAATAAATCCAAGAGACTTGAAAGAAGGAATCAAAGATGTGTGTGTCCCCTGAAATGAATTGCAGCATTATTCACAACAATGAAATGTGCAAAGACCTAGAGGTAAAAATTCTAAAGGGAAGAATATGTTGCAAGGTAGACATAGCTCAGTCTATCCACAGATGAACAAAATGTGATGTGTATACAGTAACATGTTAAAAAAAATGGTATGACATCAAAACACCTTACTGGGTGGGAATGGAGGAATGAAGTTGATTTAAAAAGTAGAACACATCCATTATTGAGATATTAATAAGGAATATAACATACCTAAAGACTAAAGGGGTTGGGTGGGGGAGGAAGGAAACAGTAGAGTTTGTTTTGCATGATCTACTGCTTTTGGGAATATATAATGGAGATGGTGGTGAATGTGATGAATGTCACTGGATTGTACTGAAAGTGTCTAAAAAACCCAAACAATACAAAAAAAAAAACAACCCCAAATCACCTTGTGAGAGATAATAAGGCCCTCAGCTGAGGGTCAGCATTGAGTTGGTTCCAACTCAATGGCAATGAGTTTGAACAAGTTTTATTTCCTGGAACTCTAGTGATGGTGGTGCCCTAGCCACGGGAATTCTGGTGTTAGCCCAAAGGTAGGATGTCTCTTTGGTGATTCGACTCCAACAGATCCGTGGGGAAAGGATAGTTGACTTCCTCCAGTGTGGGTGTAGTCTCCAGAAGACCTACTGGAGGGTCAGCTATGAGTCAGTTAGAAATCAATGGGAATGATTTTGTTTTATGTTTAACAAACATGATTTTTCCTTAATAGAAATGATACTCACTAACTTTCAGCTTTCTAGGTTTTGAAGGTCAAGTGAATGCTTCTATAGGATTCATAACATACTGCCTAACACTCCATGAGAGCTGATTACATACACACTTCTGTCCCAACTAGCTCTTTTCTGGACCTCCTTATTTCAAGGGCCTTCCTCTCTGCCATTTTTGAGACTTCTTTCTAACATGGTCATGAATGTTGGTTCTGAAACCTGGAAATAAAATATAGAGGTCTCTGGACCCTTGCCCTGCTCCTTTCTCCCAGTCTTCCTCTCATGTTTTTCCTTTTTGGTCTGACTTGAACTTTAGCACTGGACTCCACTTTCTTGACAAATTTCCCTTAGCCCTTAGTCATGTTAACACACCAGGTAAAAGCAAATACCAAAGCATTCCAGTTCTTCCTTCTACACAGTGCTCTACTTACGGGATTCCAATGGATTTTGCTGTGAATTGATTTCTATGTAATTTATTATTGTGCTTTTTAGTTTTTTATTATGATTGTGATTGTGTGCTGTCAAATTGGAACCAGCTCATAGCTGACCATCCAGTCAACTTTTTTTTTTTCTTCTTTTTTTTTTCCAGTCAACTTTTAGAGGTTAAGTTTTGTTATTGTTGTTATGTGCCGTTGAGTCACTTGCGACTCAGTGACCTTATGTACAACAGCCCTAAACTCTGCTCTGTCCTGTGCCAATCGCACTGTCTCCGACACACCCATACCGATCACCCCAGTCACTGAATCAATCCACCTCATAGAGCGCCATCCCCTTCTGCGCTGTCCCTCCACCCTCCCAAGCATGATGTAAGGACCGATCTCTCTTTACAACATGTCTAAAGTATGTTAGACAGAGCCTCAGAATCCTTGCCTCCAAGGAGCCACCTAGTTTAACCCTCTCCAGGATGAATCTGTCTGTTTTCCTAGGCGTCCATGGTACTCTCAATACTCTTCTCCAGCACCACAGCTCAAAGGCATCAATTCTCCTTCTATCCTCCTTGGTCATTGTCCAACTCTCTGATGCATAACAAGTGATTGCAAAGACCATGGCCTGTATCAGACGCACCTTAGTCTCCAGAGAGACACCACTGCTCTTCAGTAGAGATTAATTAGCTTTGATTATTGGAGAGTTCTAGTGGTATAGTAAGTAGGAATTCTACTAGTCAGTAAAACTTGTGCTGTTAACTCAAATGAAGATGCCTCTCTGGTAGCTCAAATGCACTAGCATTTCTACAGGAGAAAGATGGACAACCTCCTTCAGTGCACTTTATAGCTTTGGAAAACCCCCTGGACCGTCTGCTCTGAGTCAGTTCTGACTCCACAGCAATGTCTTGATGTGGATGGACTTTCGTTAGCAGTATCTTCACAAAAGAAAATTATTGCAGCTGTATTGTGTGTAGTGGTCCTTTCCCACGCCCATGTGACTGAGATGGGCAAACTCCCTCCTTCTGAAAGTGTTTCTCTGATAACACTGTGAACTTTCTTCTGTCTTAATAAATATTCCAGTCTTTAATTATCAAACAAATATTATATACAGTGCACCACTAGTGATAAAAAGCAAACAAATAAAACTGCAATCTATTACTTTTGAATAAATTTTAACTCGGGTGACTTTACTGAAGAGACTAAAACTGCCCTGTAAGATTTCCAGGGGAATGATTCTTTACAGAAGGATACTGCTACATCTTCTTTTCTATGGAGTGATAATTGAGTTCCAACTACCTCACTTTCCTTTAGTATTTAAGTACTTAGCAATTGTACCACCAGTACTATTACTAATATAAGATATATAAGATATACAAAATAAACAATAACAAATGGACAGTTTAAGTGTGATACATCATAGTTCATAAGCTGGGAACTACCTGTATTAAGTTTGTACTATCTCCAGCCTCAGCTGAACCCAACACTGTCCAGTAACCATTTCCTTGCCTGGTTGGCTTGCTTTCTGTGCATCTCAAGGACTATTTAAAATTGCTTGGCTTTGGTTGTTAGTTGCGTGAAATTGATTTAAACCTTGTGTACCACAGAATGAAACACTGCTTAGTTTTGTGCCATACTCCAATCAGTGTTATGTTTAGGCCCATTCTTGTAGCCCCTGTCTATCTCACTGAGAATTTTCCTTTCTCTTTGACCTTTAGCTTTATCAAGTATGATGACCTGTTCCAGGGACTGATCCGTCCTGATAACATGTCTAAAGTACATGAAATGAAGTCTCACACTGGCTGCATTTCTTCCAAGGCAGAGCTATTTTTACTTTTGGCAATCCATAATGTAGTCAGTGCTCTTTGCTAACACTACAGTTCAAGGACATTAATTCTTCTTTGGTCTTCCTTATCCATTGTCTAATTTTCACAAACATAGGAAGCACTTTAAAGGGATCCTCAACTGCTCACTTGCCCAGTGTAGCACATCTTTTGACTTCGTAACTGCTTCTGCCATGGGTATTGCTTGTGGATCCAAATAAAATGAAATAATTAACCATTTCAAAATTTCTCCATTTGTCATGATGCTGTTTACTAGTCCAGTTGTGAAGCATTTTGTTTTCTTGATGTGAAGTTGTGAAAAAAGTGAGGACCACATGGGGACAGTCAAGGGGATGGCCACGTTTGACCATTACCAACCTCACAAAGGACAACTATTCCCTAACACCACAAAATCAATTCCCATGAGGTCAGATATGTGCCCCACACTCCCGTACCTCTTTTTACTCATCTCAGTACCAATCTGACTGTTTTACTAGGTCGAAAATCCAATGTGATAGCTCACAGACCATATAGAACCATATTGGAGAAGTTAGCTTCAGGAACACCCTCAGGATATCTTCCAAAATGTGCTAGCAGGCCTCAGCCTTGAGCCTTGTGACTTAAGGCCAATGTTACAAATAAGTCCTCCATCCTGCCAATGCTGGCTTGTCCTGCTTCTGCCTTTGCCCCTAAGTTGTCCAGTAAACTTAGCAAAGATTCTCAGCTTGTCTTTGATTCTGTGTGTGGGTGGTGGTAGAGGGGCAGGAGATGCATGGGGAACAGCTCCATGCCATGTTGATTCTCTGGTTCTCAGCTTCAGCCATGACTGCTGCTGCTGTAAGTCTAGTTGGCACAAGAATGACTGGTCCTGAAGGTGACCCACTGCATGTCTACTTCTCTTTTGCTGGTGGTGAAAGAGAGATTCTGCTCCTGTTGCTGTTGTTGTTAAGTGCCGTCGAGTTGCAGGCGACTCATAGCAACCCTATGAAGGAGAGTCCTCAACACTTTGGTGTCTTTCATCCTCTCTCCAGGTTTATAGGGTTTCCGGATGCAAGCTATTATGGAAGTGGATGCCACTCCCCCTTCCAAGGTGTTTTAATGGGGAAGCTCCACCCCACTCTCTGTCCGCTTTGGGTACCCAACCATTAACACATTTGACACATCAGTGTCACAGTGTTCAGCCTCACAGCAACCACAGTTACTGCTGTACGGCAACTTGTACACCAGGGCTATATGAACGAGAGAAATGTCTGAACAAAAACAATGAAAGACAGGCCCAAGGGCCACGGATTAAAAGTCACCCACCTTTGGCTTGGTAGCATCACCTTCTGTCCACTGGGCCAGCTGATCTCTCTCTAAGTTGATGTTATTGTTGTTAAGTGTCGCAGACGACTCCTCTGCTCCTAGAACCACTCAAATTGATTGGTGAGACTAGCCAATTCCTTGTACATTAGTGAGACTGGACTATTCCCTTGTGGAATGGTGAGCTAGCCAACGTCCTTGTGGATAGGATAATAGGCCCCATTTGCATGTTCCCACCATCCAAATGGCAGAGTCAAGTTCAATGGCTAGGAAAGCCATATTGAAACATAAACACTACAAAGTATAATTCATACTGAAGGCTATAGTTTTTCTTCAGTAAGTGTTACAAGTCTTCCTTACTATGAGCAAGCAAGGCTGTGTTATCTGTGTAACACAGATTCTTGATGAGTCTTTAATCCTGATGCCACATTCTTTTTCATATAATCCAATTTGTTGTAATATTTGTTCAACATAAAGATTAAAAGGCATCAATGATTCCCTAATCTTTCTTATTCATTGTCATTGTCCAACTTTCTCAAGCATGAGGCAATTAATTGAAAACATCACAACTTGGGTCAAGTACACTTTATTCCTCAAGGTGGATCTTTGCTTTTAAACATTTTAAAGAAGTCTTTTGCAACAGATTTGCCCAATGCAGTAGTCATGAGACATTAATTTTAATTCTGAGTGAAAGGAAATGCCTTTTTAAATAAAAATGGATTTTTATTTCAGTGAAGGTTTACAAATGATATTGATTTTTCATAAATATTTCATAAATATAAATATTTTCATAAATATTTCACAAATATTTTGTTTTATAACATTAATTGCCATTGACTGACATAATAAATTAATTATGATGTCTAATCTGTTTCTATTGTTTATAGCCTCTCTCCTCACTCAATTTATCTATTCTGATGTGATTTACATCCTTAGAAACACAGTGGTGGGTCATATGTGAGTTGGTTATATAAGGACATTTGACTGTGTGGATCATGAAAAATTATGGTTGACATTGAGAAGAATAGGACTCCCAGAAAACCTAATTGTGCTCATGTGAACTCTACAATAGACCAAGAACAGTTGGCCCAACAAAACAAGGGAACACTTCATGGTTTAAAATCAGGTCAGGTGTTTATCAAGGTTTATCCTTTCTTCATACCTAAGTACTCACCCAGTTTATAATGGAGCTCTGGTGGTGTAGTGATAAGTACTGCTCACTCAAAGGCATGCAGGAAGTTTCCTCCCATGTGATTGAGTGCCTTGAAAATCCACTGGAGTGTCAGCTTGAAGTTAGTTCAACTTGATGGTACATAACAACAAAATTCAATCTGTATGCTAAGCAAGTAATTCAAGAAACGACTCTATGAAGAAGAATGTGGCATCATAATTGGAGGAAAACTCATCAACAACCTGTGTTATGTAGCTGACACTACCTTGCTTTCAGAAAGTGAGGGAGACTTAAAGTATTTGCTGCACAATATCAAAGACTACAACATTCAATATGGATTATATCTCAATATTTTTTAGGTTTTTTTATTATTAATTTCAATGAAGATTTACAGAGACTTTGGATTTCCGTTCATTCATTGTTGCACTTTTCTCCCTGCCCACCCCTCTCCCCCAGTACACTTCCCTCTTAGAAAAGTAAAAGAAAAGTTCTTTCATTGTTTTACAATCCCTCCAGGTCCACTCCACTATGCAGACTTCACTCTGGACTCCTCTCATGACAAAAATATTTAATCACACATCCCTTTTAAACCGTTTTCTCCCTCATCTGTTTCAATGCAGTGTACATTATTTAACCCACCTTTCTCAGTCTCCACCCCCACCCCGACGTCAGTCCTGTTTTACAGTAGCACCATGCAATATTTGTCCTTTTGTGACTGAGATACTTCACTCAGCATAATTTCCTCCAGGGTCACCCATTTTGAATAATATTGCATGAATTCCTTGTTTTTCAATGCAGCATAGTATTCCATTATATGAATATACCACAGCTTCTCTCTCCATTCATTTGTTGATGGGCACTTAGTTTGTTTCCAACTCCTTGCTATTGTGAACAAAGCTGCAGTAAACATGGGTGTGTGTGGATTATATGTCAATATTAAGAAAACAAAAATCCTCACCACTGGACCAATGGGCACCATCATGATAGATGGAGAAAAGTCTGAAGTTGTCAAAGATTTAGTTTGTTGTTGTTTTTTTAGAATTTATTTATTTATTTTTTAATTTTTTTATTTCTTTTTTAAAAATAATTTTAATGAGCATTTACATAGATTTTGGATTTCCATTCATTCATTGCTGCACTTCTCTCCCTGCCCAGCCCTCCTCCCCACCCAGTTCGCTCCTCTCTTTCAAAAGTAAAAGAAAAGATTTAGTTTTACTTAGATCCACAATCAACACCCATGGTAGCAGCAGTCAAGAAACTAGAAGACATGTTGCATTGGAAAAACCTTTGGCTATGGACCTTTTAAATGTGCTAAAGAGAGAGGGTGTCAGTTTATAGACTAAGCTGTGCCTGCTTGAAGTCATGGCCTCTTCACTTGTTTCCTATGTATCTAAAAGTTGGAGAATGAATAATGATGACATATGGAGAATTGATGACTTTAATTTGTGGTGTTGGAGAAGAATATTGAATAGTCTACAGACTGTCAAAAGAACAAACAACTCTATTTTGGAGGAAGTTGCAACCTAGGTGCTCCTTGAAGTTAATGACTGTGAAATGTCATCTCACAAACTTTGAATATGTTGTCAGGAGGGGGCAGCTCTTGGAAAAAGCCATCATGGCGAGAAAGGTGAGAGTACCAGAGAAAGAGAGGAAGGCTCTTAACCAGATCGATTGACATAGTGACTGTAACAATGGATTTGAGCATATCAGAGTTCATAAGGCTGGTACAGGCTAGAGTAAGGTTCAGATCTATGACGCACAGGATCCCTGTGAATAACAGTTTACTCGAAAGCACCACCACCACCAACAACAACAATAGCACATAAATCTATCCTTTAAAACATTCTCAAGTCCCCATATCTTAAAAACAAGACAATTATATTATTATCAATAACATCAACAACTCTAAATCTTCACTCTAAACCACAACAAAGTCCCAATTCTATTTAAAGAACATCTGTCTTCCAGTTACCACCACAAACTTTCTCCCTTCTATTTTTTTATAACAAATTATTTTAAAGCGTTTTATACACCCACTGTCTTTTCCTCCCACATACCACTAATTTACTCTGCCTTCTGACTTCTATTTCCTCTACTCCATTGAAAGGCTTATAATAAGAACTTTAAATTTAAAATTTAATGTACCTCTTTAAACTACTAAAGAGCAAAGATGTGACATTAAGTAATAAAATATGCCTGAAACAAGCCATTGTGTTTTTAATTGCTTCATCTGCAAGCAGATGAAAATGGGACAATGACTAGGAAGACCAAAGAAGAATTAATGTCTTTGGGTTGTGGTGTTGCTGAAGAATTTGAACTACTGAAAGAACAAACAAATCTGTCTTGGATAGAGGGTAACCAAGCTGCTCTTTAGAAGGCAAGATGGTGGGACTTTCTCTCACATATTTTTGGCTTGTTGTAAGGATGAGCCAGTCTTTGAAGATACACATAATCTCTGGTAAAGTAGTGGGTCAACCAAAAAGAGGAAGACCTTCAATGAGATGGGTTGACACAGTAATGGAAACAATGGACTTTGGACTTCAGGCACAGCAGAGATTGTGAGGATGATGCAGGTTCAGGTAGGGCTTAATTCTCCTGTTCATAGATTTAGTCAAGGTCAACTTGAAAGCATTTAACACCAACCAACCTAATGGAAGGACCCCTGGTGATGCTGTGGATGAAAGCAGTCAGTTGCTAACCAAAAGGTTGATGGTTTGAACCTACTAGTTGCTCCAAAGGAGAAAGATAATGTTGTCTGTTTCCACAAAAATTACAATCTTGGAAAGCTTATGGATAGTTCTACTTTTTCCTACAGTGTTACCATGAATTGATCTGATGGAAGTGGGTTGGTTTTTTTGTTTGTTTTCTTTTGTACATCTAATGAATTCTTCTCTTATTCATCTCTGTTGTTTCCTCGGTCACTTTGAGCTCACTTAACAAATAATGTTCTTGCATTCTGGGTTTAGAAGAGGCCATGGTACTCGAGATATTATAGCTAAAGTTATATGGGTCTTGGCTGAAAGTAGAGAGTACCAAAGGAATGTCTATCTGTGTTTCATTGACTATGTAAAGGCATTTGAACGTGTGGATCACAACAAAGTATGGTTGACTTGGAGAAGAATAGGCATTCAGAACACTTCATTGTACTTATGTGAAACCTATACTTGCACCAGAATGTAGTCATCAGAATAGAACAAGAAAACACTGCATCATTCAAAATTGTGAGAGGTATATGCCAGGGATTTGTCCTACCTCCATACCTTTCCAATCTATATACAAAATAGATCATCTGGAAGGGTGGGATTTATGAGGAGGAATGTGGCATCAGGATTGGAGTAAGACTCATCAACAACCTGCATTATGCAGATGACACAACCTTGCTGGCTGAAACTGGGAGAATCTGAAGTGCTTGCTGTGGAAAATTGCAGCCTTCAATATGGATTGTTGCTAGGCATCAAGAAAACAAGGATTCTCAACAGTTGGCCTATTGGTCATGTCATGATAGACAGTGAAGAGATTTGAGATTGTTGACAGTTTCAGTTTGCTTGGCTTCCACAGTCAACATTCTTGGTACCAGCAGTCAAGAAATCAAAAGATGAATTGCACTGGGAAAGTCTGCTGTTAGGAACCTCTCAGAGTACTACAGAGCAATGATGTCAGTCTGGAGACTAAGGTGTGCTTGATTCAGGCCATAGTCTTCTCAGTTACTTACTATGCATCAGAAAGCTGGACAATGACTACGGGTGATAGAAAAGGAATTGATGTCTTTGAGTTGTGGTGCTGGAGAAGGTTATACCTTGGACTTCCAGGAAAACAAACAGATTTTCCCTAGGGAGGTTGAAGCCAGGATGCTCCTTGGAGGCAAGGATTCTAAAGCTTCATCTGATGTACTTTGGGTATGTTTAAAGGAGGTACCAGTCCTTGGAGGGGACATCATGCTTGGAAGGAAGACATGAACAGAAGAGGAAGACCTTCGATGAGATGGATTGATTCAGTGACTGGGATAACGAGGGTAGGCATGTCAGAGAGAATAAAATTGGCACAGGATAGAGCAAGGTTTAGGGCAGTTGTACATAGGGTCACAATGAGTCACAAGTGGCTTGATGACACAAAACAACAACCTGTAATACTCCTCAATGTTCCTTTCTACCTCACTTCTTGCCTAGTAATGTCCCCTTCATGTATTAGCATAGGTTGAAAATTTCCACAATACTCCAAGTCTGGGTTTGTTAAATGAGGCAGAATGACACAAATAAGAACAAGGACTCTAGTTAAGAATTTCTGGGCTTGAAATTTGGTTTTCCACCTAGTGTGTGACCTAAACAAATTCCTTAACCTCTATTTCACTTTTGGTAGAATGAAGTTCTTAACAGTAGCTACATCCAAGAAGCTATGCTGCAATCCCAAAGTCGTGTGGTTCAAATCTACCAGATGCCGCACTGGAGAATAGGTACTCTCCTTCTGTGCTACTCAGATCTGACTCAATGTTACACAAGAAAAAAAATTAAAAAAGAAAAAGAAAAGGCACATTAACAGTATCTACATCTTTGGGTTAGTATGGGGATTAAATGAAGTACTAATCTGTTCTGCAGAAACTCTACCTGCTCTGCACGCCTGTGACCCACCTACATCATCAACAGCTGGGGTGGAAACAAGTCTCTTTGGACGGTAGAATTTTGAAGCTCCATCTCACTTACTTTGTGCATGTGGCCGGGAGAGACTTGTCATTAGAGAAGGACATCAGGCTCGGAAGGGTGGAAGGACAGCACAGGAGAGGAAGACCCTGGATGAAATGAATTGACACAGTAATTGAGGCAATGAGGGTTGGTGTGTTGGAATTACTGAGACTGGCTCAGGATAGGGCGGGGTTCATAACTTCTGTACAGAGGGTCACTATGGGTCACTCGCGACATGATGGCACATAACAATGACAAAAACATTATAAATTGTATAATGTTTTGTCGATTGATTTTTATATAGGTCTCTTATTTAGAGTCAACAGTACTTGGTAGAGGACCTTTTTATTTAAAAGTCAGTTTGGCCCGACAGCCTGTGGCCCTCATGCCTAGTTATAGTGGAACGTTGTTCTAAGTGGTACAGTACTGATCTGTCAATTTGCCGGACAGAAGTAACCTGGGGTTGTTGTGATGCTGAACCCTGTACCACTGGTGTGTCAAATGCCATGGACAGTGGACAGTGTTTGGTGGAACTCCCAGATTAAGACAGATTTGGAAGCAGGAGTTGCATCCACTTCCTAAATAACATGCCTCTGGAAACTCTATGAACGTGGAGAAATGACGACAGTTATAGAACAGGGTTCAGGTCTTTTTTTCATAGTGTCACAATGGATTGCAATCAACAACAACAATCTGTAAAGCATTTGTAAAAGTTCTAGTCATATAGTAAGTGAAATGTAAATATGATTGTTTTTATGACCCTTTGAGTCAGAACTGACTCAGAGCAGACCCTCCAGTGGGCAGTAAACCATATGGTAGAAGATTGCCTATCATGTTCCCATGGAGCAGCTAGTGGATCCGAACCATGAACCTTTTGGTTGGTAGTGTGACTCCTTACCAATTAGACTACCAGAGCTCCTTAATATAAATGTAAATAATATAAATATAAATACTAACAACTATTATTTGTCTACGGAGCTCTGGTGGCCCAATGGTAAAAAGCTGAGCTGTAATCCCAAAAGCACATGGTTCAAATCTACCAGCTGCTTTGCGGGAGAAAGACAGGCAATCTCCTGTGCGAGTAACTACCTCTGAAAACGCACTGAAGGGTCAGCTGGGGTCGATTTTGACTCAGCAGCATACAGTAACAACAACAATAACAACAACATTATTTGTCTATGTGCTGTTTTCCAACTATACTACTAAAAACTTAATTACTGTGCTGCATATATTGTTTTTAGGTGCCATTAAGTTGAGAACAATTCATAGGGATCCTATGAACAATAGCTCTGAACCCTGTCCTATCCTCTGCCATCAACATCATTTCTGACATGCTGAAACTCCCTGCAGCAGTCCTTGTGTCAAACCATCCAGTTAAGGGTCCTTCTATGATGTCCTTCTCCAAGAAATAGCCCATTTTAACAACATGCTCAAAGCAGGTGAGGCAAAGCTTTGTCACCTTTGCCCTCAGGGGGCATCCAGGTTGCACTCTCTCCAACACATATCATTTGCTCTTTTGGTAGTTCTTTTGAGTAACCATAGAAGAAGCTGGAACTGTCTTAAGAAGAATATGTTATCAGAATCAGAAGGAAATTCTTCAATAAATTGTGTTATGCAGTTGACACAACCTTGACTGCTGAAAGTGAGGAGGCCTTGAAGCACTTGTTGCAGAAGATCAAAGATTATACCTTTCAATATGGATCACATCTCAACATCAAGAAAATGAAAAATTCTTACCATTGGACCTATAGGCAACATCATGATAGATGGAGAAAAAATTGAAACTGTCAAGCGAATTCATCTTACTTGGATCCACAACCAACAGTCTTGGTACCAGCAGTTAGGAGATGAGGAGATGGGTATTGCACTGGAAAAAGTCTGCAGTCAGGACTTCTCCAAATTTTGAAGAGCAAGAATGTAAATCTGAAGATTAAAGGGAGCCTGATTAAGGTCATGGTCTTTTCAATCACTTGCTCTGCATGGGAGAGCTGAACAATGAATATGAATGAAAGAAAAAAGAATTGATTCCTTTTAAGTGTGGTGTTAGAGAAGTGTACTGAATATCCTATGGACTGGCAAAAGAACAAATATGTGTCTTGGAAAAGGTGAAGCCTGATAGCTCATTGGAAGCAAGGATGGTAAAGTTTCATCTCTTACACCTTTGGTCTCATTGATAGAAGAAGAACATGATGCTTGGAAAGGTGGAGAGATGGCAAAAGACGGTAAGATCCTCAACGTGATGACCGCAGCAATGGGCTCTAGTGTGTCAGAGATTGTGAGGTTGGCACAGGAGAGAACAGGATTCAGATCTGTTGTTCATATGATCGCTATGAGTCATACTCGACTGGATGGAAACTAACAAAAACTACCACCACCACCACTGTTTTACAGACAAGCTAAGTACGGCAGAGCAAAGAATGTAATTTGTTTATGATGAGTACACAGTTAATATGGCAGACCAGAACTTTGCCCTGTCTGGTTTGACTCCAAAGCTCATATTCTTAACCACTATATTATGTAGAAGTTACCACAAATCAATATACATTGACTAAAAGGCTGGCTGAATGATTGTGGGGTTTTTCTTAGCACCCTTCTTGTATATCACTGGTCCCAATTCGGGCTAGTCTTTCTGGATAATAGTAAAAATAACTGCCATGCAGCCTTCAGAATTTCATGGCTCCCTTTTTCCCCCTTAAATAATTTTCTGTCGCATTGAGTTCAGTAAAAAAGTCATATGTTTAGAGTTGTTTGGACAAGTGTACCAAAATGAGTCAATTCTGAAGAAAGAAATCTTTCATCTAGCTAGAAAATAGCATTAGTGTTTTGTATAGACATTGGATCATAAAAAAATGAAGCATAAATCTTTTATATATTTTATATTTCTGTTTCTTCAAAAGTACATTTATCATTTTTAAATCTTGGTGACTATTAAGCTCCATTTAAAAATTTGCTTTTTAATCTGCCATCAGAGAACAATAGAATTATATGCTAATTCTTTTCAAAGTTTTTTTAAAAACATAATTTCAATCTTAGAGGAAAACATCACCAAGAACTATATACATATGACTAAGATTCACCAACCCAGTAAAAAATTCTCTAATAACTTCGATGAGAGAGATCTGGTGTCCTAGTGGCAAAAAGCTGGGCTGTGTACACTGTTTGGATCCACCAGCAACTCTGCCGGACAAGGATGGGCAGTCTCCCATGTGATCAACTGCCTCTGAAAACTCGACAGAGGATCAGTTATGGGTCGGTTCTGACTTGATGATACACAACAACAACAACAACAACAACAATAATTTAAATGAAATTTTTTTCCTATAGGTTTTTATTAGAAGTGGTACTTGAAGCTGGGATTAGATAATGAATATATATACACACAGACTAGTACAATATTTATACATTAGTAATAATATATGTACCTTTATCTTACACTTCCATTTCTTCAAATTTTTTTAAAAGTTGCTTATTGAGTGAGATCTTGGGTTTTCTGTATTCATTTCCCATGGTAATTAATAATAAAAACCCCTGTTTCTAGATAACTTCATCACAGGAGAATTCTGAGATATAGTATTTCTTGTGGGAACTTTCACAAAAAACGGTAAAGCAAGCAGCATTTTATCCTGGACTTTTGTCTCAGTGGAATTTTCCCTAAAGCAGTAACATTGTTCTAGCTCGGCATTTCTATTAAAATTATTGATTCAAAAATTCCCTGTTGCAGGAGTTAATTAGCCACACTTTTGCCATTCTTCCTCTATTGATAGACTGAGAATGAACAAGTTTTGGAGTCAGATCAACCTGGAATTGAATTGACTTTCTCACTAGTAGAGGAAGGACTTACTTCTCCAAACCTGGGACTCCTTGCTTGTAAAATAGCCAATCACACAGTATTGCTGCAAGGATTAATCAAGGTCATGTAAGCAAAAAAGGTCTGGTAGGTACATTGCACATTTTTGGCAAACATCTAGTGCTCAAATGATCTCTAATTTGTGGAGTTCTAGGTGGTGGAAACTGCTAATATTCTTGGCTGCTAACTGAGAATATGAAGTTCAAGTCCACCTAAATGCATCTTGGAAGAAAGGCCTGATAATCTACTTCCAAAAATATCAGCCATTGAAAACCTGACGGACCAGTTGTACTCTGACGCACACAGAGTTGCTATGAGCCCTCTATACTCAGAAGTGAATGAAGGGACAGATGACATCTTTTTGAAACTGCATGGGCAGGAAGTCCAGAAGCAACACAAGCTGACATGTTAGCAAAGCTGTCTTTGATTTTTATCACCTTGAATTCTCTGGCACTCCTACCACTTTTTTCTTTTCTCACATTGCTTCCTGCCTTTTTCATTTGTCTTTCTTCATAATTTATTTCCATCCCTGCTGATTGTGCTTCATTTTCCATCCATTCTTACTTTAAGGCTATGTGCTTTGCCAGAGGAAGCCCGGAAGGAGGATTTGACCATATATAGTCTTCTACTACCCTCATCAAGTGTGACACAGATTTTGACTTGCCTGTTTTTAGCTCAAAGAGATGTAAGGGATAAGGAATTGTTGCTGTTAGGTAGGTCAAGTCATAGCTGACTTTCTAGTTGGTAGTCAGAGGCAGTAAAACGTATGAGAGGATACGGCTTATCTTTCTCCTGTGGAGCAGCTGGTGAATTCGAACCAAGTACCTTGGGGATGACAATGCATTTCCTTACCGCTAAGCCACCAGAGCTCTTCGATAAGAAGCTAGTATGGTTATTTAGAACCAGGAGCCTAGGCTTCACTCTAGGGTCAGGGATCGCTTTTTAAACTTTGCTCTTCCTAGCTGACTCTGTGTACAGAGATTGAGAGAAGGTCTCTTGCGTTGCTATTTTTGAGATTTGCTTTAATGAAAGCTCTTTCATAGAGAACAGAAACTCACACTTCTTTTAGTAAAAGTGAATTTGTTAAAAGATTACAAGGGATTCTTGGAGAACCTAATCCCATGAATTACAGCTGAGCCTCACTGAGACCTGGGAAAGTCATTAGACAAAGGCAGTGTATGAGGTCTTCATTATTTCTTTTTTTTTATTTATTAAATTTTATTAGTTTTAATGAACAT
>NW_006399758.1:13137609-13153969 GCF_000299155.1 Elephantulus edwardii | reverse complement strand
TTTCCCCACTTCACTGATTTCATTTCCTTGTCAAAAATCAGTTGGCCATAGATAGATGGGTTGATCTCTGGATTCTCAATTCGATTCCATTGATCTGTGTGTCTGTCATTGTACCAGTACCATGCTGTCTTTACCACTAGGGCACTGTAGTAAGATTTGAAATCAGGGAGTGAGATACCTCCTACCGTTCCTCTATTCTTAAGGAGTGCTTTGCTTATTCGGGGCTCATTATTTCTTAAAATAGTATTTTTTGAGGGAGCTCTGGTGGCCTAGTGGCAAAAAGCTGCACTGTAATCCCAGAGGTGCGCGGTTGGAATCCACCAGATGCTCTGTTGGAGAAGGAGGAGCAATGTCCTCCTCCTGTACCAGTCAGATAATAATAAAATAAATTGTTTTAAAAATACTATTTTTTTCTGTGTGTTCTTGATGAAAATTTACACAACAAATTGAGTTATTTTTTTGGCTATTTATATACAAATTTTTGCATGATGTTTGTTACTATTTTCACATCATATCCACATTTTCCTATCTCAGTGTTGTGGCCAGGAAAGTTGAGCTACAGGTGACATTTGGGTGTTTGAGCAAAGTGCTGGTTGCCTGCTGGACTTAGAAAAGAGATGGGGATGTTTTTGTCAGGAGGTAAAAGCACTAGAGGAGGGTGTTCTCATGTTTGCAAACTGGGTAGAGCCTATTTTTTTTTTGCTTCTACTTAGACCTACAAATAAACGGGCAATAAATACACTTTAAAACTGTGCTTCTTATGCCAAGTTTCTGGAGAATAACTAGTGTTTCACATTATATCAAAAGTCAGTTTAGTGCTCTTTTTCCCTAATTCACAGGGAAAACAATAACATTGAAACACATTTTAACTCTTTACCAAGGATGGGAAGGGAGAGAAGAAAGAGAGGAATAAAAATGATAAAATAGGTTAATTGAAAGGAAAGGCAAAATACAATCAGGTGTTGATCAGACATTATAATTAATTACATTATATTAATCAATTGTAACTAATGTTCTAAAACAAAATGTATATGAATCATAAGCTTTAACGTTAATTTTTAAAATGTATAAAATGTTTAAATTTTCTTTTAAAATTTTTCCATCAATATGAAGTCTGTTGTCCATATAAGAATCTTGCATAATATCTATCAGGTTGGAAATTATTTCTTTAATTGAAATTCTGTACTATGTTGGTGAACATAAGAAAATGGCAATTTAAAGAAATGCATATATTTTCGAATCAGGAAGATTTTGTCTAGAAACTTATCACTCAGATATACTGGCATATATATGCTGCTGAAAACATTCTCACAAAGCTATTTATTACTTCTTTAAAAAATAATATAAACATGTCTGAACCTACTTACATTTTAATCTGTAAAAACTAACAAAATAAATTGTTGCCCAGCCATGCCATGTCAACAGTCATGGAATATTATTAATAAGAATGAGTTAGATATTTATGTATTGAAAGGAAAGAATCTCTATGATGTGTTATTGGCAAAAAATGTAATGATCTATGTATCTGAGAGTTGGACAGGCAATAAGGATGACGGAAGAATTGATGCCGTTCAGTTGTGATGTTGGAGAAGTGTACTGAATACCCCATGGACTACGAAAAGAACAAACAAATATGTCTTGGTAAAAGTGCAGCCAACGTGTTCCTTAGAGGCAAAGATGGTGAAGCTTTGTCTCACATACTTTGGACATGATCTTAGGAAGGACTAGATCAACGAAAGAGAGGAATGTCCTCAACAAGATGAATTGACTGTCACTGTAGCAATGGGCTTGACTATAACAGGGATAGTGGGGACGGCACAGGACAGGACAGGGTTTAGATCTGTCATTCATGAGTTTACTATATGAATCACAGTCAACTCAATGACACCTAACAACAACATATGCATATAGGTAGGCACATCTTCATACACTTGCATCAATAAATAAAACTTTGGAAGTGTACACAGATTGCTTCTGGGATGGTAAATTATAGTATTAGAGTTGGGACAAAAGGATTCTCACATTTTACCATATATTACATTTGAGCTCTTTATTACCAAGTGCTTTAAGAAAATATTACTATAAACAAATAATTATATTACTTTATGTATTATATTTAGTATTTATATTAGATGTGAATAATATAAACTAATGTTATTATTTTAGTAATTCTATTACTTTAGGGTGCTCTGGTGGCCTTAGTGGTAAGTAATTCCACTGCCAAAGTAAAGGCATGTAGTTTGAATCCATAAGCTGCTCTACCAGCAAAAGACAGGCAATCTTCTCCTCTCCGATTTACTGCCAAAGAAAACCCACTAGAGGATCAGCTATTGGTCGGTTCTGACTCAGTAGCACATAATAACAACAACATATTACTTTAGGGAGCTCTGATGGCCTAGTAGCTAAAGAGTTCCACTGGCAACTCAAAGGCAGATGGTTCAAACCTATTTGATGGGCAATCTCCTCCCATGTGACTCACTGCCTCTGAAAGCTCACTGGAGAATAGCTATGAGTTAGCTCTGACTGGAGGGAAAGGAACTATTGGTTGATAGTTGTTATAGGATTTATTCTTCTTTTTTTTTGACAGTTTTATAACTTTGACAATCAGCTATTAGTTTTCATCCACATTGACGGTCTGTAGATTTTTGAAAGTGGTGACAGGTACATAGGGAACCAGTATATACAGCTTGTTTGGGGAATCTTCATCCTCATTACGTTTTCTGGACAACCGTACACTGATGCTGTATGGGACATTTCTTATTCCTTTGTCCCAGACAGCTTTGTTAAGCCCGGTGTCAGTGCGAACATCTGGTGTGCCCATCTCCTTCATGGCAAATTTCCGGATCTCCTTTAGTGCCCGAGGAGCACGCTTCTTAAATCCTACTCCATGGATGCGCTTGTGAATGTTGATGGTGTACTCTCTGGTCACCACTTCGTTGATGGCAGAACGGCCTTTCTTCTTCTCACCACCCTTCTTTGCGGGGGCCATAGTGCCGGAACCAAGCTGGAAAGGCTATTCTTCTTTTAATATGAAAAAAAAAAGCCAAAAAAAAAAACCTAACCAGAAAAAAAACCCCTACAGAACAATTAAGTTTTACAGAACCAGTAAATTTTACTTAGTTTATTACGAAAAGGACGAAATCAAGAAAATCAAGAAATACTAACCTTATAGATTTTTCTCATTGCCATATAGCCTGAACCATGTGATAGTCGACCTTCCATTTGTTTTCTGAGGCTGTCTGTATATTGTGTAGAGGCGAGTGGCCATATTTCTCCTGCATAATATTAGGTTTATTTCTTATGGAAGATTATATCAGTTTTAATTTGTTCTATGAAACATCAGATTCAGAAATCTCTAAACATATTTTTTAATAACTAATAGTTGGCATTGTTGTTGTTGTATGTGCCATCGAGTTCACTGCGACTCATAGTTGACCTTATATACAGTAGCTCTGAACCCTGCGCTATCCTGAGCTAGTTTCATTGACTCTGATACACTGAATCCCATTGCCCCAGTTACCATGTCAATCCATCTCATTCAGGACAGGGCAAGAGAAGAAGATCCTGGATGAGATAGATAAGTAAATAGATTTTCTTATTTTTTTCTACTTTTATTTTTGGTATATTGATTTATGAAATAAAAACATAGTGAATTTGGAATAAAACATAGAGATTTGCAAGGCAAACTATCTGAGTTATGTGAAATATAACTCATATGCTTTGAACGTGTTATTAGGAGGTACTTAATTCTTGGAGAAAGACATCATGCTTGTAAGGCAGGGGAGGAACAGCAAAAAAGAGGTAGACCCTCAACTGATTAGACAGGTAAAGTGTGTATAAAAATGAGCTGAGAGCTGGGCAATTCTTTGTTTGTTGTATTTAGGGTCTCAATAAATTGGAATAAACTTGATGGCATCTAACAATAACAACAGGGTCTCTTGGCAGGCAAATATGTTTTAAAGAGTCTAAAGTTATACAGTTGTTCAGGTCTTTTGTTCATAGGGTTGCTATGAATTGTCTATGACTCGATGGCACTTAACAACAACAATGAGAGAGAGAGCTTGTTGGCCTAGTGGATAGAAAGTTGTGCTACCAAGCCAAAAGTGGGTGATTTTAGTCTGCGGCCCTCAGGCCTGGTTTAAATTGTTTTTGATCAAACATTCTTCTAAGTCGTATAGCACTGGTCTGTCTATTTGCTTTACAGAGGTAACTCATGGTTGCTGTGATGCTAAGCACTGTGACACTGATGTGTTAAATGTGATAATGGTTATCCATGGTGGACAATATTTGGTGAAGCTCCCAGATTAAAACACATTTGGAAGCAGGAGTGGCATCCATTTCCGAAACAGCTTGCCTCCAGAAACTCTATGAACTTGGAGAAACAATGAAAGTTATACAATGGTTCAGGTCTTTCATTCATAGGGTTGTTATGAGTTGTCAACAACTCAGTGGCACTTAACAACTTTTTTTTTTAAATGTATGTACTGTCAAATCAGATCTGACTGGTACAGGAGGAGATTGTCCCCCCACTTAACAACAATTTAACAACAATCCATCATTTGTGGGAGAAGGATGGGCAATCTCCTCCCGTGCGATTAACTGCCTCTGAAAACCTGCCGGAGGGTCAGCTATAGGTCAGTTCCAACAACATCCTTCATTTATTGTTGTACCTCAGTTGACTTTGACTGAAAAATGACTTTACTATTTGATTATAAACTTTTCTGTTTACTTCAGATCAGAAGGAATGAATTAGACCTGGTGCTATATATTCTGTTATATTCCCTTTTTTTGGGAATGGGAACAAATATGGACCTATTCTATTCAGCTGGCCAAGTAGCTATTTTCCAAATTTTCTGGCACAGACTGAAAATATGTCTAGGGCTGCATCTGGTAGTTAAAATATGTCAGTTGGTGTCTCACTGATTCCCAGGGCCTTATTCTTTGCCAATGCTTCCAACACAGCTTAAACTTCCTTCCTTGCCACCCTTGGCTCTTTAGCACATGCTGTGTCCTGAAACATTTCAATGCCGACCAATTCTTTTTGGTACAATGACTCTGTGTTCCCTCGATCTCCTTTTGATTCTTCTTGAATTATTTACGATTTTCCTCATAGTGTCTGACTGCATTGTAACTTGAGACTTGAATTTATTTTCAGTTCCTTCAACCTAAGACATACTAAGCAAGTTCTTCCCTTTTTAGTCTCCAACTCCAGCTCTTTTGACATCCCTTCCTAATATTCTGCTTTGTTTTCTCAAGCTTCCATTTAAAATATTCTGTTTATCTCTTTCATGCGATGTCTCTTCCCTTCTGTTTGGGCTTCTCAATGCTCTAGGACAATTTTCAGAGTCTCTTCTGATATCCATTTTAATCTTTTCTTCCTTGTTTGTTTTTTTAAATTTTTTTCCTCTCTTCATCAATGATATCTTTAATGTCATCCCTGATATTATGGCCTCTTCTAAACACAGCTTATATATCCCATAATTGTGCATGTCGGGCTGAAAGCACAGAATACCAGGAGAATTTCTATCTTTTATTGACTACGCAAACACATTTAACTGTGTGGATCATAATGAACTATGGCTTACAATGAGGCAAATACGAGTTCCATAACATTTAATTATGTTCATATAAACTCTATACCTAGACCAAGAAGCTGTACTCCAAACAGAGCAAAGGAACACCGCATGGTTTAAAATCAAGATAAATGTGCATCAGAGTATATCTTTTTTCAATGTCTTTTCAATCAGTATGCTGAGCAAATCATTCAAGAAACTGGACTTTATGAAGAAGATTGTAGGATCAAAATTGGAGTAGGACTCATGAACAGCCTAGGTTATGCAGGTGGCACACTCTTGCTTGCTGAAAGGGATCAATTGCTGCAGAAGATCAATAATTACAGCCTTCACTATGGGTTATATCTCAACATCAAGAAAACCAAAATCCTCACCACAATGGACAACATCATGATAGATGGAGGAAAGATTGAAATAGTCAATGATTTAATCTTACTTGGATCCACAATAAACACCCCCCTAGCACCAGCAGTCAGGAAATCAGTAACACTGTGCAAGTTTGCTATCAGGGACCTTTCCAAAGTTCTGAAGAGCAAAGATGTCAGTTTAAAGACTGAAGTGCACCTGATTCAAGGCCTGGTCTTTCCGATCATCTGCTATGCATCTGATAGCTGGACAACAAATAAAAATGATAGGCGAAGAATGGATGCATTTAAGTTGTGATGTTGGAGAAGTGTACTGAATATTCCATAAACTGCCAAAAGAACAGATCTGTGTTGGAGAAATTGCAACAGAGTGCTCTTGAGAGGTGAGGATGACGAAGTTTTATCTCATGTTTGGGGCATGTTGTTTGGAGGAGTTATCCCTTACAAAAGGAGACACCATACTTGGAAAGGCGGAGAGTCAGAGAAGGAGAGGAAAGAACCACAGCGAGATGGATTGATGCCATGTTTGTGATAATGAGTTCAAGCATGTTGGAGTGGGTGAAGACGGTACAGGATAGGAGAGAGTTCAGATCTGTTCTTCATAGGGTAGCTATGAGTTGTACACTACTTGCTGGCACTTAACAATTACAACAACAGTGTTATAATGAAGGTAATCAAACTAAGAAAAAAGGTGGTATGAAAAAACTACCTGGTCAAGGACAGAGATGGAAACATTAAGAAAAAGGAGGGCATGAGTTCAGAAAGAAATAAGCCTGTGAGCATTAAGCCAGTTTACACATTTAACGTACAGCAACAACAGCTGAGATTAGCATGATGTTAATCATGGCATGATGATTATAAGCATCATAATAATCAGTGCCACTGACTTTTATTACAACTGGAAAATTGTGGGGAATGATTATGATTGAGAAGGGGCAACTTGGAAAAGAACATGAGAAGTGTTGCCTAACTAAAAAGTGTAATCAGTGTCACTAAATGGTACATGTAGAAATAGCTGAATTGGTAGATTTTCTGCTGTGTATGTTCTCAATAACAGCAACAATTATTAAATAATATGAAAATAAAGTTTAAAAAGATTCTGCTTCCCTGACCACCTTTTCACATCAGTAGTCTTAAGGGCCTTGCTGATATTTTATGTCCTTCCATGGCAATCATCATTCAGCGGCCTCTCATCAACCCATTTATTAGACATGGTATCCTATCTCTATAATAGCACATGCATCTCTATGCTTATATCTTGACTATAATTGTCAGGAATTTCATTTCACTTGGATCCACAGTCAACATTTTTGGAAGAAGAAATCAATAAATTAAACTGTGTGCATTAAAATGACCAAATCGGCTATTCAAAACTCTATTGAAATCTCGTATTTAAAAGGCTAATGAGTAAGGATGTTACTCTGAGGGCTAAGGTGTCCTGAGTCAAGTTAAGGCATTTTAGATCCTCTCATATGCATGTGAAACTCAAACAATGTATATAGACGCCTGAAAATGGATTGATGCCTTGAGTTGTGGTCTTGGTGAAGAATATTGAGCATAACATGAACTACCAAAAAAACTCAAGTAAATTTGTCTTGAAAGAAGCATAATCAGAATGGTCCTTAAAAGAAAAGATGCAAAACAGCTTTGAGATACATCTCACCCAATAACAATAGCAAAATTCAACAGAGCAGCAAACAACAAATACTGGCAATGTTGTGGAGAAACTAGAACCTTATTCACTGTTGATGGGAATGTAAAATGATGCAACCTCTATGGAAGGGAGTATGGTGCTTTCTCAAAAAGTTGGAAAAGAGATACCATTTGACCCAGCAGTTCCACCACTGGGAGGGAATATACCTTAAAGAAACCAGAACTGCTACCCAAGCAGATACATGCACACCTATGCTTATTGCTCCTTTGTTCACAATAGCAAAGAACTGGAAACAACCGGAGTACCCATCAACAAACAAATGAATAGAGAAGCTGTGGTATATTCACACAATAGACTATTATGCAGCACTGAAAAACAAGGAACTAATGAAATGTTATACAAAATGGGTGATCCTGGAGGACATTATGCTGAGTGAAATATCTCAGTCACAAAAATACAAATACTGCATAATGCCACTATTATAAAACAGGACAGATATTGGGTTTGGGGGGAACTAGAAAAAGAGGGGCTAAGTAATGTACACTGCGTTGAAACAGATGAGGGAGAGAACTATTTAAAGGGAATATATGATTGAGTATTGTGTGCATGACAAGAGTCCAGAGCAGAAGCTGCATAGTAAAGTGGACTGGGCTGGGGGTAATTGTATAACAATGAAAGAATTTTTTTTCTTTTCAAAGAAAAAAGTGACTGGGGGAGGGGTGGGCAGGGAGGAAAATGTGCAACAATGAATGAATGAAAATTCACTCTACAATCTTTCATTAAAGTCTCAATGGGAAAAAAAGCAAAGATGGTAGAACTTCATCCCACAAATATTGGGCATGTTATTAGGAGGGACCAGTTTCTATAGAAGGACATCACGCTTGGTAAAGTTGAGGGTCAGTGAAAAAGAGGAGGACCTTCTGCAGGATGGATTGACACAGTGATTGCAGCAGCTGACCTGAGCACAGTGGAGATTGTGAGCATGGTGCAGGACCAGGCTGTGTTTTGTTCTTTCCTACACAGGTTTGCTATTAATTGTAGTCAAACGGACAGCACTCAATAACAAGAAGAGTTACAACAAAAATATTCTAATTTGTTCTTCCAACTTGGTTTTCTTGAGTGGAAGAAACAATGAGGGAGTTCTAAGTGGTCAGCTAAGCCTGGCACTAGAGACTTGAGGGTCCTAGGAAGTCTCAAAAATGTGCCAAGGTGCACACCCATGTTTATTGTGACTTTTTTCACCAAAGCAAGGAGTTGGAAACAAACTAAGTGCCCATCAACAAACAAATGGATAGAGAAGGTGTGGTATATTCACACAATGGAATACTACACTGCATTGAAAAACAAGGAACTCATGCAATATTATTCAAAATGGGTGACCCTGGAGGACATGATGCTGAGTGAGGTATCTCAGTCACAAAGGGACAAATGCTGCATGGTGCCACTGTTGTAAAACAGGACTGATCTCAGGGTTGAGGGGAGACTGAGAAAGATGGGTTGAATAATGTATACTGCATTGAAACAGATGAGGGAGAAAACTGTTTAAAAGGGATATGTGATTAGGTATTTTTGTCATGATGGGAATCCAGAGTGAAGTGCATAGTGGAGTGGACCTGGGGGGAGGGATTGTAAATCAAGGAAAGAATTTGTCTTTTACTTTTCCAAGAGGGTAGTGTATTGGGGGGAGGCTTGGAAGGGGAGAAAAGTGCAACAATGAATGAATAGAAATCCAAAGTCTCTGTAAATTCTCATTGAAATGAATAATAAATTTTAAATAAAAGGTAAAAAAAAGTTCCATTAATGTGGACAACATCTGATAGGAGTCACCTTTAGAGAATAGATGGAATTGTGGAGCTGAGGGAAACACTTATCCGAAGAAGTCTGTCAGATACTGACTCCAGAATCTACTACCAGCCTGTGAATTAAATACAGGCAGCAATGCCAAGGTCATGTGAAATGACTGGTGATTTTGTAAGACTCTCATCGTGAACATGTAGTCAGGAAATTAAAAGACGAATTGCATTGGGAAAATGTGCTGTCAGGGACCTCTCCAGAGTACTGAAAGGCAACGATGTCAGTCTAAAGATCAAAGTGAGCCTAATCCAGGCCACGATCTTTGTAATTACTTGTTATGCTTCAGAGAGCTGGACAATGACTAAGGATGACAGTAAAAGAATTGATGCCTTCATGTTGTTGTGCTGGAGTAGAGTCTTGAACATACTATGAACTGCCAAGAAAACAAATTGGTCTGTCTTGGAGAGGGTGAAACCAAGTTTCTCCTTGGAAGCTAGGATTTTGAAGCTCTGTCTCACATACTTTGGGCATGTGGCTAGGAGACACCAATAGTTGGAGAAGGACATCATGGTCAAAAATGTGGAGGGACAGTGCAGGAGAGGAAAACCCTGGATGAGATGGATTGATACAGTGACTGGGGCAATGGGGGTTGGTCCATTGGAATTAGTGAGACTGGCTCAGGACAGGGCAGGGTTCAGAGCTACTGTACATAGGGTTGCTATGGATTGCAGCTGACTCGATGGTACGTAACAATGACAACAATCAGGAGATATAGCATCCATCATATTTTCTTTTCCCTGAAAGCATGAAGAGGTGGGCTTACTACTATGGTATGTTTTTCTGGATATGAAATGAGTCTTCAAAAGATGGGCCTGAACTTTCTTGGAAAACACATCATAGGCATTTATACTTAGAAAGATTTCCATCTAACACCATTAAAAGTTTTAAAGATAGGAACTTCTATTCATGCTTTACTTCTTTACAGCTGGAGTTCAAAGACCATGTCTACCCATTCCTCTTAAAGTTCAATTATTAGAAAATTGATCACCTGTCAGAAAGTGACAGATTAATTACACTAGTAACGCAGACATATGAGAGTTTCCATCTGCTGCTCAACTGGTGCTCGCGTGTGAGGCTCAAAGGGAACCGGCAAAGCTTACAAGTATCTAGTACTTTGGCTGTTGAGCAAACCGTAGTTATTTTGGCATTGCAATGGGCTAAGGGGCACAGTATAGTTCAAAAATGACATTTAAAAATGACAATATTCATTTATTTAAATGTACCTTAACTCTAATGGACAATCTGGAAGCATCTATGTGATGTTTCCTTTCAAATATTCATGGAAATATGTACTATTAATGTATCACAATAACAGTAATTTGTTTTATCATCATAAGTATGCAAAATTGATAGGAACTGTTGTTTTTGCTGTTATGTGCCATCGAGTCACCTGTGTCTCATAACAAACTCTATGTACAATAGCTCTGAGCCCTGGCCTGTCCTCAGTCAGTCTCACTAACTCTGACACACCTACCTTCATTACCGCAGTTACTGTCAATTCATCTTATCCAGGGTCTTCCTCTCCTGTGCTGTTCCTCTACCCTTCCTTCTCTAAGGACCAGTCCTGGCAACAAGTCCAGAGTATGTGAGATGGAGCTTCAAAATCCTAGCCTCCAAGGCTAACACATCAAGAACTCTCTTTTATGTGCTTTCAAAAGCATCATGGTTTGATGATAAATCATAATGTTCTATCTACCGAGCACTTTGTATTAGGTACTGTTCTAAGTATAAGATATGCACTCATTTATATGGAGTCCAGAGAGTCCTGGAGGCCTAGTGGGTAAGAGGTTGTGCTGTCAATCCAGAGGTAAGTGGTTTGAAACTACTCATTGCTTTATGGGAAAAAAAAGATGAATAGTCTCCTCCTGTGTTTTTATAACTTCTGAAAATCCGCTGGAAGGTCCGCTATGAAGCAGCAATGATAGTGCACGTGATTCAATTCCATTCGTTGTAAGAATGGAATGTCTTCACATTTTGAAGACAATCGATTAGTCAGCTCTAGTTAGAAAAATATTGTGCATGTGTGCCCTTGATGAACTCTTAGCATTTTCATCACTCAGCAGTGTAATGGTGCTGGGAGAATCAAATAATAAAGATAAGCAATGCTAATTGGTTGTTATGGATTAATCAAAGACTATATAAAGCAGAGCATATAAATTTTGGATCTAATCATCATTGTTTAGAAGCATTTGGTGTCTTTTCAGAGACGATAAATGGACATGGAAAGGAAATGAACATTTTATCTCATCAATGACTTTTCTTTTCAGTTAGATGAATTTATCTCTGGTAATCATTTCCTTTCCTTTAAGCAAGCTAGTAGAGATAATAGAAATACAGGAAAAATATTGAAATCTTACTATCATCAAGTAGAATTTATTGTTTATTTCATGCTTTAATTCTCTATACAACGAATATAAATTTTTTTTTAGCTCAGTGACAACTGAACAATAATACAAAGCCACTGAAAGGTGCACTTTGAATGGAAACATTTTGTGGCATGTGAATTTTATCTCAATAATGCTATTATAAGGCAATTTTATGTACCTTCTCCTTATTAGGTATTATAATCTAAATGAAAGCCATTTATGGGTATGTAGAACAAAAGGTATTTGTAACTATTTTCCATTTGATGCAATTTACAAATTATATATGTTTGTGTTCTGTTTTACTTGAGTGAGAATTACAGACTGCGACAATTGGATGTTCTATAAATGGGCTGAATTATGCTTCACTAGGATTAATTACAAAGTCACCGGAGCCATGGTTTATCATTTAATGCATACCACAAATGTACCAGATACAGGGAGTGGTCTAGACCCATACTGACCTATCAAATCACAATTTCTGGGACTGGCATTTGAACATTAGCCATCTCCAAAGCTTCCCAGGTGATTTCTACATGGAGACTTGTGGTTCTAGCTGAGTATGGCTGGTGACTTGTTGTTGTTGTTGTTTGATGCTATCAAGTCGTAGACGACTCATAGCGACCCTATGAATGAACAGCCATGGCTGGTGACTAGCATCTTCTAATTGGACAAGCCAGAAACATACTTCTTTCTGCTGTAAGAATCACTTTGTTCTGTAAACACCGATGATACTAACTTACAATGTACCTAGGACATACTGAGTGGACATAAAATAAGAAGACACAGCCCAAAGGAATTGATTAAAGCATGAACAGAAGAATCAAAATAGGGGAGGAAAGTGAGGAGACAAACGAGAACCAAGAAGCCTTTCAGTTGTTTTTATATTAGAAAGAACTTAATCTACTTCAATGTTCACACCTAACTCAGAAAAGCAAGAGTCTAGAAATTAAGGATTAAATCCAAGGTTGTACAAATAATCCTACTTGGACTCACAAAAGCCAGGAAAACAGGAGATGTATTGCATTGGGTGAGTACAGTGTCAGGGACCTCTCTAAATTACCTAGGAGCAATGATGTCAGCTTGAAGACTAAGGTGCACTTGATTCAGGTCATGGTCTTTTCCATTACTTGCTATGCATTTGAGAGCTGAGCAAAGAATAAGGATAACAGAAGATTGATGCCTTTGGGTTGTGGTGTTGGAGAAGAGTATTGAATATCCCATGTACTGCTAAAAGAACAAACAAATATTTCCTGGAGAAAGTGTAGCCAGAATGATCTTTGGAGGAAAAATAACAAAGCTTCATCTTATCCACTTTGGGCATTTTGCTAAGCAAGGATATTCCTTGGAAAGGAGCATCAAGCTTGGAAAGGTGGAAGGTTAGCCAAAGAGAAAAAGAGGACCCTCAGTTAGATGAATTGACACAGTGACAGCACCAATGGGCTCAATCGTTTTCGAGATTATGAGGTTGGCAGAGGTTAGGACAGGTTCAGTTCTATTGTTCATAGAGTAGCTATGAGTTGTACTTGACTCCATGGCACCTAATAATAACAGTTCCCTAGAACTTGGAACTCTGGTGGTAAGGAGCTGCACTGCCAATCTGAAAATATTCAGTTCAAATCCACCAGCTTCTCCAGGGGAGAAAGTTGGACAATCTCCTCCCATGTGCTATACTATCTCTGAAAATCCACTAGAGAGTCAACTCTAGGTTGGTTCTGACTGGATGGTATGTAACAACATTTCCTTACAGCAAAACAATGGTTAGCATTCAAATAATTAAATACTCAAGTTCAGTGCTTGTAGTAGGTTAAATGGTGGCCCTCCAAAAGATACATTCACATTCTAATCTCTAGAAACTGTGAATAAGACCTTATTTTGGGGAAGAGAAAAGACTTTGCTGATGTAATTAAGGATTTTGAGCTGAGAAAACCCTAGATCATGGTAAGTGGGCCTTAGATTCAATGAAGACTGTCTTAGAAGAGGAAAGTGTCCAGAAGGGGAGAGGTAGAGATTACAGTGATAAAGCCCCCGAATCAAAGAATGTCTGGAACCACCAGAACTTGGAAGAGGCCAGGTAGGAGGCTCCCTTAGAACTTTCGAGAAGGGAGCACGGTCTAGCCAACACATTAACTTCAGACTTGGTGCCTAGAACTGTGATGGAAAACAATTCTGCTGTTTGAAGCCACCAAGCTTGTGATAATTTGTTATGACACTCCTCAGAGATTAATCGAGTGGTCTCCCAAGGAACCACGATGCTGAACATCAAAGTTCATAAGCTTTTGTTATGTTGATTTACTGTCCTCATTATTTATGAAGATGCTATTTCAGTTATACTCTTTGAAATCGTCGTGTGGCTTTTTGACCTTGCTACCAAATTATCTGACACTCAGAGGTCCACTCTCTCTGTCTTTTCTCCCCTGGCCCACTGATTCAAATAGACCATGAACACAGCTAATACCCAAGGTGGCTTATTAGTAAGACAATTACTTTAATTTAGTATTTGAACATCTGAAAATGTAAACCTGATGAAGGATGATTTTCACCCAAATGAACATCAGGGAGGCAATTATCACTGTAATTTGAGGGAGAAGTACTGCACATTGTTTCCTCAAGGTAATAACTTCTCTGTATTAATGGAACTTGATGCCAACCTTTTGAACAGCTTGTTAAAAGAAAGGAGAAATATTTCTCCTCAAGTTTTGAAGTCTCCATTTTCTTTTTTCCAAATCAGCTTAGAAATCAACCAAATTTCCTATTCTTAAAAACAATGAAATAAAAAAAAATCTCTGAGAACTAAGCACTTTAAAACACTAATTTTCCTTAATAGTATTTTCACATCAGACTTAATGCCTAATTTATAAAGAGAAGTTTCTCCATTCTCTGAAATCTTGAAGGCAACAGTGAAGCCTCTTAGCTGTCAGTTCTCTTCCTCATTATATTTCATTCTTATTTTTTATTTTTGAAATTTTAGCCTAACAAGGAGCTTTCTTCTTGAAAGGAAACAATTTTTAGCACTTCCAAGAAGTAGCCAACTTATCTATTCTGATTCTTTTATTAAGACATATTACTTGCATGTAAATTATAGATCCTGTGTCATCTTGACTTAGTGTTGTTCACTTCTCTAAGAGAAGGAAAAATCCTTTGAAATCAAATGTCACTTATCTCACTGATGCTTTTATGATAACTTTTCAAAATCCTCTCACTGTGATTTTTCCCACTTTTATTTTAAATGAAGGATAGTTACTGAGAAATACTACATCATTTCCATTAATAATGGGTCTGAAATGTAGCCAGGAATCTCCTCACAAAAGTATTTGCAGCTAAATGGCATTTCATGATAGTGTCACAAGAAAAAGGACACTTGATGAAATAATAGGTATATGACTTTTAGTTTAAAAGGTAGGATTGGCATTCTGGAACACATCTAGATGCTTGGCTGCTGTTGGTGGTGGTGCTATGGAGTTCATTCTGACTCACACTGACCTCATATACCAGAGAACAAAACACATCCCAGACCTGTGTATCCTCACAATCATTGCCATGCTTGAGCCTGTCGGTGCAGCCAGGGTGTTAATCCATCTCTTTGAGGATTTCTGAGTATGATGTTCTTTTTCAAGAACTGGTTTTTCCTGGTAATATGTCCAGAGTATGTGAGACAAAGCCTCACCATTCATGCTTCCAAGGAGCTCTCTGGCTGCACTTGTTCCAAGTACAGATTTGTTTGTTCTTTTGCCAGTCCACGGGATATTCTCTACTCTTTTCCAATACCAATATTCAAACATTGCTTCATATCTTGCCTTCTTTATTCATTCTCCAGTTTTCAAATGCTGACTAGAGATATTACTTCTGGACTTTTTTTTTAATGACTTGAGTTTTATTTACAGTTATTCTCAAATTCACATTTCTATTTAATAATTTACCCTCCAAATTATTCACTAGTAGGATTAACAAGATTTACTGTATTTTTCAATAAGTTTCAAAAAGTTTTCAGAGGCAATTTTCTGCCTCTGAAAATCTGCTGGGAGGTCAGCTATGGGTCAGTTCCAACTTGACTGCACACAACAATAAGAAGAATTATTTTTATAAAAACTAGAGCAGAAATAAATGAAATAGAAAATAGAAAAACAATTGAAACTATAAACAAAACTAGGAGTTGGTTCTTTGAGAAGTTCAATAAAATTGACCAACCACTAGCAAAACTAACAAAAGAAGGAAAAGACACAAATAATACGATTAAGAGATAAAACAGGCACGATCACAACAGAACCAACAAAAATAAAAAGGCTAATATTCGATTATTATGAAACATTGTACTCAAAAAACTATTAAAATCTAGAGGACATGGACAGATACTTAGAAATGCACAACCTACCTAAACTGACACCAGCAGAAATTTAACACCTGAACAGACCCATTACAAAAGAAGAAATTGAAAAGGTAATAAAACAACTTCCAGCCAAAAAAAGTCCTGGACCAGATGGCTTTAAAAGTGAATTTTATCAAACATTCACAGAAGAACTGTTACCAATCCTACATAAGCTATTTCAGAAA
>NW_006399758.1:13127865-13134143 GCF_000299155.1 Elephantulus edwardii | reverse complement strand
AAGGTTAAATAATGAGCAGGAAAATATATAATAAATGTCTTTTAGCTTTTCATTTAAAAAAAGAATTATTTTTTCATAGAGATGTTTATTGTCTTTATCTTTTCTGTTTAATTCTTGACAAAGTAATGCTCTTTCACCAGAGCCATAACATAACATGATTTAATGAAATCATGTGTCTGAATTAAGTTGGACACCTGGTAGAGAGTTCTAGTAGTCTAGTAGATAGCAGTTGTGCTGTCAATCCAGAGGTGCCTGGTTCGAATGTACAAGCTTTTTTTTTTTGTACCAGCTACTTTTCAGAAGAAAGATGAGCGATCACCTTCTGTGTGATTTACAGACTTTGAAAACCTGCTGGAGGGTCAGCTAGGAGTTGATTTTAGCTCAGACAGTAATGAAGCTTAAGTTCTAGAGACATATGGTTGACACGGTGGTTAGGCATTGATCTACTAACCCAAAGGTTGTTAGAACCCACCTCTTATCCAAGGGAAAAAGACTTGGCAGACTACTTCTTTACACATTACAGCCTTGAAACCTTATGTGGCATTGTACTCTGCTCTATTGGGTCATTATAGAGTTACAATGGACTTGGTGGAAAAGGACTTTATTTTTTGTTTAGATATATAATTCTCTATTTGTACTCTAATGTACTGTTGTGTTAGAATAGAATTCAATAATTTCTTTCTTTTGAACATGAGTAAATGTTCTCATTGATTGTAGAGTGTTTTCTTTTTAAAATGCAAAGTTCAATAGATAGTTATGCTTTTATCTCAGATTGCTCTTTCAGATCCACTTCTTACTGCTTTTATCCTGCACTGTGATTTTATCACTGTGGGGGGTGGGGTGGCGTCCATGGACTGTATTGACCCTTCTCTGGCTTCCTTTTGGCTTCAGCCAGTTGGGGACTCCAGAGGAGAGCCTAAAGCTGGGTATTAATTCCCCTGCCTCCCTCTGTGCACTGTTTGCATCCCTCCCCTGAGGCTCAACTCCAATCTGACGGCTGCATAACAGTATTATCTTAAACTTAGTGGAAGGATGGACAGTTTCTTCCTGTGTGATTTATTGCCTTTGAAAACCCACTGGAGGGTTAGCTATGGATTAGTTCTGACTTGATGGCACATAACAACAACAGCAATGGCTCAAAATGGAAATCTGGTGACCTAGCGGTAGCGGTAAAAAAAACTATGCAACATTCCAAAGACATATGGTTTGAAACCAATAGTAACTTTGCTGGAGAAGGATGGACAGTCTCCTCCTGTGTGATTTACTGACTCTGAAAATCTACTGGAGGGTCAACTCTGGGTTGTTTCCACTCTGTGATGCACAAAAAACAATGGCTCAGAATAACATCTATTTACTATCTCACTATTTCCTTGGCTAGAGAATGCAGCGTACACTTCAGCTGAATCTTCTGTGGATTGAAATCAAGGGGCTTTGAGTTAAACTGCGTATCTCCTCAAAAAGGTAAGCTGATGTGCTAACCTCAGAGTCTGTCAATGTGACCCTGTTTGGAAATAGGGTCTTTGATGATACTATTAGTTACGCTGACATGATGCCATATTGGTGAAGGGTGGATCCTGATTGTCTATAAGTGATGTTCTTATAAGAGACACACAGAGACAGATAGAAGAGGGGCAGCCATGTGACCACAGAGGTAAATCTAAGCTAAGGAATGAAGAGGATTGCTGGCAACCATCAGGAGTTTGGAGGGAATAATAGAACAGTGTCTCTTTCAAAGCCCTCAGAACGGATCAGTCTGACCAATACATTAATTTGAACTCTTTCAAAACGGTAAGAAATTAAAAACAAATATGAGGGCGTGGGCAGGGGAAAAAAGTGTAATAATGAATGACTGGAAATCCTAAGTCTCTGTAAACTTTCATTAAAATTAATTAAAAAAAAGAAGCTAAAAAAATATGAGATATCATCTCACCTCAGCAACAATAGCAAAGTTCAACAGAACAGTAAACAACAAATGCTGGCAAGTTTATGGAGAGATTGGAACCCTTATTCACTGCTGGTGGGAGTGTAAAATGGCTCAACCACTATGGAAGGCAATTTGGCATTTTCTCAAAAAAATTAGAAATAGACATACCATTTGACCCAGCAATGCCACTACTGGGAATATACTGCCATCTAAATAAATGTGTTCACACCTATGTTTATTGCTGAACTATTCACAATAGCAAAAAGATGAAAACAGCCCAAGTGACCATCAACAAATGAATGGATAGAAAAACTATGGTACATTCTCACAATGGAAAACTATACAGCACTGAAAAAAATAATGAACTAGTAAAATATTACACAATAGGGACGATCTTGGAGGACATTACACTGAGTGAAATGTCTCAATATCAAAAGGACAAATACTGTATAACACCACAGTTATGAAGTAGGACTGACATAGAGGGTTGGGAAGAGAATTGGAAAAGAGTGGATAGATAAAGAACGCTGTATTGGAACAGATGAGGGAGAGTAAGAGGTACATTGCAAACAGGACTGGGAGAGAGGGAGGAGAATGAGGGAGGAAATTGTCCAACAGTGAATGAATATTTTTTTAAAAAAAGAAAGTAACCTGGAGGAGGAAGAAGGACAGCGGAGGTAGGAAAATGTGCAACAATGAATGAATGAAAATCCAACTTTTCTGTAAATTTTATTAAAATCTCAATTAAAATAAAAATATTTAAAAACAACAACAAAAATAAACCCTGTGAGTCAGTGGATTTATTCTCTTCTTGTTGTTGTTGTTGTTAAGTGTCACTGAGTTAACTATGACTCATAGTGACCTTATGAACAATGGATCTGAACTCTGCCTATCCTTTGTCTTCCTGACCAACTCTGACATACTCGAGTCCACTGTTGTAGTCACTGTATCAGTCCATCTTGGTAAGTGTCTTCCCCTTCTCTGCTGTCCCTCCACCTTTGCAAATATGGTGTCCTTTTCTAGTAACTGGCCCCTCCTGACAACATGCCCACAGGATATGAGGTTAAGCTTTACCAACCTTTTCTCCAATGAGCACATTGGCTTCAACTTCTCCAAGAAATATCTGGTTGTTCTTTGGTCAGTCTATGAGATATTCAGCACTCGCCTCCGACATCACAATCTAAGGCATTAGTTTTTTCCCATCATCTTATTCATTGTCCAACCTTCAGATGCATAGTAAGAAGTTGAAATGATTATGGTTTGGATCAGGTGCACCTTAGTCTTCAAACAAACATAATTTCTTTTTAGTACTTTGGAGAAGTCCTTGACAGCAGATTTTCTGGTTGCTGGTACCAAGCATGTTGATTGTGGATCCAAACAAGATTAAATCATTGACAATTTCATGTCTTCTCCATATATCATGACATTGCCTATTACCTGGCAATGAGGATTTTTGTTTTCTTGATATTGAGATGTAATTCATATTGAAGACTGTAGTCTTTGATCCTATACAGTAAGCATTTCAAGTGCTCCTCACTTTAGGTAAGCACGATTGTGTCAACTGCATAACCAGGTTGTTGATGAGTTTTCCTTCAGCCCTGATGCTACATTCTTCTTCATATAGTCCAACTTCTTGAGTAATTTATTCTGCCTACAGATTGGAGAAAAGATACAGCCCTGATGCACACTGTTTCTGATTTTAAACCATGCAGTGCTGCTATTGCTTCTTAGTCTAGGTATGAGTTTCACATAAACACAATTAAATGTTCTAGGATTCTCATTATTCTCAAGGTCAGCTATAATTTGCTACAATCCACACAGTCAAAAACCTTTCCATAGTCAATAAAACCCAAATAGACACCCTTCTGATAGTCTCTGCTTTCAGCCAAAATCTATTTGACATCAGCAGTGATAGTCTTCATATCACAGCTTCTTCTAAATCCAGTCTGAAAACAATCTTCAACAAGATTTTACTTACATGTTACACTAATGATTTTGTTTGGTAATTTCCACATTCTGTTGGATCACCTTTTCTGGATCTCTTCCTTTCGATTGGTGAGGCAGCTATGCCCCAAATTTCCTGGCACACCTTGGTGTGCATGTCTAGGGCCACATCTTTTTGTTGAAACATGTCAATTGACATCCCACCAATCCCTGAGGGCTTAATTTTTGCTAATGCTTTCAATGCAGCTTGAACTTCTTCGTTCATCACCATCGGTTCTTGTTTCTATGTTACTTCCTGAAATGGCTATGTGTCCACCAAATTCAGTGTGTTCCTCCCAGATTTTTCCCCCCTACCATTTTTTGATGTTTCCTAGAGCATTCAGAATTTTGCCCATGGCATTCATTCTTCAGTATTGTAACTCAAAGCCTGAACTTGTTTTTTAGTTCTTTCAGCTTAAAAGAAATTGGATTTGAACCATGTGCCTTTGGGTTACCAGTGCAACTCCTTACCTGAAGGCCACCAGAGCATTATAGTTTTGAACTTAGTTCCTTTATTAACTTTTATTTCTTTACTCAGGGGAGCTCTGACAGTGTAGTCCTTAAAGAGTTGCACTTTTATTTCAAGTTCAGCACCTCTCTGATTATTAGAATCCACCAGCTACTCTGTGGAAGAAAGATGGGTAATATTCTCCTGAGCAGTTTGCATCCTCCTCTTTTTTTCTAAAAAACATAGAAAATGGTTTCATTTCCCCCAATTGTTGCACATTTTATTTCCCCTTCCTATCTCCAACCCTCCCCACAATTCACCTCTGCAGATTGTTGTCATACATAAAATGCCTAATCATATATTCCTTTCAGACAGTTCTTTCTCTTATCTGTTCTAATGCAATGTTCATACTCTATACAGTCTTTTCCCATTCTCTCCCGAATGCCTTCCATGTCTGTCCTATTTTATAACAGTGATATTATGCAGTATTTGTCCTTTTGTGACTGCAATGTTTCACTCAACATAATGTTCTCCAGGCTATCTCCTCCATGTTGTGTAACGTTTTACTAGTTCATTGTTTTTCAATTCTGCATAAAATTTCACTGTGTGAATGTATCATAGTTTTTCTATCCATTCACCTGTTGATGGGCACTTGGGTTGCTTCCATCTCTTTGCTATTGTGAATAATGCAGCAATAAACACAAGTGTACATAAATCTGCTTAAATCATGGCTCTGGTTTCTTTAGGATATATTTCCAGTAGTGGCATTGCTGGGTCAAATGGCATTTCTATTTCCCAAATTTTGAGAAAGCACCAAACTGCCTTCAAAGTGTCTCTACCATTTTACGCTCCCGCCAGCAATGAATAAGAATTCTAATCTCTCCACAATCTTGCCAGCATTTGTTGTTTGCTGCTCTGTTGAACTTTGTTACTATTGCTGGTGTGAGATAACATCTCCATTGTTTTGATCTGCATTTCTATAATAGCTGGAGATTTTGAACATGTGCAACTCCTTACCACTAGGCCAGAGGGCATCCCAGTTTTGCACTTAGTCCCTTTATTAACATGTTTGTTTGCCATCTGAATATCTTCTTTGGTGAGGTGCTCTTCTGGAAATGAGTCATTTACTTTTTCCTTGTAAGTTTACAGCCTCTTGAAAACCTGTTGAAGGGTCACTCATGAGGTGATTCCAACTCAATGGAAATGAGTTTGAAGATTTTTTGGTAAATTATACCAGTTCCTTTCATAACCAAATTTTCTTTGATAGTTGTTGTTGTGTACTGTCAAGTCAGAGCCAACCCATAGCTGACACTCCAGAAGGTTTTTGGAGGTAATAAATTGTTCAGGAGGAGATTGCACATCCTTCTACCACTGAGTAGCTGATGGATTTGAGCCTCATGCCTTTGAGATTGCAGTGCAGCTTCTTACCACTGGCCTCTGGAGCTTTCTTTCTTTGAAAGCTATGGATAGAAATGAGTATTTGGAAGAAAATAAAATTAATGTTTATTATCCTTTAACATCTAAAAATTGAAATATGTTACAATGCATCAGAAAGGAAAGAGAGAAGTTGTTTTGATTTGCACATGCCAAATTGTTTGACAGATTAAGCCTGGTAAAAGCATCAAATAATGAGATGTATTATTTGATTTAGTTGATGACTGTAAATTTTTTCCCCTTCTCTACAGCACCCAGGAAATCAAGAGATGAATTGCATTGGGAAAGTCAGCTGTTAAGGACCTCTCAAGAGTACTGAAGAGCAACAACGTCAGACTGGAGACCAAGGTGCGCCTGATCCAGGCTATGTTGTTGTTGTTGTTGTTGTTGTTGTTGTTATGTGCCGCCGAGTCGTTTGCGACTCATAGCGAACCTATGTACAATAGCCCTAACCTCTGCTCTGTCCTGTGCCAATTGCACCATCTCTGA
>NW_006399758.1:13125939-13127070 GCF_000299155.1 Elephantulus edwardii | reverse complement strand
GAATTCTCCTTGGAGTCAAGGATTCTGAAGCTTTGTCTGACATACTTTGGGCATGTTGCAAGGAGGGACATCATGTTTGGGAGAGTAGAGGGATGGTGTAGGAGAGGAAGACCCTCAATGAGATGGATCGATTCTGTGATTGGAATGGTGGGAGTGAGTGTGTCAGAGACGGCAAGGTTGGCACAGGATAGAGCAGCATTTAGGGCTCTTATGCATAGGGTCGCTAGGAGTTGCAAGCGACTCGATGGCACATAACAACAAAAACAACAACTGTTAAGCTTACTACATTTACTCAATTTTAAAATATTTTCTTCCAATTTTTATACTAAATGTCATAACTATGAAATAGTCTAAATTCGAACATAGGACTACATTAGAATTATGTTGAACCTTGAATCTGGATTCAGAGATTCATGGTTAACTGGCGGGGTGAGGAGTGAGGATCATATGACTCTAATAACCTATGAGAAGAATATTTTTACAAAAAAAAGTATATTTTTACAGAGATTCTTGCAGTTTCTTGGTTTTGCCACCCCTGCTCAGAGTCATTTACAATGCTGACTACCACACACTCAACACAATAGTAGCAATATCAAATGCTGGCAAGGATCGAGATTAACCAGACTTCTCATATGTGGCTGGTAGGAATTTAAAATACTACAACCACTTTGGAAGAGTCACAGTTTCTAACAAAAGCCATCTGTTAAGTATATACCCAGAAGAAATAAATGCATATATTCACAAAAATATTTTTACCACAGTATTCAAGACAGCTTTATTCATGAAATAGTGTTGAATGGAGATAAACTTATATGTGCATCTACAAGAAATGGCAAGATAAATTTTAGTGTACTATACATCCTCCTAAACAAGAAATGGACAACAGCATGAGAAACCAGTTGAAGTGTGTAGTGCAAGGCATCACTGAAGTGACTGGTGTTCATAATGAGAGGTGACTAGGAAGGGAGAGTTTGAACAGGTAGCCAGGTGTGTAAGGAATGCGAAGGTAGAGGGAAAGGTTAGAGACAAGTCACATGTGTTTGGGTTGGGTGAGCAGTAACTGTATTGATTATTTCTGTAAGGGAAGTGTCTTTCACCTGGTAGGTTAAAATACTTTGTCAGATATTCTTC
>NW_006399758.1:13105432-13120434 GCF_000299155.1 Elephantulus edwardii | reverse complement strand
GGAAGCAGGAGTTGCATTAATTTCTTGAACAACTTGTCTCCAGAAACTTATAGTGAGTGAGACTGAAGAGACCATCTTAAAGGTTGGGAAGGCCTTTCTTTTTTAGATATATGATAAATTGATTGGTAATGTTGTTGTTGTTGTTGTTGTTGTGTACCATCAAGTTGGAACCAATCCATAACCGACCCTCCCATGGGTTTTCAAAGGAGATTGCCAGTACTTCTGTGGAGCAGTTGGGAAATTTGAACTGCTGCATTTGGGATTACAGAGCAGTTTCTTACCAAACAAAATTCAAAATAACTTCATTTTTAAAAACCATAGTGGATCATTTTGGTAACTCCATAAACAAAGAAAAGAAATCAATAAATGAAATCATATTGCTTTACTTTTTCAGATATTAACATGCTCATGTAACAGATGGAAATGACAAAATTATGTGAAGAAAAATTCTGGTATAGCATGCTCAGCCATGCACCACCAAGTTATGTCTTATGAAATTTCTAGAGGGTCATTTCAGCCTCATTCACCCTCATTCAGCAGTCAAAAAGTGGTATTTGTCCAATGAAGTTACAAGGTGTGGTCAAAGTAACTTTTTTTTTTTTTTAAAAACCCATTATTTAGTTTTCTTTTTTCCGAGAACAGATTCTTGCAATTTCCCTCAAACTGCCCTCCCCCCATCAAATTATATACAGAGTTGTACAAATTCACTTTTGATAGTAGTTTTAAACCCCAGTACACAACTCATTTCTGTGAAGTTGGGACTGACTAATGACTGACCCTCTTGCATTGAAGAAAGTGTTTTGTAGAGCTGGAAGGAGGCTGCTTTGCAAAGTGGAGGGTGAGTTGATGAGGGTCTACTGCTGGAAACCAAAGCTGCAAGTGAAGATTTGGCCTCAATGCAGTATGCAGGAAATGAAACTAAAACTGAAGTCAACAATATGGGGAAAATACCAGTACAACACGCTTGTGAAAACAACATGCCATAAGTTCAAAATGCACACATTTCTTGGGTAAAATATGTTAACTCACCTGGGTATCTTGTTTTTCAGTTTGAGTTGGCAACAAGTTGGAAATGAAGACATTTGAAGGGAAGAGAATCTAACAAAAGTGCACCTCACGATGTATATTTTCCTCTAAACTTTATTATCTTTTTCCAGGATAAGCAGCTACTTTCCCTTGTTACAAACTCATTTAACAAACTACTTTTCAATTATGAGTGAACTCACAAATCCCTAGACAGCTTTCTGAAGCGATTGCATAATATGTTTAATGACTTTAAAAATTTGCTTCCATTGCTTCATGGCTAAGTGATCTATAGCTCTTTCCTCTAACTTGTTTTCTGTTCGATACACGTACACGTTTCTCATTACCATCAGTGTAATGGAGCGAGATTATGAGAAAAGATTGTTTCACCACAGTACACAATAGTTCAACAACTCTTACAGATAGATCGCTTGCTCACTCCTACCCTGGGAAGAAAGTCAGCACCTCCACCCATCACACACATGTACAATAGAAAACCATTTTATTCGTGTACTCGGAGAAATACAGAAATAAAGCAGTCACAGACTGTCACTAGGCACCATGCTGGTAATCATAACATTTGTGTTCTCTAGGCAAGCATAGACAACCGGTCACAGAAGCTGCTGCTGCTGCTGCTACTACTCTAAGTTGCTGTCGAGTTGACTGTGATACATAACAATTTTATGAATCTCAGAAGAAAATGTTACTCTGAACTGCACCATCTTCATACTGTCTGAGCCCATCATTATGGATTTGTGTATTTTGAATGTCTTCCAATTTGAGAGTTCATCTTACAGGACTGTATCAGACAACATTCTGATTAGATTAAAAATATTTTCATGTGCTTTTTAAATAAAAAATTGTTGTATGTCATCGAACTGGATCTGACTGGCACAGGAGGAAATAGCCCCTCTTTCTCCAGTGGAGCATTTGGTGGATTCAAACTGTGTGCCTTCTGGATTGCAGCAAAGCTTCTTGCAACTAGACCACAAGAGCTTCCTGCTCATGTGCTAATTTTTGTATGTAGATTGCCAAGCTTTTCTTCTCTGTATTTGAATCTGCACCCTGTCCTATCTTGGGTCATTCTCATCATCGCTGACATACTTGCACCCATTGCTATATTCAATCCATCTGAATGAGGGTCTTCCTCTTTTTTGCTGACTCTCCACCTTTCTAAGCATGATATTCCTTTGCAAGGAATAACCTCTTCTTGCAACATGCTCAAAGTAAATGAGACAAAGGTTTATCATCTTTGGCTCCAAACAGCACTGTGGTTGAACTGAGCCTCTTCAAAGACAGATCTGTTTGTTCTCTTGGCAGTCCATGGGATATTCAGTACTCTTCTCCAACACCACAATTCAAAGGCATCAATTCTTCTGTCATTCTTATTCGTTATTCAGCTCTCAGATGCATAGCAAGTGATTGAAAAGACCATAACATGACATTTTATTCCTCAAACTGACATTATTTCTCCTCAATAATTTAGGGAGGTCCCTGACTGCAGATTTTCACAATGCAATATGTCTACTGACTGCTGGCACCAAGTGTATTGATTGTGGATCCATGCAAGATGAATTTGTTCAGTTTACATTTTTTCCCATCTGTCATGATTTTGCCTGTCCAGTAGTGAGAATTTTTGTTTTCTTGATGCTGAGATGTAATCTGTATTGAAGGCTATAGTCTGATCTTCTGCAACAAGTGCTTCAAGTCCTCCTCACTTTCAGCTAGCAAGGAGGTATCGTCTACATAACACAGGTTGTTGTTGAGTCTTCCTCTTATCTTGATGCTACATTTTTCTTTATAGAGTCAAGGTTTGTGACTGATTTGCTCAGCATACAGGTTGAATAGGTATGGAGATTCTTGATTCGTATTTTGTCTGCCTTTTTGTATGACTGATTTGCTGTTATGGTTGGTCTAGTTTTCACTAATTCCCTTAGTTTTAATTTATCTGGAAATATCTTAATATCACCATCATAATCGTAATTTTGTGTGATTGATTTATGTCACTCTGTGTCATTTGTTCTATATTCACCCTTATTATGCAAAATTTCACAAAACCTTGATAGTTTTTTTAGTGAAGCATAGCACTTGTTTAGGTGAATGTACCACAATTTCTCTAATCATTTGTCTATTGATGGATACTAACTTGGGTTGCTTCTAACTCTTAGCTATTGTAAATAATGCTGCAATAAATGCAATAATGCTGAGTGTGTGTGTGTGTGTGTGTGTGTGTGTGTGTGTTACTTTGTCAGGCAGATCTTATTTCTTTGGTATAGCTTAATTGTGCATCAAATGATGTTTTTATTCTTAATTTTCTAAGGAAGCACCGAACTACTTTCAATAGTAGTTGCACCATTTTATGTTCCCACCAGCAGTGTATGAGAGTTCCACTCTTTCCTCACCCTGATCAGTATTTGTTGTTTGCTGGCTTTGCCCATTTCTGGTTTGGTTGTTTATGCTTTTGTTAATGAACCTCTGTTCCTTTTCATTTCTGTCACACTAGGATAACTAACATTTTTCAAAGAAACATGGAAATACTGTGTTACCTTCACTATAGTCCTGATATTGTGAACTTATAATTGTATTTCAATATCTGAAAATTAATAATTCAAATATGATAACTGTATTAACCATTGATAGGTCAGGATGCCTGAGGCTTCAGTCTTTCTCTGTGAGCAGCAGAGTTAATGATAGACATATCATGAAGGAATTGCATAAGATAGTTTTGTGAAGGCTTTCTTTTTGGTTGTAACTTGTAATAAAAACTAAAGCAATTCCAGCTGCTTGGAAAGGCTATTGCTTGATTATAGTTTGAAGATTCCCACTCTTGATTTTTAAATAATAATAACAACTATAAAAATAATTATAGAATGATTGGTTGATGCTTGATGCAATGCCAGAAAGACATTTTTTTAAAGTGAGTTATTAATGGAATTGACCAAAAATATTTACTTCAATGGCCAAAGTAAAAACTGTGCTGTCATTTATAGGCATGGACTGCAGCCTCCAATATGGATTGAGGCTCAATGTCAAGAAGACAAAGATTCTCACCACTGGACCAATTAGCAGCATCAGGATGGATGGTGAAGAGATTGAGATTGTTCACAGCTTTAGTTTGCTTGGCTCCATAGTCAACACTCTTGGCACCAGTAGCCACGAAATTAAAAGATGCATTGCCATGGGAAAGTCTGCTGTTAGGGACCTTTCCAAAGTACTGAAGAGCAATGGTGTCTCTCTGGAGACTAAGGTGCATTTGATACAGGCATGGTCTTCACAATCACTTGTTATGTATCAGAGAGTTGGACAATGACCAAGGAGGATAGAAGGAGAATTGATGCCTTTGAGCTGTGGTGCTGGAGAAGAGTATTGAGAATACCATTGACTGCTAGTAAAACAAACAGATTTGTCCTGGAAAGGGTTAAACCGGGTGGCTCCTTGGAGGCAAGGATTCTGAGGCTCCGTCTAACATACTTTGGACATGTTGTGAGGAGAGACAGGTCCTTGGAGAAGGACATCATGCTTGGGACGGTGGAAGGACAGCACAGGAGGGAAAGGCCCTCTATGAGGTGGATAGATTCAGTGACTGGGATAATTGGGATGGGAGTGTCAGAGACAGTGCGATTGGTACAGGACAGAGCAGAGTTTAGGGCTATTGTACGGTCGGTATGAGTTGCAAGCGACTCGATGGCACATAACAACAACTTAATATCTAGTTAACACGTTGACAGACTAAGCAAAGGATTGTTTCGGTGTTTGGAAAATGTGTCTGGGCTGATGAATGGGATTGAGCCCCCAAAAGAGAGAATAACCATGTGAAAATTCTTTATTCTGAATAATCCAATTACTCTTATATTTGTCTGGTGCTTGTCATAAAACAAAAGATCTATAAATGATTGCATGAAGTCCAATATTATTTGTAAACTGTAACTCAAATTAGAAACAAAACAAAATAAAAGTTGTACAATGCTGGGACCTCTCGATTTGCCATCCCTGGCTATCATTTACTCTATAGTCAGTTATAAACATGATGAACAAAGAGTTTTACTGGGCAAGAAAAAAAAAATCCAAACCCACAACAGCTGTCATGGCTTTCATTTTCAACTCTAAAGGCCCCTGTACCTTAACTTAGCCAAATGGCCAGATGGGAAATGATTGCATATTAGACTAAGAAATGCAGGGCTAGAATCTTTTGTTTTAGCTAAATCTTTAGAAATGAAGTAACGATCGGTATTGGAAAGAAGCCATATGGTGCTTTTAGATCTGTCCACCTAACATTATGCAGCTTGGGCCCTGGGGGGCTTTTTGATCCTTCATGCACTTATTGCATGGCTGAACAGGTTTGGGTTTTCAGGAGCTCTCGATTTGTTCAATGAGGAAATTCTTTTATGCTGTCTTTTTAATTTTTGCAATTCTATTTAGATACAGATGTTATAGAATGAGGATATGCTATTATTGATATCTCTGTCTCACTCGCTATATTTATACACACACACACACACACACACACACACACACATATTTGTTGTTGTTATGTAGTGTGGCTTAGGAATTGACTCATGGCTGACCTTCCATTAGGTTTTCAGAGGCAGTAAATCGCACAGAAGGAGATTGTCCATTGTTCTCCTGTGGAGCAGCTGGTGGATTTGAACCAAGAAGTGCTTTTGTGTTGGCAGCACAACTCCTTACCACTAAGAGATCAGAAGTATTTCTATTTGGATGGAACTCTGGTGGTCTAGTGGGTAAGGAGCTGTGCTGTCAACCCAAAGACTCATGGTTCAAATCCACCAATTTACTCCAGAGTTGAAAGATGGACAATCTCTTAATCTCCTCCCATGAGATTTCCTGTCTCTGGAAACATGCTAGAGGGTCAGCTAGGAGTCAGTTCTGGCTAGAAGACACATAACAACTGTGAGTTGCCAATTCCACCCTCTACTGACTCATGTGTACAGAGTAGAAGTGTCCCATAGAGCTTTCAACATTCAGATAGCTGAATGAGTCTTTCAAGATTCCTCTGGGTAGGCATGAACCAACAACCTTTGGTCAAGAATTGAAACTTTTAACCATTCTGAACACCCAGCAGATAGGTACTTCGTGGAAAAATCGTATACATACACATGCTTTAAATATCCTTGCTCACTTGATTTCAGTCAGGGAGTTTTATATGCTCATCTCATATTTGTGGATAAGGAAGGATGAGTGTTTCTCAGGGTGAATATTTCACAATATTTGTCTTCTGTGACAGTGTTGCATAACAGAATGCAGACTGACACACCAACTTATTTCTTACTGGTTTATCACATAGGATAAAAATTAGAATAGGTTTTACTGTTTAACCAACTATTGATAAACTATCATAAAAGAGTCAGAAGAGTTCACCTCTCTTTTCCAAACCACTCAATTAATACTAAAAAAAAGATCTTCATATTTTGATCTTTTGAGTTTTGGGGGAAGCTTTTTAAATGAAATACCAACAGGTATCAGTGTGGTACACTTATGTAATGTCTCCTGCCAAAGAGATGGTATACCCTCTGGGAGTGAAGCTTATTAACCTTGGCCTAATTGTGGTCTTGAGCTGTCACTCATTTATTATTTATCTTCATACCCTCTAACCTGGTTCTCTATCCATTTTAAACAAACAAGACAGCCCTAAGGGCTTTCAAGCCACCTAAAATACAGGTATACTTCCATTTAGCTGTTACCTTGAGATTCTATATTGGTTTAAAAAGATCTGTGAATATTAGCAGCAAAATTCTTTTTGCATTCATTAAAGGATCCAAGATTAAAACATTATGGGTAGCATACAGGGATTTAATCTGTAGAAATTCCCATTCATCAATTTTATTGTCTTCAGATTGTTCATTTCTGGCTGTAGTTGGCAGTCTCTTTATACCAGAGACTAAGCCTTCTAAGCTTGATCCCAGTTTGCCTCTGATGAACTCTATGGTTTGGGACTTTACTCCAAGGTCTCTGATCTATCTTTAGTTTATTTTTATGTATGGTGTGAGATGTGGATCCTTGTTGAAAAAGTAGTCATTTCCCCATTTGGGCGGTTGTATTTGCTTGTTAAATATCAGCTGTCCATAGATAGCTGGGTCTATTTTTGGGGTCTCAATTTTGTTTCATTGGTCTATGTGTCTGTCATTGTACCAGTACCATGCTGTTTTGGTTACTACCATGGTGTAGTAGGTTTGAAGTTAGGGAGTGCTATGCCTCCCACTTCATTTTTGTTTCTCAGAAGTGTTTTGCTTATTCAGGATCTCTTGCCTCTCCAAATAAACTTGACAATTTCCTTTTCAATCTCCTTGAAAAATGAACTTGGTATCTGGATTGGGATTGTGTTGAGCACTTCTAAAACTTTTCCCAACAGGGTGAAAAGAAAACCTACTGACTGGAAACAAACATTTGGCAATATCAGCGCAGATAAGAATCTCATAATGAAACTTTACAAAGTACTCCTGGGCCTCCACAAGAAAAAAGACTGGTAACCCAATTACAAAATGGGCAAAAGACATGGAAAGAATTTTCCCAGTGGAAGATAATAGAATGGCCAACAGACAAATAAAGAAATGCTCAAAATCACTGGCAATAAGAGAAATGCAAATCAAAACACATCTCACTCCAATAACAGTGGCAAAGTTTAACAAGACAGCAAGTAGTAATTGTTGGAGAAGATGTGGTGAGACAGGAACACTTATACATTGTTGGTGGGATTGTACAATGATACAGCCACTCTGGAAGGCAGTTTGGCTCTTCCTCAAAAAGCTGAACATAGAAATTCCATTTGATTCAGCTATTCCACTGCTTGGAATATACCCCAAGAAAATGAGAACTTTTAGACTATTCTCTCCCCCATAGACTTCAGTGCCGTAAACATATTTCATTCAGTTTGTCTCAGTCTAAAAGTATTATATTTTAGGGCATTATTTTTCTTGTAGGAGTATGCAATGAGGGTTGCAGAGTGGATTATATTTGGGGGTAGGAGGTGGGGTTTGGGGAGGTGCGGGGGGGATTGTGTACCAATGAGGGAGTTTTTCTTTTGCTTTTCAAGGAGAGGAGCAAACGGGGGGGGGTGTGTGCGGGGAGAAGGGTGCAACAATGAATGAATGGAATTCCAAAATCTCTGTAGATGTTCATTGAAATGAAAAATAAACAAACTAAATTAATAAAAAAAAAAAGAAAATGAGAACTGAGGCACAAATGGAGACTTGTACACCTATGTTCACAGCAGCGTTGTTCACGGTAGCAAGAACATGAAAGCACTCTAGATGTCCAACCACAATCGAATGCAACCACCACAATCGAATGGATTGAGAAGTTATAGTACATTAACGCAATGGAATACTATGCAACATGTAGGAGCAATAATGTAAATTATTACCTAACTTGTCAGGGACCAGAGAGCATTACGCTGATTGAACTCCCTCAGTCTCATAAGGACAAATACTGTATAAAACCATTATAGAGGAAGGGGTATGAGGATTCAAGGGAGGGGGAAGGTGGAAGCAGAGGGTTGAGGATGGGAGTGGAGATTGAGCATGGGGGGGGGATTAATTTTGGGATTGCATAATTTGATTGCGGGTTTAGGGAAATGGGAAGGAACTGGTGTGAGAAACAATGTATTAGAATTCCACTTCCTAAACATGCCTCTGGAAACCCTATGAACTTTGATAAATATCCATAGTTGTAGAGGGGTTTCAGGCCTTTTGTCCATAGGGTCGCCATGAGTCTTGCTTGACTTGAAGGCAATCAACAATACACACACACACACACACACATGCACAAATTATAAATCCAGAAAGTTAAAAAGCTATGGGAAGGACCTTTCAGAGATATAATTGTAAGCATTCAGCAGCAGGAGCCAAGGGTCTTCCATGCTTGTCACCTTGTCTGTGCATCCTTGTGGAGTCCTAGTCATCGGCACTGCTTCTAGTGTCAACATGGAGAGTAATCTAACCTGACAGATGTTAGAGCTGTACCCATGTCCCTAATTGAGGAAAGCCTGATTTAAGACTGTCCCTATGTAGGTAAATGGCCAGTTACACCATTTTCCTTATCTCCTCTTGCCTGTGAGTCATCTCAGTTAGGAACCACAGTCTGTTTTCTCTTTTTTTCTCTCTACTGGCAGGACACAAGTTAAACATCCCACCCTTCTTTGCCTTTCATAGCAGTATTCCCATCACTGCTCTCAGGCTTCCCCTGTCCAGGGACAGTGCTGGAGGAGGAATCTGTCTAATCCCTTTTACCTCAACTTCACCTTTATTTTTTCCACTCCAGTAGCAAAGGCAAACCTGAGACAGAAAGTTATCTTGGAGATAAGGTAGGTTTCTTAAACTTGCCTCAGGAGAAGAGGGTGGGCGCAGGCTCCCAGGCAGGTCCAGAGCAGGCCACCTAGTCACTGGGCGTGGCCTCTGGAAAACTATTTTGAAACAGGGCCTCTGGTTGCTTATCTCTTGAAGAGTTTAGGAAACAGAACTCCAGTCCTTGATTCTCAAACTTTAGCATGCCTCTGGAGAGCTGCTTTAAAATTTCAGATCGCTGTGCCCCGAGACTAGGGTTTTTTGTTCTGCAAGTCTGTGGTGGAGCCTGGGAATCTGCATTTCTAACCAGTTCCAAAGTGGTACTGCTGTTGGTACTGTGGGGATCCTTCCCTGAGAATCCACAGCATCATGAAACTGAGTCAACAACCACTGGCGAAAGGGCTTGGTTGATAAGATAAGAAGCAAGTCCATGTAAGTCTCTAACTGGATCTACTTTTCTTAAGCTCTAGAACATAGCAATAAATAAGCCATTTAAAACAAATCCCTTTTAAAAATTGTGTTAATTGTGTATGTAACAAATCACGTGCCATTTCAGCCTACTTGACACATGCAGATCAGTGATACTCTACCATGCGGTGGCATCACAGTCACTTTTAATTTTTATTCTAAAACTGAAAAATATGTTCCCTTTCCTTGGTTTTGGTGTGTGTGTTTTTCTAAGTTTTCTTTCCCATTCTTTTGTCATTATAAATTCATAAAATAAGAAAGGGGAACTAGAGCTCAGAAAGAAGGTACATCCAACAGTTGTAATCCGACAGTGAAAAGATGGGGCATTTATTTTTAAGATAATGCAGGAGTCATGTTGTTGTTGTTAAGTGCCTTCAAGTCGTAGGTGACTAATAGCAACCCTGTGGACTAAAGTCCTGGACCCCTGTATTATAACTTTTGTCCTTTCTCCAGGTTCATAGGGTTCCCAGAGGCAAGCTGTTATGGAAGTGGATGCCACTCGTGCTTCCAAGCTTGTTTTAATCGGGGAGCTCCACCAAACACTGTCCACTATGGGTAACTATTCTCACATTTGACTCATCAGTGTCACAGTGTTCGGCTTCACAGCAACCACGAGTTATAGCAAACAAAAGGGTGAGATGAAAGGTTCTGGCATCACTGGACCAGTTGCAAAGAAGTGTGCAGACTTGTGGCCCAGGATCGCATCCAGTGCTGGCAACACCACATGATTCTCCAATGTATTTGTAAAACAAATTAAAAAATTAAAAGTTCACCCAATTAAAAATACTTTTACAAAAAAAAAGAAAGTAAGACATTGGTTCTAGCCTGAGAATTTTTTATGAACAGTGTCTATGGAAAACGATGCTTCAAGTGAACTCTGAAAAACGGCAAAGAGATCTTGTCCTGACACCTGGACGGTGCAGCGTGAGTTTGGGTAGCTTCCTTCCAGGCTGTGGAAATGGGATAGGACTCAGCTAGTGACTGGAAGCTGAGTGCGTCAGCCAGCGTTCTGCTGATCAATTAGACATTGATGTGCTTGATCCTGTAAGTAGGTCTTTGGGGAGTAACTAAAAGAAGATCCAATACTTGGATGCTGCACTATTTGAGAGACATTATGAGAGTTAATAAAACTCATTACCTCTTAGCCTCCTTCTGGCAATGGGCAAAATGTTAATTAGCCTAGTACTGGGTGTTTATCTGAGTGGGTGTAATTAAAATAACTTTCAAGATTGGTGGACAATTTATCAACAACCTGTGTTATGCGGATGACACAACCCTGCTTGCTGAAACTGAAGAGGACCTGAAGCGCCTGCTGCAGAGAGCGTCAAGGACTGCAGCCTACAATATGGATTGAGGCTCAATGTAAAAAAGACAAAGATTCTCACCACTGGACAAATTGGCAGCATCAGGATGGATGGTGAAGAGATTGAGATTGTACACAGCTTTAGTTTGCTTGGCTCTGTAGTCAACAGTCTTGGCACCAGCAGCCAGGAAATGAAAAGGCGCATTGCCATGGGAAAGTCTGCTGTTAGGGACCTGTCCAAAGTACTGAAGAGCAATGGTGTCTCTTTGGAGACTAAGGTGCGTCTGATACAGGCCATGGTCTTCGCAATCACTTGTTATGCCTCAGAGAGTTGGACAATGACCAAGAAGGATAGAAGGAGAATTGATGCCTTTGAGCTGTGGTGCTGGAGAAGAGTATTGAGAATACCATGGACTGCTAGAAAAACAAACAGATTTGTCCTGGAAAGGGTTAAACCGGGTGGCTCCTTGGAGGCAAGGATTCTGAGGCTCCGTCTAACTTACTTTGGACATGTTGTGAGGAGAGACCGGTCCTTGGAGAGGGACATCATGCTTGGGAGGGTGGAGGGACGGTGCAGGAGAGGAAGGCCCTCTATGAGGTGGATTGATTCAGTGACTGGGATAATTGGAATGGGAGTGTCAGAGACAGTGTGATTGGCACAAGACAGAGCGGAGTTTAGGGCTGTTGTCCATAGGGTCGCTATGAGTCGCAAGCGACCCGACGGCACATAACAACAACAACTTCATGAAAATTACGCAGCTTGAAAACTGGTTAACCTCACATATCAGCAATTTAAGGAATCCTACAGTTTCAGTGACACAGTGCCTGCAGCAACAGGCACAAGTATATCAGAAATGATGAGAAATGGTACAAGATAGGACAGGGTTCAGAGCTGTTGTTCTTACATGGTCATTATGAGACTTAAGACGTGCTCAGACCACATGGTGGCTAGCTTCTCTGAATACAAATGTCATCGAGAGAATTATGACAACCTAGATGTTTGCACTGTGATGCTAATATGTCAAATGTGTTAATGGCTGGTTACCCATGGTGGGCAGTGTTGGGTAAAATCCCCAATTTAAACAAGCTTGGAAGCAGGAGCGGCATCCACTTCTGTAATAGCTTGCCTCCGGAAACCCTATGAACCTGGAGAGAGGATGAGAGACACACAAGTGTTGAGGACTCTCCTTCATAGGGTCGCTATGAGTCACCTGCGATTCTATGGCACTTAACAACAACAAACAACAGATGTTTGCAGAGAAATGTTTCTATCCACTGCCTCATTTTGCATTTAATAGACAAGGAAGAAGATAGGGAGAATTTCCAAAAATGTTAACTATCGTTTCTTAGTGCATGGTGTAACAAGAAGAAAATGAAACAAAAGAAAATCCTTACCAAAAGGATTAGTACAAATGCCCTTTTCTGAATCGTAAGATAACCTTCCCTCATTGCCAGGAACCAATTGATAGCCTCCACTGCAGTGGGTTTTCAGAAGCTGTAAATCACTTGGGAGAAGATTTCTCATCTTTCTTCACTGGAACAGCTGATAGATTTGATCTTACTGCTTTTCAGCTGGCAGTTCAACTCCTTACCCACTAGCCCACCAGAATTTCCTTATCTTTAGATAGGCAAGTTCCAATTCATCACAGTGGAAATAAAATAAGTTTTGGAGACTCACTCTAATTGATGGAACAAATTGACTCACATTTTCAATATTTCCTGCAAGCTTTTCAATAGATATTGTATAAATATAATGGATCTTCAAAGAGAGCAATAGCATTAGATTCTATTTTCAAAATTTCTATTTCATACATTCTTTCAAAAGACATAGCCTGAGTTTTTATCCATGATTCTAAGATACATACATGGTGCCAAAAATAACTGAAAAATCGTTTTCCTGTCCAGTGTAAGAGGACATAAGCATAAAATGTAGAAGAATGAGGTAAAGATTTTGTGAGGCACGAACAGTAATTACATACTTTGCTGTGTAGTATAGGTTCCTGCTCCTACCCCCAGTTTGTCACATTTCTTTTTGTTTTCAAAGTCTCATTTCATAAGATTACAGAAAGATACTGTGTGTTCATTATGCAAAACATAAGCATTCCAGAAATAGATACAGAAAGATACTGTGTGCTCATTATGCAAAACATAAGCATTCCAGAAATAGATACAGAAGTAAATATATAGACTTAGTAAAAGTGAAATGACATTTTCCTGATTCTTTATTGAACAAGATTAACATCAGCATTCTCGTCTTAATCAGAAAAGTAAGGGAGATTAGGAATAAATGACTTGACTGACTATCGTTCCTGGAGGAGGAATTAAAAAATCCCAAATTCACTCTTGCCTTCGTGACAAGCCTTCTCTGGCTTTCTCCCTGTGGACTGATAAAAAGATTTACTTTATAACAAATGTGCTAAAGTGTCCTCAATTTAAGAATAAAATCTGATGTTAGATTTTGGCATTCAATGGCATTTGTCAGCTAATCGTTCATTGAAAAGATAAATTATTGCACACAAATGCTTCACTTCTCCTTTGTGGTCCTATTAATCCATTCATTGATGAATGTCTCATGAAAAAATAAAAAGGTCAGAATGGACTTTATAACATGGAGGTCCACTTAGTTAATAAATCTACAGATTGGACTTGCTGTTTGCTTGTTCAGGAAAGGACCTGCCCAAATACCAACCTTAATAAGCCTGATTAGTAAGGTGTTAAAATAATTGCAGTTGCAGCAATATAGTTATCAGTGACACTGAAGCTTTTTAAAATTTTTGCCAAAATGTCCAAACCTCTAGGGATTTTCAGAGTTTATAATCTCGCTAAGGCAGGGTTCCCTGGCTGACTTGGGATCTTTACACCAGTGCTATTGTCTCTATTTTGGCTCAAAGGAAGCACCTAGTCCATTTTTTAAACAACTGGTCACGCTCTAATACCTTAACCCATGAGCTTCTGTCTACTTGCAAGTGTGTTCTACAGGCTTTGCATTCAATATTGATCCACACAATAGGAGAATCTTTCATTAAGTAAATTTGAGAATGTAAATAAGTGTGCAAGGAAAAGAACGATTATAAAAATATTTAATTTACAAGTTAGCATATTTAGGTGACAGTGAATCTGTTAAGGGGAGAATAAAAAATTGGAAAAAGACAGTGAAAACAGTCACTTAACTTGAAGAATGTAATCAGTATCACTGGATTGTATGTGTAAAAATGCAACTGATGTCTGTTTTGTTACGTGCAACAACAAAAACAAAGTTATTTAAAATAATCTTTAACTTCCTTTATGAGTCAATCCAGAATAAAAACAGAAATGTCTGTGGGATCACTCTGAGTCAGAATGGACTTGACAGAAACAATTACTCTATTAAGAGTTAAAATATATATTTTTTTTTATTTAAGAGTACTGTGTTAAGGACAGAATTATACAATCCATTTATTTCACTGACACCTGGCAAACTGAATGAAAGAAAATAAGTAGATAATTTATCTCTCTTTTTATAGAGCATACACCGATCTTTTTTCTATGATTTTTTTGTATGATTAAGATGGAACATGCTATCTTGAGTCTTTTACTAAGGATTTTCCAGAGTTGGAACCTGTCTAAAGAGCAGAAAAGGGGACATAGGGGCATAGGGCTATAAGAATCTCTCTGAAAGGGCCAGAGGGAGTGAGACTAGTACAACCCCTTACTGCCCCAGAGAAGAAAGCAGAGAAGGAGCCCATAGCCCAGCCCCTGATACCTTTATTTTTGTTTTATTTTGTTTTCCCCTGATAGCTCTAGAGTCACACAAGCAGCAAAAGGTTCATTTATTTGTTGTTGACTCACAGACTCACAGTTGTGGCATCAAAAATGGGGTTTATTAAAGGGAAGTAAGTTGGAGAGTTGTTGTTGTTGTTGTTATGTGCCGT
>NW_006399758.1:13100332-13103522 GCF_000299155.1 Elephantulus edwardii | reverse complement strand
CACAGGAGCCAAAATATGACTTTGATTTCATACCACCTGAATTTCAGAATCATCTCAGGAATAGGTTTGAGGTTGGAGAGTTAGGGGAGACAAAGACTCTCTTACAATTTAAGTCCAGGTTTAGTAAACGTCTTGGTTCAGTTCAGCAACACAAATTTAAGAAGCCTCCGGTTTTTTCAATCATCCAGCAAGGTTTGCCTCAGAGCACTTATAAGTCACCTTCTCCTTCAAGCATCAGGCAAGAAGAGCAAAACTTTCAGCTGTGATCAGCACAAATGCAAGAAACCTCAGGTCAGACCTGGCCACAGTTTCTCCACAGCAATGCCACAGTCTCTCCACCACAATCCCCACCATGGTATCACTCTCACCTGGGTCTTGCTCATGTCCCCTTAATTCTTGCTCTCCTCAAGTCTTGTATGACTTGAGTGGATATGATTAAAGTGTGCCAGATTAATCATTCATAATTAATATTTTCTTATTATATAAAGTAACTACAACCTTTTGCTCAAATATAACATTGGTTGTGAAGATGGCACAGCATCAGGCAATATTTCATTCTGTTTTTTATAGGCTCTCTATGAGTCAGAATCTAGACTAGATTAACGTCAAGTAATGTCTCCAATTCATAAGTGGAAATTTTGAGAGGCTACTTTTTGACTATTGACACCTTTTCAATTGATTATTTTATGTGTATAAAGGATAGTGGGGCAGTAATTTTGCCTGATGTGTCTAAATAAGGCAAATCTCCAGGACATTTTCTTAGAATGGATGTTTTGAGAGAAAGTGAGCAGAAGACAGAAAGCATGCTTTTTTTCCCCTTTCTTAGATTTTTGCTGGGCCCGGGTCTTTTTTCCTTTACTCCAACACTCTTCAAGTTTACAATAGATATGTAATGTTAGGCAACAAAGCGAACCTCTAGTGGTTCTGTTAAATGAGAATAAGACAATTCTGTACCAGAGGATTGCTGTGAGGATGAGAGATTAATACAAAATGGCAGGTGTAGTGCTTGGCATGGCATCTATTGTTGTTAGGTGTTTTCAAGTCAAGAACGACTCTTAGCAATCCTATGAACTCCTCCCTATCCTGTGCTGTCCTCATCATCTCTGACACACTTGAGGCCATTGCTGCAGTCACTGTGTCTATTTTGCTGGAGGTCTTTCTCGATTTTTCCAAGCATGATATCCCTTTCCAAGGTATCTATTTGTTCTTATGACACTCCATCCATGAGATAATAGGTACACTTCTCCAACACAACTAAAAGGCACGCGTTTCATTTCTGTTATCCTTATTCATTATCCAATTCTAAGTTGCATTGCAAGTGATTTAAAGACCATGACCTAAATCAGTGTACTTTAGTCTTCTGTATTTTGGAGAGGTCCCTGACAGTGAACTTGTCCAGAGCAATAGGTCTCCTTATCTCCTGACTTCTAGTCCCAAGACTGTTTATTGTGGATCCAAGAAAAAGGAAATTATTGACCATTTCAATTCTTTCTCCATCTGTTATGATGTTGCCTATTAGCTCAATGGTAAAGACCTTTGTTTTCTTAAGGTTGAGATATAATCTATATTGAAGACTGTAGTCTTTGATCTTTTGTGGCAAGTGTTTTAAATCCTCCTCACTTTCAGCGAGCTAGGTTGTATCATCTGCATAACACAGGTTGCTAATGATTTTTCAAGCTGCATTGCCAATCCAAAGGCATGTGGTTCGATTCCACTAGCTGCTCCATGGAATGAAGACGGGCAATCTCCTCCTTTGCAATTTACTGCCTCTGACAATCCTCTGGAGGGTCAGCTATGGGTTAGTTCTGATTCAACAATACATAGTAGCAACAACAACCTGCTCTGGGTGTTGATTGTGGATTTTTCTTAGCATCTAGTAAGTGCTTAATAGAAATAAATGTGTTGTTATTTTATGTTAAACTTGCACACCTTTATTGACTTTCAAAACCAGCAGTAACATTAACATCCAGGGTTTACCAGTGACGTAGAAACCATTCTTGTTTCTCTGGAAGAAGTTAACTAAACTTTCCAGGAAGGGCCACATATAGCAGAAATTCCTTTATGCCTTTCTCTTATACTTTATACCTCAAATAGAACTCCTTCCCCCCCTCCCCCCGCAGCTAACTGTCCCTTCCTGAATTCACAATTGGCAATGGCATCACCATCTAACCAATCACTAGAAGGAGAAATGTGAGAGTTAGTCAGGACCCTGCAACCTGTTCTCTTCACATAGTTCTAGTTCTGCCCATCAAAGTCCTGCCTCATCCCAACTTCCAATTAATCTTTACATCTTCTCTCTTCCATCTGCTTGGGTTTGCTCACTCATTGTGGTCAAGTTGGAACCTCCTGTAACTGACCCTCCAGCAGATTTTCAGGAGCAGTAAACCACAAGGGAGGAAACTGCCCATCTTTCTCCCATGGAGCCGTTGGTGGGTTCCAACCACTTGCCTTTGACTTAAGCAGCACAACTCTCTATGAACTATGTCAACAGTTAGCCATTGCTATATCCATGGCTTCATGAGTATTTTTCCCAAACACGACCTGAGCAAGTTTCTCTCTTATTTAAATGATTCTCAAGACCCCTCCTAGCACATTCAGAATACATAACAGATTCCTTAGTGAGGCATCTAAGACTTTTATATATAAATGATCTAAACTCACTGAAATTTGACATGAATGACCATTCTGGTTTCATTATGTACCATGGAGTCACCTATGACTCATAGCAAGCCCCTATACAACTGCCCTAAACTCTGCTCTATCCTATGTCAATCTTATTGTCTCTGATACAGTCATTGAATCAATCCATTTCATCGAGGGACTTCCTCTCTTGCGCTTTTCCTCTACCTTCCCGAGCATGATATCCTTCTCCAAGGACTGGTCCCACCTTGCAATATGTCCAAAGTACATCAGATGAACCTTCAGAATCCTTGCCTCCAAGGAGTATCCTGGTTTCACCTTCTCTAGGATGAACCCTTTTGTTCTCCTAGCAGTCCACAGTATAGTCAATACTCTTCTCCAGCACCACTGCTCAAAGACATCAAGGAGTTGGAAACAACCTAAGTGCCCATCAACAAACAAATGGCTAGAGAAGCTGTGGTATATTTGCACAATGGAATACTATGCTGAATTAAAAAACAAGGAACTCATGCAATATTATTCAAAATGGTTGACTCTGGAGAACATTATG
>NW_006399758.1:13096976-13099411 GCF_000299155.1 Elephantulus edwardii | reverse complement strand
TACTCTGGAGAGGTCTCTGACAGCTGACTTTCCCAATGCAGTTTGTCTTTTGTTTTCCTGGCTGCTTGTACCAAGAGTGTTGATTATGCAGCCAAGCAAACTAAAGATGTTAAGAATCTCAATCTCTTCACCATCTACCCTGATGCTGCTGATCGGCCCAGTGGTGCGAATCTTTGTTTTCTTGATGTTGAGCTTCAATCCATATTAAAGGTTGCAGTCCTTGACTTTCAGCAGCAAGTGCTTCAGGACCTCCTCAGTTTTAGTAAGCAGGGTTGCATCATCTGCATAATTCAGATTGTTAATGAGTCTACCTCCAATCCTGATACCACATTTCTCCTCATAGAGCCCAGTCTCCCAGATAATCTGTACTGCATATAGATTGAAAAGGTATGGAGATAAGACACATCCCTGGTGTACACCCTTCCCAGTTTTGAACCAAGCAGTCTTTCACCTAAGCACAATCTAAGCATATAGGGAGGCCATTTTGATTCAAGAGAAATGCAAATTGCTTGAAGAAGCTAGATATAAGAGAAGAGAAAGGGGAACTATGGGAGATCAACTCTTAGTTAATCTTAACATGATTGATAGAACTTTGCCCTCCACCTTTTCATTGAGATAAAGGGATATCAATTCACAAGGCAGTTTCTGCTCCTCCACCCAGCCCTATCTTTTGACATTCTAATTTAGTCAGTCTTACTTTGAGTAGGAAACAAAGGATTTGCAACTTCAGGTGAAAGAAAAGCTACTGGTAGATTAATTTTGGTCAGGGACTTCTAAGTGAGTATTTGGTTTTGTGGATGAGAAACCCTCAAATTGAAGTAGAAATCAGTTACTGATTTCTCTCTTGGCAACACTTGAGGTCCAGCTCTTCTCTGCTGCTCACATTCCATGCCAAGCAAATATCCACCATGCCAGAAGAGTTCAGTGACTTGTGATTTCACGAAGATCTCAGCTATCTGAGACTGTCTATATGTTCAGATCATTTTTCAAGATTGGATTATTAATCAATGCCTTGATTTTCCTGGTCCCATGGACCTGAATAATTAATTCCTCAACCCCAAAAATATTGAATATCTTGCTTTGTTTTTCTATACTATTATCTGCTCCATTTTAAAATGTGGCCTTTCTATGTGATAATCCTGTGCAATTGCCAGAGCATATACTCTAGCATTTCACTGTATTTTTAGCCATAGTTTTCTCTTAGTTTGCACTTTTAAAAAAACTAAGAGCCTTTGGAGCAGAGTGGGGTGAGGGAGAATCCACTGTCACTAATGTTAGGATCAGGCCTTGGAGAGGGACATCATGCTTGGGAGCGTGGAGGGACAGTGCAGGAGAGGAAGACATGGATTGATTCAGTCACTGGGGTAATGGGAATAGGTGTGTTGGAGACAATAAGATTGGCAAGGAATAGAGCAGGGCTTAGGGTTTTTGTACATACATAGGTTTGCTTTGATTGACAAACGACTTGACAGCACATAACTACAACAACAACGACAATGTTAGGGTCAGAATAATTGGGTAAATGAGGCATGGAGGAAGGCTGAGTGAAAAGAGTGTTGAGGTAGATGCCAATGAAATAAGGAAGGCCTGAGGTGAGCCAATAAAAAGCAGACTAAATGAAGTGGTTAAGACTAGGCTCTACCTAATCTGAATCAGGGAACCAATAACATTGGACATATATGTCAGTCCTGACATGCATGGTAGGGGCTGCCCCAGGAAGTAGCCTGATTTGTGTTTTAGGCACATGAGTGACTTTTAGAACTACAGACCAGAACTGCCCACCACATAATCCCACTGGTGCAAATTAAGCCTGGAAGAATGCAAAAAAATGCAGAGGTATCCAGCTCAATTAATGCACAACTCACATGGCCCAATGTCTTTCTCCATCTCTCTACTTTGGAGAAAAAAACCTGTCTTGCTCTTTGGGACATGTTTATTCTTATAAAATTATCTTTGCTTTCCCCTTCACTCTGGTCTCCACACCTTTCCTCTCAACTGTGTATTCTAACCCAGCCTCAGCCTATGCTGGGATTGGTTTTGAGCAGGAGATAACCAGACCACAACCAGCTGATCTTCCTTGGTCTCCTATCCAGCTCAATTCTTTGTCCTCATAAGGGAGGCTGAACAAGGGCATTTACCGCACACAGCAACTAGGAAAAGTTGACTTTCCTTCTTTTATAAAATGAAGATGGCAATATCTGTTTCATAAAATTGCTAAAAAGATTGCGACATTGAAGGAGATATTATTTCTCTTGCACCGATATATCTGGGCACAGAGTTGTTGTTGTTATGTGCCGTCGAGTCGCTTGCGACTCATAGCGACCCTACGTACAACAGCCCTAAACTCCTCTCTGTCCTGTGCCAATTGCACTGTCTCTGACACTCCCATCCCAATTATCCCAGTCACTGAATCAATCCACCTCATAGAGGGCCTT
>NW_006399758.1:13086378-13090857 GCF_000299155.1 Elephantulus edwardii | reverse complement strand
ATAAGTAGTGTTTTATTAGATAAACACCCAAGACTGAAGTGTTAATGCATCTCTATCAGTAGGAGTTTCAGCAGGGAAACATGGACCCATATACTTAAAAGAGGTCTTGATGCTTATCAGCAAAGACCTACACTCAGATTATAAGGGGTTGTTGACATAGAAACTGGTTTCCTCCAGAACCAGTGGTTTAAGAGAGAGAGGAAGGAGGAGCCTATAGTGCTTTTATGACCTGAACTTCTGCTTTTATTTACTTATTTATAGTAGCAAATGACTAAGTCCAGTTCACACCCAAGGGGAGGAGAATTGGTCTACAGCTCTTGAAAGGAGATATAACAAGAGTTAGTGAACTATGTTCACTCAAACAGCACATTAAAACTGGAAAGATATAGATGTTAGCACAGACCCTGCACAAGAATGACATGAAAGTTATTGACGTATTTTCTGGGATTTATAAAATAAACTTTCACTTGATTCACAATTTAAAAATATTTTAAAAATGCATAAGATGAAACAAGAAATTTTGAACATATTTTAAGACCATTAGAACCACATTGTGTCTTAAAAAATTAGCACTTATGTGCAACAATAGAAAAAATGGAAATATGTTTTATGTTTAAAAAAATGTAAAAGAAAATTAGCACAGGAAGCTGTGTTGTAATCTGAAGGCGGATGGATCGAATCCACCAGATGGTCTGCTGAAGAAGGAAGGGAACCTCCTCCTGTGCCAGTTGGATCCGGATCCACAGTACACAACAAGAAAAAAAAAAAACACCGAAAATTAGCACCTAGATGAAGAATCTAGATAAGCAAATACAAAATACAAAATCAGTGGGTGTGGACTTAATGCTTCAATGGATTCTGATTTTCAGCTTTCAGAGTTTTGGAGGTGAGTGGCTACACAACATTGTTAATGTAATGGTGTCACTGGGTTATATATAGTTAAAATTGGTTCTCAGAAGCTGTGGTATATTCACACAATGGAATACTACACTGCACTGAAAAACAAGGAATTCTTGAAATATTATACAAAAATGGGTGACCCTGGAGGACATTATGTTGAGTGAAATATCTCAGTCACAAAAGGACAAATTGCATAGTGCCATTGTTATAAAATGGGACTGACATCGGGGTTGAGGAGAGACTGAGAAAGATGGGATAAATTATGTATACTGGATTGAAACAGATGAGGGAGAGAACTGTTTAAAAGGGATATATGATTAGGTTTTATTGTCATGCACAGTGGAGTGGACTTGGGGGGAGGGATTGTATAACAATGAAAGAATTTTTATTTTCCTTTTCAAAGAGAAGAGTGAACTGGGGGTGGGGGTGGAGGTTGGACATGGAGAAAAGTGCAACAATGAACAAATGGAAATCCAAAGTCTCTGTAAACTTTCATTAGAAAAAAAAATTCTCTCTCATTACTAATACGTCAGAACCAACTCCCCAGTGAGTTTTCAAAGGCCATTAATGACACAGGAGGAGATTGTCTATCTTTCTCATTGGTAAACCAACTCATAACTTATCCTCCAGTGGGTTTTAAGAGGCTATAAATCACGTAATAAAAGATTGCGCATCTTTCTCCCATGGAGTAGCTGGTAAATTTGAACAGCCTGTCCTTGGACTGGTAGTACAACTCCTTATCCATTACTGGTTAGCATAATGGAATGCATTTTGCTCTGCAAGCATTCACTTAAATAACAAGGGAAAAAAATTGTTGAAATTCAAAGGGGCAAGGTTTTTTTTTATTATTATACATATGTCACCATAATACAATTTAACAAATAATGATACACTTGTATGGATAATTTTGTACGTTTTGAATGTGCAGGTGTATTTTAGTTTAAATCACCAAAGGTAAGATTGCCAGATCTAAGTACAAATGAATTTGTGATTTCAAAAGATTATTGTCAATTAGGTCTCCATAGGAGTTGTAACATGCTTACCAATACTTTGTTGTTAAATTTTTTCATGTTTGTTAAAACTAATGAGCAAAAGATTGTTTGTCCATGTTGCTTTAACATTCCATTTTTCTCATTCTAAGTGAAGTTGAGTAAATTTTCATTAATACTAAGACTAGGAGGATTTTAGTGCTCTCTTTTCTGTGAAAGGTATGTTGATGTATTTTGCATTGCAATTCTTTAGCACTCACGTCACAGTTACGCATGACACTTTCCCTCTTTGTATCCTACATACGTGTGAGTTACACAATTGTGTGAAGGAAAATGGTTCTCTGCTCCAATTTTGTTTCATTTTATTGCCCTCATTCTGTTTTCCTTCACATCAACCAGGTATAATACCATTGTTCTCAGATAGGGTGCTCTGGTGGCTTAATGGTAAGGAGTTGTGCTGCCAACTCAAAGATAGGCAGTTCAAATCTGCCAGCTACTCCATGGGGAAAAGATGAGCAATCTCTGTTTTATTTTATTATTGCGTGTGTGTACTGTCAAATCAGATCTGACTGGTACAGGAGGAGATTGTCCCTCCTTCTTCGTCCATCTGGTGGATTTGAACCTCAAGCCTCTGGGATTGCAGTGCAGCTTCTTGCCACTAGGCCACAAGAGCTCTCTTCGATGCGCAGTCTCTTACTATGTGAATTATAGACTCTAAAAACCCACTGGAGGATCAGTTATGAGTTGGTTTAGTAATAAGATGGGCAATTTCCCATTGTACAACAACAGTAAAAATGAATCTAGCAGATGTCTCATGTCTTTTATATTCAAATCTTTGTTTCTTCACTGCATTGAAGAAGCACATGCCACCTCAGAGGCAGGTACAGAATACTTGTCTTGAATTTCAGATAGAGGAATGCAAAGCCCGTCCTGATTTTCCTTTCAGTGCGACTGGGTTCTCAGACTCACTGCTGACACCTGGAGGATGAAACACTGCCAGATGTTATTGACCCTCCAGGAAGCAGGAGGGAAGGTTGGAAAGGGTAATGAGCTTCTGGGACCACCTGTGCATCACCTCAGCAAAGTTCTGTTTTAAAAATAAAGCAATCCTGTGAATGATGCCTCTTCTTACTTTCTGTTTACACACTAAATTAACTTCTGACTTTAATTTGTTTGTGTGAATCTTACAGGGGCATCCTTGTACAATCAGGTTTGTAATTTTCCTGTGAAAGAGAGTCAAGTGTAGAGATTAGGTCTGCGTGATAAAAATAAACCCTTCCAGCGAACTAAGGGGGTATGATTTAAAAGTTTATAAATGCTTAGGGAAATCTCACTTTCTGACAAAAAGTCATTTGGTCTCAAAAGTCTTTCAACTCTACAACTTCCATAGCGAATAAAGAAACAACAGCGACATGAATATGGGTTGATGGGTGTGTTTTTTTGGTATTGAGCTCCAGCCTACCTTAGCTAATGGGTTTGTGATATTCTTCAGTCTCTACTGCTGGGTTATAAATCCTTAGCAGATAACTCAAGTCTTTTGAAGCTGTTGTGGATTCTTTAATTCGGGCTGGGTTTATGTTCTCTGTATTACCAGCTATCATTGCGTTAATTCTGATTCATGTCAACTCCATGTGTGCAGATTAGAATTGACCCCTGGTGCTTCTAAGTAATGACCTTTTGGAAACCAGAAGTGTCTCTGGGTGCTTTTGAAAAATGAACTTTTCAGCTAGCAGTCCATTGCTTGCCTGATTGTGCCACTCATGGACTGCTTGGCTTATCTACCCTCTAAGAACTGGTTTTAATCTCCCTTCCTTAAATGTAGATAAAATCATCCCCCAAGACCTTTCCCTGCCTCTGAAGACAAAACTCCCTAGTTCTTAATGTGTGTACCATCAAATCAGATCTGACTGGTACAGGAGGCCACTGTTCCTCCTTCTTCAGCAGAGCATCTGGTGGATTTGAACAGCACATGTCTGGGATTGCAGTGCAGCTTCTTGCCACTAGGCCACCAGAGCTCACCAAAAAAGATCAATCTTAAGGCCTTTTAGAAGTCATACCTCATTGCTATCAAATGAAAACTAACTCATGGCCGACCCTCCAGTGGAGTTTTAGAGGCTAGAAATCGCACTGGAGGAAATTGTCCATTTTTCTCTCACAGAACAGCTGGTGGACTTGACCCGCTTATCTTTGGGTTGACAGCAGAACTCTTTGCCACTAGACTGCCAGGGTTCCCTTTATCTTCTCAAATTCTGTCCAGTAAAATTTCCTATCCCTCTACCAATGACCCCAGCACCACTAAGGACTTCCTGTTAGAGCTTCAGCCTGTATTTTGAAGAGGTTCGAAAGCTGTGTCCTGAAGATGTGCATTGCCTTCTTTGAGCATGGGTAACAAAAAAAAAATCAAATTTTTCTTAATTAAAAAGAAAATAATGATGCATACCCATGTTTATTACTGCTTTGTTCACATTGGCAAGGAGTTGGAAACAAACTAAGTGCCCATCAACAATTGAATGGATAGAGAAGCTGTGGTATATTCACACAATGGAATACTATGCTGCATTGAAAAACAAGGAACTCATGCAATATTATT
>NW_006399758.1:13082256-13086278 GCF_000299155.1 Elephantulus edwardii | reverse complement strand
TACTTTGGAGAGGTCCCTAACAGCAGACTTTCCCATGGCAATGCGCCTTTTAATTTCCTGGCTGCTGGTGCCAAGACTGTTGACTGTGGAGTCCTCAATAAATGCTACATACATTAATAGACCTATTAATACTATTTAAACAAAAAAAAATAGAATTTTAAAACTAAGTTAAGCAATAGCAATAAGCAATATACTTGCATCAGCCAGTGAAAAAGAGAGGATGAGATGACAGAGTGACTATACCAAATGGGCTTGAGCATGAGGGAGATTATAATTGTGGTCTGAACAGGGCAAGATTCAAATCTGTTGTTCATGGGGATGCTATGAGGCACAGTCAACTTGATGGCACAAAGAGCACATTGTTCCAGAAGAAATGAATGACTTTAAGTTGATGCTATTTAATGGACCATTCAGTTTAGAAAATGATTACAATACAGTTTAGAATAATTTTCTAAAAGTATTTCTTTTTTACACTGCTTTGAAACTTGGAGAAACATGAATTGAGATTCAGAAAACTGAACCTGGCCATTGTTGAGAGAAAAGTTCTTGCCTGGAACTAACGTAATTCACAAACATATAGCCCAAGACAGCTTTATTTCACCCAAGGTATTGAGAGACAGAAATAACTCTGGGAATAAACTTCCCACCAGGGACCGAGAGCAGGCAATAACTATCACTCTGTGGATGCCAAACAGACAAGCTCATACTCAGAGAAATGTGGTGCATGTTAATGATATTGATTAGATCCTTCTACCATGAAGCCATTACCAAAACAACTTGGAACTGGAACATTGAATTTTCTTTACTCATATGTTACTTAACAAACAGCAAAGGATATTTGAAGAAGGTGTGTATGTACACCGTGCATAATAGTGGATATATTTTATCTTACAATTTCATAAACACATATAATGCTTCTCTTTCAAGTGAATTAGAGTATTTTGCAGAAATTTTTACACTTATAGTTTAGCTTTCATTCACACGGATAGAAAGTCGCTGTATATGAGTACTCAATAAATACATCTCAAATTAAGTTTCTAAATTAAGTATAGAAGGAAAACGTTAAAGAAGAAATCTCTGCTCCTACACACAGGGTCACTCAAGTTGATGGGTAGAGGGAGGGGTGGATAAAGGAAATGGGAAAGATCTGGTGTGAAAAGCAATGTATACTAACTTTGTAAGCAAAGCAGTATAAAATAAAATTTATTTTTTAAAAAAATGAAGGAAAGATCCACCATCATGGTCTTTTCATTCTGCTAATTCTGTTTCATTTGTACAGGATATTGGCTAAGATCCTAATGACTTCAAGTGCAAAAACTCCCATCAACTAGAGTTTATTTTAAAAACACAGGCATGCATCCTGGAAACTGAAGTCTCTGAACTGGAACCTAGGATCCTAATACACTAGGAATGTCTTCTCTTTGGGCCGTATCCATGTTCTTGAGTCTCTGGTTCTTGTTTTCTTTCTCTACTTCTTTCCTTATCTCCTTCTAGTCAGATGACAGGATAAAATATGGTTACCATCTGAATTTAGATAGTACTGAATTTAGAGAAGCTACCTGAAGAGGTCAGCTCCCTCTTTTTCTCTGAGTCTCAAACACATATTTAGGGGAGGATTCTGATTGCCACAGCTTGATCCATATGCCCAGTGGAATAGATGACCAAAGCCAGGTCAAGGCTAGATCATAGAAACTTAGAGGGCCTCACTCTTGTAACTGATAGTGTAAACAGAGAGCACTCAACTTCCCATCTCCATAAAAGCAAAGATCACTGGGAAGACAAAGTGAGAGGTGTCCACTGTGTAAATTATAGTGCTTATTTACCTTTACCAAGTGTCAAAACAAATTTTGGCCAAGATCTGCAATGTATACCTTATTAATGTTTCAATCTCCCCTCAATAATCAACCAAAAAGAAATATATTACCTAGACAAAATGATGGAAGCAGGAGTGGAATCCACTTCCATAAAGAGCTTGCCTCTGGAAACACAGTGAAACTGGAGAAAGGATGAAAGTCACTCAAGTATTGAAGACTTTCATTCATACGGTCACTGTGAGTAGCCTAGGACTCGATGGTACTTAACAACAACAACAAGAAGACAAAATGAAGAAGTCATGGTGGCTTAGTACACTACTAGATTGAGATGATAACTGAAAGATTGACAGTTCCACCAGCCATTCCTTGGCAGAAAGTGGAAGTAATCTGCCCTCACAAAGCTTTCAGTCAGACAGGCAGTCAATTCTGTTGAGATGGAACTGACTCATAGTTGGCACTCCAATGAGTGAGCTATAAATCACATGGAAGAAGATTGTCATCTTTCTCTCAAAGAGATGGTGGATTCAAACCACCAGAGAGGTTTGCTTTTCGAGTTATCAGCACAATTCATTATGGATTATGCTACCAGAATTTCCTTACTGGTAAGCTTTACAAAGCCTGGAAATTTGATGAAGGAGTCTGAATCAAGTTGATGACAGTGACTTGTTGGCATTGGGTTGGGTTTTTTTCCTTCTCTTGTTTCATTTTAGACGACACTTAACAATTAATCATAGTCTTGTGATACCTTTCTCACGTATTTTGCTTTTCATGAGCTACTTGTTTTCTTGGTCTAGTAAATTCTTCAGTACTTTTGGATTAAAAAAAATATAGATCAATCACACATATTAAAATGAGTGAAAGGAAAGCCAATATACAATAAGGGAATGAAAAAGCACCATATCACTGAAGAAAGCAAAGACAGAGGTATAGAAGGTTAATAGAAGTCAGAATTACAGAGAGGAAGGGGGGAAAGCTCTATTATGGATATTGAAATCAATGCCAAAGAATAGTATATGTGAAAAGTTGAATGAAAATTAATTTGATTTGTAGAGTTCCTCTTACATGACAATAAAAAGAAAGGAGGAAAAAAAGAGGAACAAGAAAAGGTTCTTTCCTTTTTTTATTTCTACACACTGTTTGGCACGACACCTGGAAGTATGGCAGCCATGTTGGATCTGGAAGGGACCAATTTAAGAGAACAAGCCACCTACTGAGAAAGACAGAGCAGGAAGGAGAGTAAAACCTGACTTCCTGAGGACACCGCTGAGCCACTGCCAGGATCAACCCCAGAATCATTATACTTGTGGGTTATTATTAGAAATAAGAAGCACCCTTCAAGTTTAAAAAAAAAAAAGCATCAAGGAGCTTTGGTGGCCTAGTGGTACGAAACAAGGCACATAATTTAGATCCATCAGCTGCTCTGTGGCAGAAAGATGGATAATCTCCTCGTGTGTGATTTATTACCTCTAAGAACCTGCTGGAAGGTTAGCTAAGGATTGGTTCCAGCTTGATGGCACACAACAACACACATGCATAGTCAAGGAAACATAGGTAAACATCTTTCTACTAAAAAAAAACCCCAATGGATCAATCACAATCCAATCAAAACTTCTACTGATATTTCCCCTTAGGCTTGTTAGAATAAAATTTAATAGAAGTAACAGCCAGCAAACCAGTAGTAAGTAAAATTTGAAAGCAGAGCTTTTCGCATGCTGCCCAAATTCTACTCTTAAGTTATTGGTGTGCCTGGTTGTTATTCCTTTTCTGCCGTCTCCGTTGGGAACATAGCTCCTCATAGAACCTTCATCAAACTCTATTACCGGTAGTTGTTCTCTATTTTTTTTTTTTTTTTTTGCGTGAGTGTACCGTCAAATTAGATCTGACTGGTACAGGAGGAGATTGTCCCTCCTTCCCTGGCAAAGCATCTGGTGGATTCGAACCATGCACCTCTGGGGCTGTAGTTGCAGCTCCTTACCACTAGGCCACCAGAGCTTCCCAGTTGTTCTCTATTTTTGAAGGAGGAAAAAGACGATTACAAAACTAATCTTGGTCAAACAGGGGTCTTTAGCTTTTTTTGCTATTTCTGGCACAGCTCTCTTTCCCATGGCATGCTCACTTTTCAGCTGAGTTTGATAATTCATTTCAATGACCAAACGGAACACAGGCTACATAAAAGATTATGTAATTGATTGTTGTTGTTGTTGTTAT
>NW_006399758.1:13081556-13082156 GCF_000299155.1 Elephantulus edwardii | reverse complement strand
GAAAAGTGCAACAATGAATAAATGGAAATGCAAAGTCTCTGTACATTTTCATTGAAATTAATAATAAATTTTTAAAAAAAGAAGAAAAAGTTGCCTCTACCAAGCTAGCAAAATGCTAACCATAAAAAATTTTCTCTCTGTTTTATTTATTTTATTTTATATTGATTTGCATACACAATTCATATGCATTGTTTCATTCATGTACATAGTGTTAAACACATTCCTTCATTCCTATTGTGCTTTATATGATCATTCTCACATACTGTGTTTTATAAAGTTAACCGCTATTAATCTATGCTCAATATCACCCTGTCTTTTTAGGTCTCCACTGTTTTTTACCCCCAATTCCTTCTTTCTCTCCCTCCAAATTTTACAATCCCACAACTCCCACCACTTCTCACTCTCAGCTTCTCATTCTTTCTCTTCCCCTTTGGACTTTTATCCTTCTAGTTACCCTTCTGTTTTTACAACAATGGTCTTATGCAGAATTTTTCCTTAAGAGGTTGAGGCATCTCACTCCCTGACTTAAAATCCTACTACACTGCCATGGTAGTCAAGACAGCATGGTACTGGTACAATGACAGACACATAGATCAATGG
>NW_006399758.1:13065394-13078326 GCF_000299155.1 Elephantulus edwardii | reverse complement strand
TCACACTTTAGGAGGCTGAAGGTCTGCACACAGGGTCCCTAGAGAAAGGTTTTCTTTGGTGACTACGGAGAAGATTCTTCTTGTCTCATTCCAGCTTCCTTTCCTGTGTTTTTTGATGATCACATGGCATGTATCGGCTTCAGAGACTGTAAATCACAAGGGAGGAGATTGACCATCTGTATTCCTCAAAGCAGCAGATGAATTTGAACCAGGTGACTCGAAGATTGCAGCACAGCTTCTTACCACCAGGCCACCAGCACTCCCACTGGTTTGTGGTAGTTCTTTTTTTTTAAAAAAAATATGTGAGCTAATTTATTTGCCACACATAGAAAATTCTATTTCTGACTGGATTCAGATTTGGAGGTAGAAGCTCTCAGAGAGGACAGCCTCCATCTCTTGACGATCTGCTCCTGGTGTTTCTCTTAGGCCTCCTTCATTCCCTTGGCCAGAAGCTTAGCGTCCTCTGCAGCCTCCTCCTCATTCTTCTTAGTTTTTCATTGAAATGCACCAGTGCTTGTGCTGCAGGACACGTGGAGTAACAAGACGCTGAATCTTGGGCGCTTTGGTCCTGGGTTTCTTGCCTTCTTTGTTCAGTGGCTTTCTCACAACATATTGATGGACATCATCTTCCTTGGAGAGACTGAAGAGTTTTTTAATTCTACTGGCTCTTTTGGGCCTCAGGCAATGAGGTACAGTGGTATCAGTCAGTCCTGGGATGTCCTTCACCCCTTTCTTGATGATAACCAAGTTGGGAACCCTCAGGTTGGCATCCACAATGCAGCCCCGGACAGATTTGCGCTTCCTCTCTCCAGTTCTCTGTGGTCTGTAACAAGAGTGCCCCTTACTCAGTAGCAGGCGAGCTCGGCCATGGGTCAGAACATGCTTCATGGGAAAACTTCGCTCGTCGTTTCCACCGCTGATCCAGACAACATATCCCTTCCACTTGTCACCGAGAGAGTCAGCAGCAACTTCTGTGGCTATCCACTTCTCATAAATTGTATGAAGTTTGCATTCATCATCCACCTCAACGAGTTTTTGGCAGCCAATGGCTGGGAAGGAGATGTTCAGCTTCATGGTGAAGCAGCCTACTGCCCCAGTGGCGCCATGGGAAGAGATTTGTGGTAGTTCTAAGTTTAACTTTTTGAGGTGCTGCCAAACTGTTTTCCACAATGACCATTTTGCATTCCTGTCCTCAATGCATGAGGGTTTTCATTTCTACAAATCCTTTCCAACACTTAGAATTTTCTTTTTTAATTTTTTAATTCTTATTTTTTATAATTGGGGGGGGTGTGTGTGTACCGTCAAATCAGATCTGACTTATACAGGAGGAGGTTGTTCCTCCTTCTACAGCAAAGCATCTGGTGGATTCGAACTGAGCACCTCTGTCTGGGATTGCAGTGCAGCTTCTTGCCACTAGGCCACCAGAGCTTGCAGAATTTTTTTTTTTAAAATTAATTATTTTATCAAGAGACTATAACCAATGACCTCGAACATAACGTGTATGGATCGTTTAACAAAAAAAACCAATTTTTTTCTGTAAACTTTGATTCAAATCACAATAAAAATTATTTTTAAATGCCAAACTGTACTAATGGGAGAAAAAATAAAATTAATTCTTTTCCATAGTCATCCTAGTGAGTGTGAAATGGTATCTCATTGTGGATTTGATTTGCATTTCCATAATGACTAGTAATGCTGAACATCTTTTCATTTACTTATTCACTGTTTAACAACAACAATATTTTGAGCCAGAGACAGTTAATGCATTGATGAGTAGGTTTCAGGAGGATGGATAACTCCCCATGGTGGCAGAAAACGACCCTGCCAATGGCTGTGACAGACCCTCCTCTTGGTGGAACTCCTTTGACCCAACTGAACGTGGTGTCTTCAGACAACTGCAGAGTATTGGGTAGGAGCCAAGGGGTAGTAGAGGGAGTTTTGATAGGGAATTTTTATTTGTTGTTTATTTCAAATACTGAATTCTGTCTGAAATCCTCACCTCTCTCTCTTTCTTTTAAAAAAAAAATAAAGAAAATTGTTTAATTCCAGATGGTGTAGAATTCAGGGCATAATAAAGACCGAATCAGAGAAGTGGGTGTATACAGGTTCTGGATTGAGTTTACTCTGTCTTCTGACCCCACAGCTAAGATGGAAGAACTAAAGAGAAGAGGAACCAATGTACTGGTTTTCCTTTTGTACAGAAACCTCATTCTTGTTGCGCTGGAACTGACTCAGATCTGACTCTGCAGTGGGTTTGGAGATTGTGCAGCTTTCTCCCTCAGAACTGCTGATGGATTTGAACCACTAGAAAAGTACCTCCTTGGAGTTAGAAGTACAATTCTCTAGGGACTGCGTCATCTGAGCCCCTCAGTTTACTCTTAAATGTACCACTGATAGTAAGATAATATTATATTCTAGTTATAGGTGGCAACAGATGTTATACCAGTGAATGGAGATAACTAAACAAGAATTGCATCAAGGATTGCCATTGCTTCAGTCACACTGAACAACTTATTTTGCCAGATTATAAAATTCCACATCTGGACAGAGTGTCTTCACTTTTAAGTCTTTGGTTTCATCTGATCTTCTTACAGTTTCTGCTTGGAAGCCTTCCCTTCCTGTCCACTTCCTTGGCTTTGTTTTAGGTTACATTAGGGTTTCTTGCTGCCATTTTTTTGCAACCAAACATGGAGCCTGTCTATCTTCTCAGCTTCTTTTTCTCCTTCAAGGGAGAATTAGTTTCCTTCCTTTGAATGTAGTGATCTCAAGCTAAAACATAACAAACAGCAAGAGGACAACTCATTGCCTTGGAGTCTCTCTCATGATGCTACTGGTGGACGTTTTACAGACTCCGTAGATCCGCCTTCAGAGCTCCCTCTAACCATCTAGTAAAACTTGCAAAGTTTTTTTAGAAATTAAAGAATGTGTTTACTTTTGGCTAATAAAGCAATTAAAAGTGTTCTGGTGTGTAAGCCAAAAGGTGGGATTAACCAACTATGGAATATTTATGCCAGAGAGCATTACTCAGGCATGACGAGATGAAACCCGGATGAACCTTGAAATCTGGGTGAAGTAAGCCAGACACCAAAGGAGAAAGACTGTATGCTTTCACATGAAATAAGCAGAATGGACAAATGCAGAAACAAAAGCTGAAGAGTGGTTGTCAGAATCAGACAGGAGCGAGAAATAGGGATTACTGTAGAAGGGAAGTTCTGGTGGCCTGTAGTGAGAAATTGCATTATGTTATGTTGATGTTATGTTGATGTTATGTTATGTTATGTTATGTTATGTTATGTTATGTTATGTTATGTTATGTTATGTTATGTTATGTTATGTTGTTATGATGTGATGTGCCGTTGAGTCAACTAGGACTTATAGCAACTCTACGCACAATTACTCGGAACCCTACTCTAGCCTAAAACCAATCTCACTGTTTCTGACACACCTAACTTCATTGCCCCAGTTATTGTGTCAATCCGTCTCATCCAGGATCTTCTTACTTATCCTGCACTACCCCTTGACCCTTCTAAAAATGATATCCTCTCCAAAGACTGGTCCCTTCTGGCCACATGCCCAAAGTATGTGAGATGGAGCTTCAAACTCCTTGCTTCCAAGGAACAGAATGATTTTACTTTCTCCAGGATAGACTTGTTAGTTCTCTTGGCTGTCCATGGTATGTTCAATACTCTCCAGTCCACAAATCTAAGGCATCAGTTCTTCTTCTGTCATCCTTGGTCCTTGTCCAGCTCTTTGATGTATAGCAAGTAATGGCCTGGATCAGGCACACTTTAATCTCTAGACTGACGTCCTTACTCTTTCTTCACTACTCTGGAGAGGTCCCTGACAGCCAGCAGATTTTCCCAGTGCAATGGCCCTTTTGATTTCCTGACTGCTGGTGCCAAGAGTGTTGACTTCTGGAGTCGAGCAAGCTATAATTGTTAATAACTTCAATCTCTTCTCTATCTATCATGGTTCTGCTAAGTGACCCTGTGGTGAGAATCTTCATTTTCTTTTTTTTTTTTTTATTTTATTATTTTTTGTGTGTACCATCAAATCAGATCTGACTGGTAGAGGAGGAGATTGTCCCTCCCTCTCCAGCAGAGCATCTGGTGGATTTGAACCAGGCACCTCTGGGATTGCAGTGCAGCTTCTTGCCACTAGGCCACCAGAGCAGATGGTGAACTTGAATTGCCTGCTTTGGGGTTGATAGTGCAATAATCAATTCATATTGCACTATCAAACCCAAAGCAGGCAATTCAAGTTCACCATCTGCTCTGAGGGAGAAAGACAGACATTCAGAGGTTGTGAGATTTACAACCTCTGAAATAGAGTCAGCTGTGAGGGCAGTTCTGACTTAAACTCCAGCTATGAGAGAGTTGAGAGACACTGAGTTTCTGTTAGGGATGGGGAAGCGCTTTTGGAGCTAGATAATAGTGATGGCTGCCCAACACGATGAATATAATTGATACTAATGAGTACTATGGATTGAAATTATAAATGTGTTACTCTATAATGTTTGCATAATAAAAAAAGATATGCCTTCCCTCTCTGTCAGTGTGTTTACCAGACATTTAGAAATTCAAGGGCAAAAGGAGTAGGTGGATACTTTGGACATGAGACTTTTTGGTCTTTCATCTGGATCCTTTTTTAATCTCAAAGAATAAATATAACTTGAATTCCTAAAATATAACTATCATGCCAGCAGATATTCTGACCTCCACAATTTCCAGGCAAAATAGATTCTTACAGTGAAATAAAAATTGATAGCCCTCTTATTTTTTGCATAAATGTGAAATAAAAGGGAATAAAATGTGCAGCTTTCTAAAGCCAGATCTGTGTCTGCATATCCGGGGTCACCTCTCTTCTTATTGCTCTGTGTTCATGGGCTGTTGTCAACTTGAAAATGGTAAATGACCCTTCAGCCTTTGCTGAGAAACATTATCTATTCAATTAATGGCCCATAAAATGATTTCGGTAAAAGACAAGACTGCAATTTCTTCTTCCCTAGGAGAAAGACGATACTGTCTAATTCACCAAACTTCAGGCTTTTAAAGGGTTTTAGGAAATGTAAAATACCAGTTGCATAAGATTGAAGCAGTCACAAGAGGAAAGCAGAGCTAAAGGGTAAAGAAAAACTGTAGATACATTTGAAGAAGGAAAACTCCACTAGCTGTTCTTTTCTGTAAACGGGAATGCTTCTGTCTCTCTCTGCTTTTCTGCTTTTTCTACTCATCTGATCAGAGCAAACTCTCATGTGGGATGAGGTGAGCATACATTCGAGGCACTTCAAATTCAATAAAAATCTGGAGGCAGATAGTGAATGGTTACATAATACGATGTGTTTAACTAGTATTGCTAAACTGGACATATGAAAAATGTTGAAATGGCACTTTAAAAAAAATATATATAGAATACTTCATTAATTTGTTTATCTTCCTTGTTCAGGGGCCATGCGCTCATTCTCTCTCTCTCTCTGTGTGTGTGTGTGTGTATATATATACTGAAGAAGGGAGCATGGTGCACTTTTTCTGTTGTGGTTGTTGATTGCCATTGAGTGGAGCATGATTCATAGCGTCCCTATGAACAAAAGGCCTGAAGCCTTTCTGTAACTATCGTCATTTACCAAAGTTCATAGTGTTTCCAGAGGCATGTAGTTTAGGAAGTGGATGCCACTCCTGCTTCCAAACATGCTTAGTAAAATGGATCTCTGGAGGCGGTTCAAATTCACCAGCAGCTCTTCAAGAGAAAGACGGACAATCTCCTCCTGTATGATTTATGACTTCAAAAACTTAATGGAGAGTCAGTTATGAGGTTCTGACTCAACGGCAATGAGTTTTGGCTAACTACATTAAAAATAATAAAGTTTCATATAGGGAAGGGTGATTGGTTTCATAGTACAATGCACACAAGTCCTTTGCTCGGTACTACATATAGTATAAGAGGGTAAAATAGTGTACCAAAAAATTAACCTGACCTAGTTAAGAATGTATGTGTAACAAGGGAGCATCATGTGAGGGCCTCCTTCACATGGGGGTGCTATACTTTGGGGTTTTGATTGCTGTTTTGTTTTGGCTTTTTATTATGAGGAACTTTAGATATTAGAATATTAGAATACTGGAAGAGATTTTCAAGTGTTCCTGAGTGGAGCAAATGATTAGTATACTTGGCTGCTAACTGAAAGGTATCAGTTAACCCAAGACACTTTGGAAAAAAAGACTTGGGTATTGAGCACAGACCTCAAAGCCCTATGAGGCACAATTCTCTTCTGACACACATGAGCTGAAGTTGTCAGCAAATGGTATACTATTCCATAAGATTCTTAATTTTATCAATACCTGGAAAATACTCTTTAACTCACATGAAGACATGAGGCAATAGATTCGAGTCCCTAATCTTCTGAGGCCATTAGCTTCTGCTTAAGTGTGTATACCACAGATGGCATCCAGTGTGGTGCTGGCGCTGATCTCCAGCTCCGTACTAGGAAATTGGTGGGATCCTTTGAGAATTGTCTCTGACAGTCATGACCAGGTTCTCTGTGGCCTCCCTGCTACTTTCTTGGCTCTTCTGCAGCTCTTGACATTCTGCACTGAATCTTAAGCACGGAAAACACTCTGCTTTTTCTGTATTTGCTCAGAAATCTGCAGAGTTGATGTTGACTCTTTTCTGAACCCAATATACTTTGAAAGTTCCGTTTCTCTTCCTGAGAGGGTCTGATCCTTTCCTGAGTTGATTCATTGCCTCCATCTCTTCTAGATAGTGAAGAAGGTTGCACTGCATGATGGATATAATTAATGCTATGGAATTGTACAGCTAAGAATGGTTGAAATGGCAAGTGTGTTGTTACTGAGTGAAAATATGATGATGATGATGATGATGATGATGCTGTGGAAAGTAGTGAAAATGGGTATTAGTAGATTGTCGAGGTATTAGCAGAACAGCTTCCGGTTCAAACTGCACTAGAAAAATCTTCACTCCTACGTACCAAGAGTTGTGGATTTTAAGGCTCATTTATATTTTCTTCCATTCAGTCAGTCTCACCCCTCCACGATCAAATAGGCAAGGCAAAGAGAAGACAAACACAGACTTGATTGTGCCATTCTCCTATTTAAAATCTCCCAAAAGTCTCATGACACATTGAGGTAATCCCAGATCTTTATCTTGCTTTACTTCACATTTATTCATTGCTGTGAATAGCTATGAATTACAGTCCATCCAGTGGTTTCTTATAAGCTCTGAACAGAGTCCCTGGGTGGGTCAAATGTTTGGCCACTAATTGAAGGGTTGGAGGTTTGAGTTCCCTCAAGGTGCCCAGAAAAAAAAATTCCTTATGATCCCCTTTTGAAAAAATCAGCGAAAAAATCTGTGCAGCAGAGTTCTTTGCTGACATCCTTGAAATTATCAAAGACATGAGTGAGAGTCAATTGTTTTACACTAACTGGGCCAGCCAGCTTTAGATATTTTCAGTCAGTTTGAATCAGAGATTCCAGTGCTGTGGGAGCTTGCATTCTAGCAACAGGAGATAGTAAAAAGTAAATACAAGTATAAATTCTTGTTTTTAGAGAGTGATAAACAGTTAAAAACAAAACAAAACAAAACAAAAACAATATCAAAACAAGTAAGTAGTACCACGTAGGCAGCAGTTGTGTGAGGCCTTCAGTTGTGTCTTGAATCAAAGCTGAGATCTAATTAATTGGCTGTCTTCCCTCACCCTCCAGACTCTCTGAGCACTGATCAACAAGACTATGTCCCAGGACCTTTCCACTTAACTGCTTCTTGAGCCTGGAACTCCTCCAGATAGTTCTCTCCTCACTCAGTCACTTTTCTGCTTGAACATCATCTTTTCTGAGGAGACCTTCCTGTCACTAGACCCAAAGTCCTAACCTTTGTCTTCTAGGAGTGCCATTTTCTTTCATGATACTAACATCACCAAGTCATATTTATTTGATGTCCCTCCATATCAGAACAAAAGAATCACGAGGTGAGGGGTTTAATACTTTCCCTGCTTTTGTCTCACTAGCACCTAGTGACCAGTGCCTGGTACATAGCAGGCATTCCGCAAACATTTTTTGCCTAAGGTCTAACTGTATTGGTGAACTTTCCTCAATGTCAGGTTCTGAGCTATGTGGGAGTGGGCATTGATGAGACTAATGAATCTTGACCAATGGAAACCTTAGGGGCTCACAGTGGTCTGATCTGCAATGAATCATGGGAATGGCACAGGACCAAGTAGTATTTATTTTGCTGTTTGATATATTATTATTTTTTTTTAATTGTGCAAAACATGTATGAAGTTACAAGGGGTTGAGAGTTGGGAGCAGAAGAGTGAGGATGGTGGGGGGGGGGATTATATACCAAAGAAAGAATTTTACTTTTCAAAGAGAGGCAGAACTGGAGGGGGGTGGGGCGAGGGAGAGAGGACTGGGCAGGGAGAAAAGTGCAACAATGAATGAATGAATGAATGGAAATCCAAAATCTCCGTAAATGTTCATTAAAATTATTAAAATAAAATAAAATTTAAAAAAAGAGTGAGGATGGGCAGGGGTGCAATCACAGGGCTGCACAATTTGGTGAGTGGGGGGAGTACGTGAAGGAAATGGGAAAGATCCAGTGGGGACCAGAAGAGACAGGGTAATGGTGAGCATATTCCAATGGGGATTAATTTTTTTTTCTTGATATATTCTTGAGTTGAACTGACTCCAAAGCAGTCAACAACCACTTCAACCTTCCTCCATTTTTAGATATTCTCTCTGGGTCTGTTGGAGGACGTTCCTTATCTAATGTTCACCTTTCTGAGATGACATGCAGGTATTTAGAATACAAATCCACAGCCTTGATAATACCAGCACCGAAGTGCTCCTGTTCTAAGTGCAGCTAAGAAAGCTTCCTTAGCATCACAATGGCTACTAGTTCTGGGACATTAATGTTGTATTGGCTTCTGGTTTTCTCTTTATGTGCTTCACACATTTTCATTCTTATCCCTCTAAGGTGGAGACCATTATAACACTCATTTTGTAGATGAAGGAGCGGAGGCTCAAAACTACTTGCCCAAGGTCTTACACTTGGTGCAAGACTGAGCTCAAATGAAAACAAACAAACAAGGAAATTAAAGCAGAAAACCAGCCAGCCTGACTCTCTGCCTCTATGTTTTGCTTCATAGAATTGCTAGCTGGTTCTAGAATATCAATCACGTTAGAAGTCAGTTTTCTATGTTCCTGAGGTTTGCTTTCTATATATCTTTTATTATTTTATTCAGAAGGGAGTTCTGGTGGCCTAGTGGTAAGAAATCATGCTGCAATCCCAAAGGCACGCAGTTTGAATCCACCAGGTGCTCCATGGAAGAGAATGGGTGATCTCCTCTCATGTGATTTACATGAAAACCCAGTGGAAGGTCAGTTATGGATTGGTTCTGATTCCATAGCACACAACAACAACATAAAGTTCAAGTTAAAGATCATCCAAGACTGGCTAGAACAGTACATTGATGGAGAACTGCCACAAGTTTGGTCTGAGTTTAGAAAAAGACATGGCACCAGAGATATCATTGCTGGCATTTGATTGTGTGTATCATTATTACAGCTAACATTGATAAGAATGGCAATTTGAGAACACTCAATTATGCTTGTATGAAACTTATGCCTAGAACAAGAAGCTGTTGTCTAAACAGAGCAAGAGAACATTGGACGGTTTCGAATCAGGAAAGCTGTGTGTGTCAGGGTTATATATCCATAGACTGCCGAAAGAGCAAACAGATATGTCTTAGAAAAAGTGGAGCCAGACTGCTCCTTGAAACCAAAGTTGCCTTACATACTTTGGGCATGTTGTTAGGATGGCCTGTTCCTTGAAAAGAGACATCATGCTTGGAAAGGTGGAGAGTCAGTGAAGGAGAGGAAAACTCTCAACAAAATGAATTGACATGGTGACTGCAGCAATGGTGGGAGATGATGAGGCTGGCACAGAGCTCAGATCTGTTGCTCACAGGGTCACTAGGAGTTGTTCTCAACTCATTGGCATCTAACAGTAGGATTTGCTACCTTGAACATGTAATCACAAGAAGCCAGTCCCTGGAGAAGGACTTACTTGGTTGGGATAGTAGAAGATCTGCCAGGGAAGAAGAGAAAGATCCTCAAGGAGATGGTTGACACAGTGAGTGCAACAATCGGAGCAGTGATTGTGAGGGTGGCACAGGGCTAGCCTGTAGAGTAGCTCAGTAATAGAAATCTCCTTTCCATGTGAGAGACCCAGGTTGGATTCCCAGATAATATACCCTATTACACAGCCATCAGCCATCTGTCAGTGGAGGCTCATGGGTCGCTATAATGCTGATCAAGTTTCAGTAGAACTTCCAGAATGTGTATGGACTGAAAAATCAGTCCATAAAAATTCTGTGGATCGCACTGGTCTTATCTGTACCCAATCATGAGAAAAACATAGGACTGAGCAGCAGTCAGTTCTGTTGTGCGTGGGTCTCCATCAATCAGGGACTTTTAATATGAAAACAAATTCTTAATGCCGGAGTGTTCCTTAGAGGTAAGGATGGTGAAACGTCTCATATTCATTCTATGGACAGTTATCAGGAGGGGCCAGATCCGGGACAAAAGACATCGATGCTTGGAAACATGGAGGATCATTGAGAGAAAGGAAGCCTCCCAACAAGAGGAGTTGACACAGTGACTGGAACAATGGGCTCGAGCTACCAGAGAGGGTGAGGATGGTGCAGGGAGGAGGGGCCAGGTTTGGATCTGTTGTCACAGGGTCACTATGAGTTCTAGTCGACTCAATGGTGCTCAAGTCCAACAACAACAGAGCTTATATTTCTTTCCATCTTCTACTGTGGTGCTTGGGTTCTAGAGTAAATGACTGCAGATCAATGATTTCTTTCGTTCCTACTGACAGTTGTCCCCAGTGCCTCCCTGCCCTTTTCTGCTGATGAACATACTGAGGACAGTATGTTGTTGTTCTTAGATGTTATAGAGTCCCTTTAGACATGACCCTGTGCAGAGATGCTTCAAGAATGACCTTTTCAAGAAGCTACACTGCAATCTCAGAGGTGTGAGGTTCAAATCCACCAGATGCTTTGCTAGAAAAGGAGGGACAATTTTCTCCTGTACCAGTCACATCCGATTTGATGGTACACACACACAAAAAATAATAAAATAAAATAATTTCTTTTAAAAGAATGACTTTTTCTTCTTGTCCTTGGACCCAGAGAAAAACCAGCAGGAGCCAACGTGCTCTGGGCTATTTCCTGTAATGTGGACATGTTGTTAGAGGAGCCTAAAGCCCCTCTTCCCTACACTTAACACAATGTTGACAGGAGTTTTTGATCACCTTTCTCCTTCTCTAGAAAGTTCTGCCCCCTAGTTCCTGGACTAAATTTGAATCTTGCATTTTGACGTTTATCAGAACTGCTCTCTAGGGTTGGGAGCACGGAAAGAGGAGGCCTTGACCTCCCCCATAAAGGTTAGAGGGTCTGACCCAACACAAAGCAACATGCATTTGGACTTAGTATTCATTTCAATAAAGAGGCGATGATTTTCCAAAGTGACACATAATCATTAACCTCCTAGTTGGATTGGAAAATGGATCTCCCTTTGCAGCTTCTCTGCTCAAACCACTTCATCACACTGTTGTCTTTGGGTAATTTCAATTAGAGTATAGACTGTCTAGCAGAGTGTCACATTCCCATTAATACTGTGGCTGCATGGAGGACAGGGACAGGTGAAAGAAGTCCGTGAATCATAGTCCATTTCCAGGAATACCTGCTTTGCATGTGTAGGTGACTTAGCTAGGCTCCTTGGTGATTGGCCACAAAATCATGAATTCTGACCTTCTCTGATACAGAATTCTGTCATATTTGAGCTAGTCTAGATACATAAATATTTGTATTTTTAGTCAGTAGAATATCATTTACCTGAGACATTGCCTCAGAGACCCAAGGCCCTTTCCTTTGCCAATGTGTTGAAATGCAACTCCATAATAGATCTGATTTACTCCTAATCTTATGTTACTTACTGAACAATGAGGCCCTCTTGTCATTTTTTGGGGAACCAGATACTGTGACCTTATCTGAGAGTGAGATTCGCACATAGTGTGCAAAAGTTCAAAATCAAAGCACCTCATTTCAACACTCCTCAAGCTTGTTTTTCTAAAGTAAACCCTTTGCTCTGGCCTGAAACACTTCAAGGACAATGAGAATGAAGTGGGAAGATGTTAGTTGATGACCATTGAGTCTGCAGATGCTGGCAAGACATTACTGAGATGAATTAACACAACGTCAATGTAAAAAAAGTGAGATTTTCTTCGGCTCAGCTGGTGAAGTCTATGAGGGCATGTGTACATTTTCTGCAATTTATTGATGGCTATTGCTCTGTACCTCATAGGGTCTCAATAAAAGTCTATCAATCAAAAAGACTTAAAGAACAGTTCACATTTTCCAAAAAGTGCCCAACTTAATATTAAATGGAAAGTATTTAAACTAGAAGAAAAGCACATCATTCCATTTAACAAAGACATCAAATAATAGGCTAGAAAATGTCCAACACCCATTAGAAAGCAGAAATAAAAGAAAGCCAAAATATAAATTCTATGATGCAGATGATGTTACTGGACTTGATGAGACTCACCTAAAATGATCAAATGCAAGAAAGGAAACAGTGTATGTAAAGGCCAGATGAAAAATCAGTTGCAGAAGACAGAATGTTGTTGTTGTTGTTGTTGTTGTTGTTGTTGTTGTTGTTGTTGTTATATGCTGTTGAGTCGCTTGCAACTCATAGCGACCCTATGTACAGCAGCCCTAAACTCTGCTCTGTCCTGTGCCAATCGCATTGTCTCTGACAGTCCCATCCCAATTATTCCAGTCACTGAATCAATCCACCTCATAGAGGGCCTTCCTCTCCTGCGCTGTCCCTCCACCCTCCCAAGCATGATGTCCC
>NW_006399758.1:13061384-13063449 GCF_000299155.1 Elephantulus edwardii | reverse complement strand
GGCCTAGTTTTCACAGCTGATATTGAGCTTCTCCAGCAGTTCTTTCCACAGATATAATCTATCTGATTCCTATGCATACCATCAGGTGAAATCCAAGTATATAACCTGCATTTATGTCTCTTAAAAAACGTATTTGCTATGAATAAGTCATTGATTGTGCAAAATTTGATCATTCTCTCTCCAGCCCCATTTCTGTCATCAAGTCCATGTTTTCCAATTACTGAACTACAGACTAGGAAGAAGGATTGACCATCCACTTCTGAAATAGCAGGCCTCTCAAAACCCTGTGTACAACAGAACACATGTAGATAACAGAAAGGGTGACTGAGCTTTCAAGTATGGAAATACAAAGGAAGAGGAACAGTTGTAAGCAGATACTAGTGATTGGGACATGGAATGTGAGAACCATGAATGTAGGAAAATTAGATATTGTTAAGGAAAAAATGGAATGCATAAATATTGACATACTAGGCATTGGTGAGATGAGATGGACTGGCATGGGGCATTTTGAGTCAGATGACCATATGATATATTATTCTGGAGATGAAAAAGTGAGGAAAAATGGATTTGCTTTCATAGTTAAAAAAGTCATTGCTAGATCCATCTTGAAGTACAATATTGTGAAGTACAATAATACCCATACACATACAAGGAAGTCCAGTGAATACACTATCATTCAGATATATGCACCAACAACCAGAGCCAAGGAAGAAGATACAGAAGATTTTTACCAACTTTTACAATCAGAGATCAATAGAACATGCAATCAAGATATATTCATAATAATGGGTGACTAGAATGCAAAAGTTGGGAACAGAGAAGAAGAAGACAGAACAGAAAACCTTTAATGTGGCATTTAGGCATCACGTGTGTCACTTGTCAGTGACTGATGAAAGACAGCGCTGAGAAGGAATCTAAGGATTCTTTTAGGCTTTAAGGACAAAGTTACCATGCTGGGTAGCAGTGTTTCACATAGATGCTCTGCCTGTTGGCATACATGTAATAAAAATATTTGCTGAATCATCCATCATTATGTTGTCTATGAATCCAGTGGTGAGGGTATCTTCCCCCTTCTTGATATTGAGATGTAATCTATATTGGAGACTGTAGTCTTGCATAATATTCTAGATCAGTGCTTCAAATATTCTTCAGTTTCTACTAGCAACATTGTGTCATCTGCATAGATCATATTTAAATAGATGGACAAAAGATTGAAGTCTTCAAAGATTCAGTTTTACGTAGATCCACAACCAACAGCCATGATAACAGAAGTCAAGGCATCAAAAGGGATGCTGTGTTAGGTGAGATCTGCTGTCAAGAGCCTCTTTAAAGTGCAAAAGACCAAGGATGCCTCCTGAAGACTAAGGTGTGCCTGGTGCAAGCTACTGTGTTTTTAATTGCTCCCTCTGCACCTGAAAGTTGAACGTTTAATAAGGATGACGTAAGAATCAATGCCTTAGAACTGTGCTGTTGGTGAAGAGTATCGGATATTTGATGAACTGCTAGAAGAACAAACAAGTCTATGAAGGAAATGTAACCAGGGTGCTTCTTAGAGTCAAGGATAGTGTCTCAGGATGCTTCAATGATTTAGATCCTCCCAGAAAAGCTCTGGGTGAGCATTAACATTACTGGTAAGTATATTCATTTTCTCCTGGACACAAGAGCCTACTATTTGGTCCTAAAAGCCTTCTGAGGTCCCAACTCTTCTCACTATTTCTTAGTTGTTGGATTTGATGGAAAACCTCATAAACAGTTCCTTACTTCACCTCTGCCTTGCATACAGACTCCCGAGCTGTAAAACAACCCAGTGGTAGATGGAATTTGCTCCAGGACTTAAGAACAATAAATGACGTAGTTGACCCTCTACATCTTGTGGTTTCTAACCTTTATACTATAATAGACAAAGTGCTAGTCAATAGGCCTTTTATTTTAAGAACTACCTTCTCTCTGTAACTTGATTTATGCCACTATTAGAACCTCTACTTGGAATATTATTGCTTTTTAATTTTTGACTCATGTACTTTTAACTTGTTAGTTAAATTTGTGTCTTCTAGGCTGCAACAGT
>NW_006399758.1:13041852-13061074 GCF_000299155.1 Elephantulus edwardii | reverse complement strand
TGGGACAATTAAAACAGACTTTCAAGGGGGGAAAAAAGAGGAACGAACTGGGGGGGAGGATAGAGAAAATAGTGCAACAATGAATGAATGGAAACCCAATATCTCTGTAAATGTTCATTAAAATTAATAAAATTTAATTAAAAAAAGGATAGTGTCTCATATACTTTGGGAATATTGTCAGGAAAATTTTGTCATTTCTTAGGAAAAGACATCATTTTGGGAAAGGTAAAGGGTCAGTGAAGGACAGGAAGATCTGTAATGAGATGAGCTAACACAGTGACTACAATAATGGTCTTGAACATGGTAGGGCAGATAAGGCAAGGTTCAGATCTGTTGTCCATAGCATCACTATGAGTTATAGCCCACCTGGAGGCATCTAGCAACAAGTCATCTATAAATGGGAAGTTCTGAAATTGTCCCATGTCATTAGACTGTCAGAGAAAGTCTAGTGTCAGGAAGAATCCAACTTTCAAAATGCATTGGCACCAAGTTGGAATCCACTCACAGCTGTCTCTCCACTGGGTTTTTGAGGATGTAAATTGCATCAAAGGAGATTGCCCATCTTTCTCCATCCAATCCGTGGCTGGATTCGAACCTCCAACACTTCAGTTCTCAGCCTCATGCAGACACCATTTGTGCCACTCAGGGACTTTTTAGAAGCCATTAAACCCAAACCAAGCTTGTTGCTGTCCTGTCTACTCTGATTCAAGGGGACCCCACATATTACACAGAGTTCTGTAGAGTTTCCTGGGTGGTAATCTTTATGAAAGGCCTTTCTTTTGTGGGTTTGATCTGCCAACTTTTAGATCATTACTGTGTGCTGTCAAATAAATTTCTGCTCCTAATGATCCTTAGGACAGAATAGAACCTCCCTAGAAAGTTTCCTAAAGGAATTGCTCTGGTTTAGCCAATTCCTATAGAATCAGAGCACAGTTCCACTGATTTAACTCAAAGGCTAGGCTTCTCTGGTGGTTTGAATCTACCAGTGGCTCCACAGAGAAAGATGAACCATTTCTTCTTGTGTGATTTACAGTCTCAGAAACCCAGTGGAAGATCAGCTATGAGTCAGTTCCCACCTGATGTCAGAGAGAGAGAGAGAAAAGATTTCCTAGTTTAAAAAAATCTCTATGGAAGCCAATTGCTTCTTTTCTCTCCTTCAGATTGGCCAATGGATTCCAACTGCCAACTGTGTGATAAGCAGCTGAACACTTAACTAGTGCAGTGCACCACCAGGGATCTTTAACTTTTTAGGTGAGTAGCCCAGGACAAGAGGCAGTCATCAAGACAGAGCAGGGCAACACTGCATGGTTCAAAATTGAGAAGGGTGTATGCCAGGGATGTGTCTTCTCTCCATACCTTTTCAATCTGTATGCAGAGCAGATCATCCGAGAGGCTGGGCTCTATGAGAAGCGTGGCATTAGGATTGGCGGAAGATCTATCAACAATCTGCGTTATGCAGATGACACAACCCTGCTTGCTGAAACTGAGGAGGTCTTCATGCACTTACTGCAGAGGGTCAAGGACTGCAGCCTTCAGTATGGATTGAGGCTCAATGTCAAGAAGAAAAAGATTCTCACCACTGGACCAACTGGCAGCTTCAGGATGGATGGCAAAGAGATTGAGATTGTTCACAGCTCCAGTTTGCTCGACTCCACAGTCAACACTCTTGGCACCAGCAGCCACGAAATAAAAAAACGTATTGCGATGAGGAAGTCTGCTGTTAGGAACCTCTCTAAAGTACTCAAGAGCAACAGTGTCTCTCTGGAGACTAAGGTGCGCCTGATACAGGCCGTGGTCTTTGCAATCACTTGTTATGCATCAGAGTTGGACAATGACTAGGGTGGACAGAGAAGGAGAATTGATGCCTTTGAGCCGTGGTGCTGGAGAAGAGTATTGAATATTCCATGGACTGCCAAGAAAACAAATAGATCCATCCGAGAGAAGGTTAAACCAGGCTACTCCTTGGAGGCAAAGATTCTGGGGCTTTGTCTGACATACTTTGGACATGTTGTAAGGAGAGACAGGTCTTTGGAGAGGGACATCATGCTGGGTAGAGTAGAGGGACAGCGCAGGAGGGGAAGACCCTTCTATGAGGGTGTTTTGATTCAGTGACTGGGGTAATCGGGATGGGTGTGTCAGAGGCAATGCGATTGGCACAGGATAGAGCAGCGTTTAGGGTTGTTGTACATAGGGTCACTATGAGTCGCAAACGACTTGACGGCACATAACAACAACAACAAGAAGCCTAGGACAAGCTGTTGCAAGAAAGAGACTAGATGGTCTGACTGGCCTATTTCCCCCATGGCTATCATGGAACAGAACTAAGTTTGCAAGAAAGGAATCAAAGGATCTGCTGAAAGGAAAACTGGCTCACCCTGATCTCCAGCTGTGCTTGCGCCCTGCCTCCACCGTGCAATTTACTTCCTCCCTGGTCTCTGATTTCTTATCTTTAAATCAATTCCTGTCATTTATTGGCCCCTGCACTGTTTTATTGTCAGAAGGCCCCCACCCATCTTGGGACAATCTACTCCTTCAAGTTGCAGCATTGAGTATTCTGGCCATCACAGAGTTTTCACCACCTTAAGTGCCTCATCTCAGCCTACTCTGATTCTGACAACAAACAGCTTTATTGAGTACCAAGCTGACCATTTTTGGTTTTTTAGTTTGTTGGGGGTTTTTTTTGGCAGAAAATTGGCACATCAGGGAACATGAACCGGCACAGCAAGTTTTTATATTCTTGTTGTCAAGATGGAAAAATAAGTTGCTGAAATTCTTAGGGAAATTATGATTTAGTTGGAAAGAAGCCATATCCAAAGCAATGCTTAATTAATAGATCATTTTCAAGATGAGGATGAATTCTAACAATGTTTTCGGCCTTGACTTTGTCAATAATCTAATATTTTGAGACTTGGCATGGATGCAAAGAAGAATACATATCAAATTTGTAGATAATATATAGGTGAAAAGAAAGAAAGTTCCAGAAGATTAGATCACCTCACTGGAGTGAGGATAAATTTACCTCAAGAAGTGGAAATATGCAGGGTATAATAATATAATATGATATGATTATATGATATGATATGACATGATATAATATAATATAATAATATAGACTGGAATCTGAAAACCCAGTCAAATTTTCACAGGAAAGATAAAGAGTTTGACACTCATTTAAAATAATTTAGAGCAACATGGTCAGATAGAAATACACTGTAAGCCACACCATAATTTTACATTTTTCAATAGGTCCATTAAAGAAATGAAAAAGAAGTAGATAAAATTAATTTTAATAATTTATTTTATCAAAGCTACTACATTCAAAATATTATTATTTAAAAATGTAATAGATCTAAACTATTAATCAATATAAGATTAATTAAGATTATAATTTTTCCCAGATTAAGTGTTTGAAATTCCATGTTTATTTCGCATGTAGAACATATAAAATTAGAAGCTAAATTTACACTGGACATACTTTATTTTTTACTGAAATTTCATTAAGTAGAATCAATCTTCAGGGTTAATAGATGACAAGCCGAAAAGAGGGCAGAAAAAAACCTACAAACACCAGAAACAACAATGTAGGTTCACAATCTTTTATTTTTTTTGTAATTTCCAGTCATTCATTGTTGCACACTTTCCTCCTGCCCATCCCTCCCTCCCTAGTTTGCTTTTCTCTTTGAAAACGAAAAAAAAAAAAATTTAAAAAAAAAAAATCTTTCGTTGTCCACTCCACTATGCTACTTTCTTTCTGGACTCTTGCCATGACAATAATAGCTAATGACATATTCCTCCTAAACAGTTCTTTCCCTCATCTGTTTCAATGCAGTATACATTATTTATTTCCTCTTAGTTTCCCCTCAGCCCCGACGTCAGTCTTGCTTTACAACAGTGTCAGTATACAGTATTTGTCCTTTTGTGACTGAGATATTTCATTCAGCTTAATGTCCTCCATTTTGTATAATATTTCATGAGTTCCTTGATTTTCAATGCAGCATAATATTCCATTGTGTGAATATACCACAGCTTCTCTATTTATTCATTTGCTAATGGGCACTTGGATTGTTTCCAACCTTTTGCTATTGTGAACAAAGCAGCCATAAACATGAGTGTGCATATATCTGCTTGGGTGGCAGTTCTGATCTCTTTAGGGTATATTCCCAGTAGTGGAGTTGCTGGGTCAAATGGTATCTCTATTTGTAACTTTTTGAGGAAGTGTCATACTGCCTTCCAGAGTGGCTGCACCATTTTACACTCCCACCCACAGTGAATAAGGCAGTTTCTCTGCAACCTCGCCAGCATTTGTTGTCTAAGGTTCACAATCTTAAGTTGTTGCAAATATACTTAAGAGATTTTCAAGAACTAAATTAGGGTGTGTGTTTTTTTAAGATCAAAAGGAATTTCAATTATATGAAATAACAGATTTGCAGAATTAGTCACACTGGCCACATGTGTATTCAATTGTCAGACATGGTTAAAGCCTATTGTATGGCTAATCCAGTTGTGGAGGTTTTAGTTGATAGTATGTTCAACAAAGTGGGAGCTCTGGTGTCCTAGTGGTAAGGAATTGCACTACCAATCCAAAGACAGGTGGTTCAAACTGTTCCATCTGAGAAAGATGGGCAAGTTCCTGGGCAATATACAGCCTTTGAAAACCGACTCAATGACACATAACAACTATAAGCACCACATTCAACAACCTCTTGAGTGTAATGTTATTGGTGGTGTGTGCCATGGAGTTGGAACAAACTCATAGCTGATCATTGAGTGGGTTTTCGGAAATAGTTAATCACATGAGAGGAGACTGTTGATCCTTCTCTGATGGAGCAACTGGTTGATTCGAACCACATGCCTTTGGGGTTGCAGTGCAACTTCTTACCACTAGGCCATCAGAGCTCCCTAGAGTGTAATAGGGTATTACTAAAGTGAATGAGTCAAAGTTTGGCCTTTAGAATGAGGAAGTTGATAATCTAATTCTAGTCAGTTTGACTAGATTTACCTGGTACATTTAATTCATAGGTATCTGATTTAAAAGAACTAAACATGACCTGGCTGTGTGTACATGACCATGAACTTATGAAGTGGAGTGAGTGAAGTCTTGACTATTGTTCTCATCTAAGTGGAGAGTAGGTCAATGCAAGATAATGAGATTTATCCAAGGGCATAGGCTCATGGCTGCTGCATTAAGAACATGTTATGTTCTCTGAAGTCCAAACTCACCCTCCACCAGGTTTTCAGAGGCTATACATGGCATGAAAGGACATTGCCCATCTTTCTTCTATGGGGCTTCTGATGATTTTGAACTGACTGCTTTTGGGTTGACAATGTAACTCCTAACTACCAAGTCAACAGAACTCCTGTTAAAAATCCTAGGATTTGTCATATGGGCTGTCCTGTGAGTTAGTGAATTGATGGTTCCAGGAACAAACCCCTTTTGAGGAAGATAATGGTAAAAAATCATCAAGAATGGAATGAGTATTTGAATTGAGTGGGTCTGAGTTCGCTTATCATTGTTGTTTGTTATTACAGAAGATCATCCAAAACTGGCTAGAACAGTACATTGACAGAGAACTGACAGAAATTCAAGCTGGATTTAGAAGAGGCTGTGGCACCATTGCTGCTGTCAGTTAGATATTGGCAGAAAAGAAAGAGTATCAGAAGAACATCTATCTGCGTTTTACTGATTATGCAAAGGTATTTGACCATGTAGCTCATAATAAACTATTGCTAACATGAAGGAGAATTCCAAAACATTTAATAATGCTTATTAGAAATCTATACCTAGACCAAGAAGTTGTTCAAACAGAGAATGGGAACACTGCATGATTTAAAACCAAGAAAGGCATGCATTGGGACTGTATCTTTTCTCCATACTTATTCAATCTATTATGCTGATCAAATTATTCAAGAAACTGGACTTTATGAAGAAGTATGTGACACCAGGATTGGAGGAAGACTCCTCAATAATCTGCATTATGCAGATGACACAACTTTGCTGGCTGAAAGTGAGGAAGATTTCAGGCACTTGTGCAAGATCAGGGACTACTGCCTTCAGTATGGATTACATGTCAACCTCAAGAAAACAAAAATCCTCACCAATCATCATGATCAATGAAAATTGCTGATGGACCTACAATCAATACCCTTAGTATCAGCAATCAGGAGAACAGGAGATGGATAGCTTCAGGAAACTCTGAAGTCCTCAAGAGCAATTATGTTAGTTTAATGACTAAGGTGTGAGTGATTCGAGCTATAGTCTTTCCAATCACCTGCTATGCGTCTTAGAGCTGGGCAATGATTAAAGATGACAAAAGAATCAGCGCCTTTGAGTTGTGGTGTTTGGAGAAGAGTGACTATTCCTTAGACTTCCAAAAGAACAAACACGTCTTGGAGAAAGTAGCCAAACTGCTCCTTGGAGGCAAGGCTGGAGAAGTTTTGTCTCATATACTTTGGACATGCTGTTTGGAGAAGCTATTCCTTGGTTTTGTTTTGTGGGATTTTGTTTGTTTGGATTACCCCCCCCCCCTTTTTTCCTTGTTGCATACCATCGAGTCTGGTGGATTCAAACTGCATGCCTTCAAGATTGCTCCTAGTGTAGCTTCTTGCCAGTAGGCCACCAGAGTTCCCTTAGGAGCTATTCCTTTGGGCGGGACAACATGCTTGGGAAGGTGGAAGGACAGCGAAAGAGAGGAAGACCCTCAACCAGATAGAGTGAAACAATGACTTGAACAATCCAGTGTGTCAGAGATTGTGAGGTTGGCACAGGATAGGACAGGGTTCAGATCTGTTGTTCATAGGGTCGTTGTGAGTTGTACTTGACTCAACACGTAACAACAGCAACAGCAACATGGTAACACCACATGTGGGAATAAAACAGGTTTTCAAACTGTGAGCTGTTGGAAGCCGAAAACCAGTGTGCCGTCTGTGGTGCTTCTAAGCAGAATCTCAAGCCCAGCCTTTCAGCGATCGGTCCAGGGTTAGCCATTTGTATCATCTAGAACACCCGGAGTCGCCTGAAGCACTGATTTCACGAATGCATTTCTTCAACTTTGGGCCACTCATTTTGGTTTTTCTTTCTTGGGGGTGGGGGGTAATATGAATGAGAAGGAACATTGGAGGGTTTTGAGGCCGTTCTCCAAGTTTCTTTGCTGAAAAGCATGTGACCTTGTAGCCAGAGCTGTCTGGAGCTGGGACTTCCTTCAGCAGGCATAGATTACGTCTTCTCCAGGGGAGTGGTGGTGGTGGTGGTGTGTGCTGTGGGAACTGACTCGTAGCTGGCCATCCATCGGCTTTGTTGCTTTCACAGCTTTCTACGCTGAGCTGTACATAATCTGTACATAATCTCTCCATGTAGAAAGCAGCTGCTGGATCCGAAACACCTGCCAGTCACCAGAGCTCCCCCGGGGCAAAGTATATCATGGTAAACATGACCAATTTTGGGGCGAAGGTAGAAGGTGCTAAGCTATTCTCATTCAGAATAAAAGGAACTTTTACATAAAACGTGAGCTGTGGACCTGTGATTGCTGAGCCGGGCGTGCATCCTTTTTCAGCAGAAGCCAGCGCGTGGGTGCCACCTATAGGAACTGTAAGAAAGAGGACACTTTTAGCATTTCTTGTGAATTTCAAACTCAAACTCCCTGCAGTTCTGACTCACATTGACCCTCCACAGGGTCGCCACAGCTGTAATAAATCGCAAGGGAGGCTACTGCCCATCCTCCTCGCGTGTTCCCACTGGTGGATTCGAACCACCGTAAAGGCGCTGCCTTTGGGTTAGCATCGCAATCCCCAGAGGTCATTCATTGTAGACTGTAACTGGATTTACAGATTGTAGTCTTCACAGTATCTGGCATCTTGCTTGCCGAGAAAAGACAATTAAAACGAGTTTATAAAGTGAATGCACAAAGTACAGAAAGACCATAAGAAGGGGGGGGGGTGCATAAGAGAGATAAAATAAAATAAAAATAATATAATAAAAATCTTAATTGCTGATAATAATGAATTATTTTTGGTAACTATCCTAGGAGATTAGAAAGGGTTGCTGAAGTTTCAAATTCCTCCAGGCAAACTGGGCAAGCAGCACTCAAGTTTCTTCCGATTTGTCCTCAGCAAGTGGAGGACTTGCTTTCCTTCAACCTGTGCCACAGTGCCCTCTGCTGGATGTACTAAAAAGAATTCTTCAAGCACTGCTGCAAGTGGCATTCCCCGCTTACTTGCAAATAAAACAGACAATTTTTGTTTTTTGGAATGTGGGGCAAAGATGAATATTACTACTTCCTCTTAATGTCTCCTTATTCCTCTTCACACTCTAAATGGGACACTTTGCTTAAAGAGTACTTTCCCTGAACTGTGGGAGAGATGTGGCGTTCTAGTCTGTGACTGAGTGGGGCTCAGGGTTTCTGATAGGACTAAGTTCTCTGAACTACCCTCAGGACAGACGGACACAGTACCGCCCAGAGTCCTTGGCGACTTTAAATTTGCTGTATTTACATGAAGACGATATTGTTAAGAGGAGTGTGTTAGATAGAGCCTGGAATCTATGCAGTGAAGCCAAGTCACGTTGGAAGCTGCAATGGAGTTAACACCAGCACATGACAAACTCAAGTGTCCACATCGAGCCATGCTCCCTTAGGGTTTCAATGTCTAAGCTTTGGAAGTAGAACATCAAACCTTTCTCCTGAGGCACCTGAGGGTGGATGTGAACCTCCAACTTTTCAGTTAGCTGGTTTATATCACTATGGTACTCCAATTCCCTTCAGGTGGTGCAAAATTGACTCCATTTTCCAGCAGGAAAAAGAGTGTGATCAGACATGACAAAGCAGTGAAGAACTAAGGGTTTACTCTCATATGCCCAAACAATGAAGTTGTAGTAACAAGTGGACGATTAGGTGTCAGACTCACTATTTTGGTATCGTCACCCAACTTCCTAGTGATGAGACTTAGGCATGAAGCCCATTTGATAAGGTATTAGAATAAATGAAAATATAAAGGTCATATCTGCAAATGCCGTTGCTTTACTGTTCATGATTTGTACCTAAAAATGAATTGGCTGCCTAGGAGGACTACTATGAGGGTTGAAACCAAAGAGAAATTCCTAGTGTCTTGAAGAGGACATTGTATTATATAGTGAACAATATCCTCGAGAGCCTTACTTGTGATAGATATGAATGCCATGTCGTTATTCTTTTACTTTTGTTTCATCGTGGGATGAAGACACACTAGTAAGGCTCAATGTGCTCGAAATAAGTTGAGTGGGGTGGGGCTCTCCTTAGTGCATACAGGGAATGCTGTCCAAAACACGTACCGGGGGAGGATTATTTTAGCAAAGTGGAAACTACTGGGCATTTGCCTGAGTACATTTTCTCCAGCAGCCAATTTTCCAGGCTAGTTGAAGATACTATTTTCAGCAATAGATTATCCTTTGTTCTTGTGATTAAATGCTCATAATTAAGCTTTAATCCTTACTCCACAAAACTCCTACACCACAATTAATGGAAGCAGAATCTTTTCTAATCTCAAGGAGAACATAAACTTATTTAATTGAAATGTCAAAGACTAAGAGAGCTCCTAGCCTTGTAATGCAGTGCTGAACTTGTTAGGCAATTATTTCATAACTCTAAGCTATCAGGTAATGCCACTTCTTTATCAGTTTATGTTGTTGTTGTTGTTGCTATGTGCCATCGAGTCGCTTGCGACTCATAGCGACCCTATGTACAACAGCCCTAAACCCCGCTCTATCCTGCACCAATCGCATTGCCTCTGGCACACCCATCCCGATTACCCTAGTCACTGAATCAATCCACCTCATAGAGGGTCTTCCCCTCCTGCGCTGTCCCTCTATTCTACCCAGCATGATGTCCCTCTCCAAAGACCTGTCTCTCCTTGCAATATGTCCAAAGTATGTCAGACGAAGCCCCAGAATCTTTGCCTCCAAGGAGTAGCCTGGTTTAACCCTCTCTCGGATGGATCTGTTTGTTTTCTTGGCAGTCCATGGTACATTCGATACTCTTCTCCAGCACCACAGCTCAAAGGCGTCAATTCTCCTTCTGTCCTCCCTAGTCATTGTCCAGCTCTCTGATGCATAACAAGTGATTGCAAAGACCATGGCCTGTATCAGGCGCACCTTCGTCTCCAAAGAGACACCGTTGCTCTTGAGTACTTTAGAGAGGTCTTTAACAGCAGACTTTCCCATCACAGTATCTTTAGATTTTATAGATGATACAACAGTGGGTAAAAGAAACGGAAGGTTGACTTGATTCAGCCCAGACAAGATAATTTATTATCTTCTAAAAAATAACTAGTAATGATTCTTTCTTCTAGAAGGGATAAATGATGTATATTACATTGAAACAGATGAGGGACAGAACTGTTTAAAAGGAATATATGATTAGGTATTATTTGCATAGTAAGAGTCCAGAATAAAAGTTGCATCGTAGAGTGGACTGGGGTGGGGGGGAATTGTATAACAATGAAAGAATTTTTTTCTTTTTTCAAAGAGAAAAGTAAACTTGGGGTAGGGGCTGGCAGGGAGGAAAATGTGCAATAATGAATGAATGAAAAAAATTTAATCATAAAAAAACAATAAAAGTAAAAAACAACAACAATCTAACATTTGGTTTGAAAAATAGAATAGAGGTAACCTCATTATGAGCTGTGAAATGTAGGCCAAGTGTTGACTGTGGAACAGACCCTCAACTACTTATATGCAAGTTCAAACTAAAGGTGGAGAAAATGAAATAAAACCCATAAGAGCCAAAATTTGGCCTTGAGACCACCACATATAAAGTCAATTGTTACAGGTGTATGGTTTTATTATAATGGAGGGAAAAAAAGGATGGCCTGGGAAGTTTTTGGGTATCCCAAATGGTTAGGCACTTAATTATTAGCTGAACGATTATTGATCTCAACCCACACATAGATGTTGCCCTGGTGATCTGCTTCAGAAAGGTCACAGCTTTGAAAACACCATGGAGCAGTTCTATTCTGAACACATGTGGTCACTGTGAGTCAGTCTACTTGACAACTGGAGAGAAACTTCAGAATATTATGATCAAGGAATGTTATGGACTGGGAATCATTTTAAAGACCTCGATGTTTTAGAAATTATAAATCTAATGTCCAGATGTGAAATACTTCTGTATCTCTTTTTTTTTTCTGTTATAAAATCTCCATTTTATTGCTCCTCACTCCCCTCAAAAAAGTAAAAGCAATATGCCAAGTTTTTTATTGGTTTCATTTCTTACATTTGAAATACTCTTCATTGACATCCTTGGCCTGTGATTCTTTGCCATAGTCCTTAACAACTACACAACTGCAGCCGACTACTTTGCGGGGCTTTCCTTCTCGGTCAATTTTGCAGAGGCCTACCCACTCCCCCAGTTTCTTATTATCATCAACGTTTATCAGGTTGATTTGGTGTTCAGCACAAAGGGCCTCTACTAACTTGACATACATAGGCTCATTACAGTTGGATGCAAGCACACATAGATGGGCTTGGCGCCAACTTTAAATATATTACAACTTATAGTGATTATGACTTGAAGTAAGATTTACTGTGTTTTAACTCTTGTCCAATATCTCAATATTAACACTGAACCTACAGATTCTGTATCTCTTAAATCGTCATAGGACAGAAGCTTCTATATCATAAAGTTGGGATTGAGTTTTAAGTATGCTGTTCAGTGTCTTTTGATGAAAGCATGCTGTGGGTTGCACAGTTAGTGTTGTGCAGATGTGGGGATCTGAGCCTGTGGGTGACAAGCCCATACAGGCTTTCCAGGTTAATGTAGACCAAGAATTTTCAAGGAGAGAAGGTTCTGAGGCATGAAGGACATTATTATCTTCAAGGTGGCAAAAACTGGTGTTCAGAGTAGGGCAAAAGCCTTAGATAATATAATGAATATTACAATGGTTTTGTAACCCTTTAGTACACATGTACTATACCATTAAAATGAATGCTAATTACATGTCATAAATATAATCATGTAGTATTAAAATTTCATGGTGGGGGTATGATTGGGTAAAAGGTCTGTTAGCCTCAGAATGAGTAAATTTACACAGATACAGCTCTTGTCATATAACAAAGGCCTCTTGGTCATAATGAGGATGAGAATGATGTTGAAATCGTTTTACTGAAGGTCTCTGAGTTGAGGTGCTGGAGAATACTGAATATCACACTGACTGCAAAAAGAACTAGTAGATATGTCCTTGAAATGATGCAGCCAGAGTGCCCCTTCGAGGCAAAGATGACGATGCTTTGTCTTTCATACTCTGGACATGTACCTAGGTGAGGCTACCGCTTGGAAAGGGACATTATGCTTGGAAAGATGGAGGGTCACTGAAGGAGAAGAAGACCCCCAATGACATGGATTGACACAATGAGTTCAGGAATGCACTCTAGTGTCTCAGAGATGATGAGGATGGCACAGGACAGGGTAGGTTTCAGATTGATCCTTTATAGAGTCACTATGAGTCACACTTGATAGCACCTAACAACAACAATTGGATGTGATAGTGCACACATGAGGTCATTTGATCTTCAAAAGACTAAGTATAGAAGTTGAGACCTAGAGAAGTTAAACGAGTTATCTAAGGCCAATAAGGCTTAGTGACTGAGAACACAGGCTGGGAATTGAGATCAGGGCTCAATTTAGAATACGACTAGTCATTTCACCTTTTTCCTGCTAAGCCTTAGTGTTTCCAACATTAAGTTGAAGAAAGTAGTAGTGGTAGTATTTGTTGCTATGTGCCATTGAGTCACTTGGGACTCATAGCAACTCTATGTATAGTAAAACCTGCTCTAGCCTGTGCCAACTTTACTGACTGACACACCTACCCCCATACCCCAGTCACTGATTCAATCCATCTCATTGATGATCTTTCTCTTTCTCTGTCCCTCCACCTTGTCAAGCATGATGACAATCTACAAGGCCTGGTCCCTGCTTGTTACATGCACAAAGCATGTCAGATGAAGCCTCAGAATTCTTGCCTCCAAGGAGCAGCCTGGTTTCACTCTCTCTAGGTCGAATAGTAGTAGTACTTACCTAAAAATGCTCTGTGAACTCCTGGAACTAGGCTTTTTGCTCTTGCCTTCTGTGCAGCTAGAACTCCTTCAACATGATCACCTTCCTACTGAAAGAGTTGAACACTGACAGATTGTGTTCAGCACCGTGACTGTGCAGTTTGTCTGTTTTAGGTTAGCAGCATAACACTGTAAGGACTAGGCCACCAGAGCACTTTTCCTTCACCTCCTTCGACACTTTCTGCATCATTCCATATTTTGCCCACAGAATCTTCCAATGTTTTATGTAACTGGAGGTGAGAAATTTCTCGTCAGTTCTTTCAGCTTGAGCCATGTAAAGCATTTTCTTACCTTTTGGGTTTCTAATTCAAGTTCTTTGCATATTTCACTATAATAATTGTTTTGTCTTCCTGAGAAGCGCTTCGAAATTTTCTGTTCATCTTTCTTATTTTATAATTTCTTCCTTTTGTTTTAGCTTTTCTATTCTTTGGTGACCAAGAGGTAAAGATTTGCACTGCCAACCCAAAGGCACTTGATTCCAGTCTTCTCCAATGTGATTTATTGCCCTGAAAACCCACGGAGGGTCAGCTATGAGTTGGCTCAACAGCAACAATGACTTTCAAAAGTAAGTTTCAAACATCCATTTTGGTCTTTTCTTTCTTATCTGTTTGCTAAATATGAGGTATTACAGTTATTGCTGTCAAAGATAATGTTCAATAACATGGAAGTATTTTTCAAGAAATACTATTGAGAACAAAAATAATCCCATTGAACTGTACCCTGTCCCACAATACTATCCTTCTTTAAGAAGAAAATAGTGTGTATAACCACAGAAAAATATTGGAAGCATATATTGAAAACATTTAAAAGCAATTGCCTTTGCATGTAGAGTTATGAATGACTATGTTATCCTTTTTTTTTATACAGTGAGCTTGTATTATGTTCTAGTTACTACTGCTGCATAACAAACCATCATAAACTTAGTGGCATTAAAAAATGGGTTTAGTAGCACCATTTCCAAAATCTTCCATGGATTAATACTAAAAAGTTATTATCATATATCTGAAATTAAATGTAACTGTGGCCGTGTTCTTGGTTTGCTAAATCTGATATCCCTTGCTGCGGTTGGGGGAACTTCTAGGGGTAAGCCCGAACAAGCTTTTACCATTCATTTTAACTGCCCCTTTGTCGGGTAGTGTGGAGCGGAAGAGCTTCTGGCAGAAAGAGGGAGATTCTATTTTCAGCATGGACTTCAACACAGGCTGAGAATAGAACAGAGCTAGAGACGGGGTGAGAGAAGGAATGTTTTCCAACATGTGAAGAGGCATCAGCCGGTAGAGGCTGGAAACCTGGACTTCATCCCTAGACTTGTTGGAAACTCACTCTGACCTTGGACACGTCACTGCCTTACCTTTTATGCAAAGGTTTTCGCTGATTGCTGCTGTGGAGTTTGCTATGATTCATAGCAACCTCATGAACAGCAGATCTGAAGCTTGCTCTATACTTGGAGAAACTTTGTCTCAAATGCTTTGGGCATGTTGTCATGACAGGCCAGGCTTTGGAAAAAGATCATGCTGGGAAAAGTGGAGGATTAGTAGAGGAAGACCCTTAATTAGATGGATTGGCAAAGATACTAGAACAATGGGCTTGATCTTGACAAAAGGTTGTGAAGATGGCAGAACAGAGCAAAGTTTATGCAAACAACCATGCTCTTTATGCACTTTTGTAAACTATGCAGCCTCCTGGCTTGTTAGCTTCCTCTGCATACAATGTTGGTATCATTACTTATATGGGTGCATTATATGTAAAATAACATGATAATTCATTCCCTTTTTGATCAAGCTTCTTGTGTTATTTACACAAGTTTGACACAGGGCTGCAGGGAGGATGATTTTCAGTTGAATAAAACTGCCCTGAAAATCTTGAGGAAAAGTCACAGAAGGAAATATTGAAAGTATTTAAAGCACTAAAGTACTAATTTCCCTTTATTTTCAGCCTGGCCTACACAGGACGGTGATAATAGCTGCATCAAGGCTCCTTTTTTCATAAACTTCTCAGTGATGAGCTATTTTCATGCTTATTAAATAAAACATCAAGCTAAAATTTGTTTTTAAAGTTTATTTCCTCTCCTACCTGGAGAGTATATATGAATTTGGACAGTAACAGATCTTAATGGTGCTATGATTAAGAAGTTAAATGTGTCATCATAGTCAGTCCTCTTTTTTCCTTCCTTTTATCTGCACTCACCCGTCAGTGGGGCTCACATAAATTGAAGGCATGAATGTGCTTCTAAAAAGTTACTTTTCCTTCTCCCATGGTAAGGTATGATTACAATTACAGCAGCTAAAATCAAGACTGAATTTATGCCTGTTTCTACTAAATTGACCTACTAACTCTACCAGTTGTTTTGGTTGAGGCTTTGGGGTTTTCTGCTTATACTGTCATATTACTTGCATATAGGGACAATTTAACCATCTCTGACAATCTACTTACCCTTTATTTCCTTGATCTTTGCAATCACTTGTTATGCATCAGAGAGCTGGACAACGACCAGGGAGGGCAGAAGGAGAATTGATGCTTTTGAGCTTTGGTGTTGAAAAGAGTGTTGAGGGTGCCATGGACTGCTAGGAAAACAAACAGATTCATCCTGGAGAGTGTTAAACCAGGCTGCTCCTTGGAGGCAAGGATTCTGAGGCTTTGTCTGACATACTGTGGTCATGTTGTAAGGAGAGACCAGTCCTTGGAGAGGGACATCATGCTTGGGAGGGTGGAAGGCAGGCGCAGGAGGGGAAGGCCCTCTGGGAGATGAATTGATTTGGTGACTGGGGCAATCGGGATGAGTGTGTCAGAGACAATGTGGTTGGCACAGGACAGAGCAGAGTTTAGAGCTGTTGTACATAGGGTCGCTATGAGTCGCAAGCGACTCGATGGCACATAACAACAACAAGAACAACAACTTGTCATATTGCCCTAGAAAGCACTTCTAATACATTATTAAGTAGAAGTAGTGACAGTGGGCATCCTTGTCTGGTCTCTGTTCACAAGGGAAATGTTTTTAGTCTTTCTCTGTTGAGAAGACTATTGGCTCTTGGTTTTGCATATATGCTTTTCACTATATTGAGGAAAGTCCCTTCTATTCCAATTTTGCTAAGTGTCATTATCAGAGATAAAGATTTTAGGTTTTGTCAAATTCCTTTTCTGAATCAATTGGTAAAATATTATCCCTGTTTCTAAATAGGGAACTGGACAATAGCAAAGAGTTTGTTGTTGTTTGTTTGATAATTGTTTATCTATTGCTAAGTGGGGAGACATTCTGGATAGCTACAAATTGACATAGTACTTAAAAATGAGATGGATTGTATTAACAATAGTTGTTGTTGTTATGTGCCATCGAATTGCTTGCTACTCATAGCGATCCTATGTACAAGAGTCCTAAACCCTACTCTATCCTGTGCCAACCTCATTATCTCCAACACACCTACTCCCACTACCCCAATCACTGAATCAATCCATCTCATGGAGGGTCTTTCCTCCTGAGCTGTCCCTCCAGTCTCCCAAACATGACATCCCTCTCCAAGGACTGGTCCCTCTTTGTAACATGCCCATAGTATGTCAGATGAAGCTTCAGAATCCTTGACTCCACAGAGCAGCCTGGTTTCACCCTCTCCAGGACAAACCTGTTTGTTCTCCTAGCAGTCCATGGTATATTCAAAACTATTCTCCAGCACCACAGCTCAAAGGCATAAATTCTTTATATCATCCCTAGTCATTGTCCAGCTCTCCAATGTATAGATCATAACTGCGAAGACTATAACCTGGATCAGGTACACCTTAGTCTCCAGCCTGATGTCATTGCTTTTCAGTACTCTCGAGTGGTCCCTGCCAGCTGACTTGCCCAATGCAATTTGTCTTTTGATTTCCTAGCTGCTGGTACCAAGAATGTTGATAGTGGGGCCAAGTAAACTAAAACTGTTAACTATCTCAATCTCTTCACCATCCAAACTGATGCTGTCAATTGGCCCAGTGGTGAGAATCTTTGTTTTCTTGATGTTGAGCTTCAATGAGTATCGAAGGCTGCAGTCCTTGACCTTCTGCACCAGGTTCTTCTCAGATTCAGCAAGCAGGGTTGTGTCAACTTCATAACACAGGTTGTTGATGACTCTTTCACCAATCCTGATGCCACATTCCTCTTCACAAAGCCCAGCATCCTGGATGATCTGTTCTGCATTCAATTAAAAAAGTATGGAGACAGAAGACATCCCCTTCCTGATTTTGACCCATGTAGTGTCTCCTTGCTCTGTTCTGCTGATTGCCTCTTTTTCCAAGTATAGGTTTCGCATAAGCACAAGCAAATGCTCTGGGATTGCCATTCTTCTCAGAGTCAGCCACAGCTTGTTGTGATCCACACAGTCAAACACCTTTGCACAGTCAATGAAGCACAGATAGACATTCCTCTGGTACTCTCTGCTTTCTGCCAAGATCCATCTAAGATTAGCTATAATATTCCTATTAAAAATAGGAAGTATATTTTTAAAATCATTCTTATTAAAGTGGCAGTCAATTTTTTAAAAATTACTTACATTGTTCATGATTTAAGTAGAAAAAAGTATTTACTAACTAGGAGTTAATTATCTGGAACCTTTAAATTCATCCTGTCTCAAATTCTGGTTTTTAACACTAGAATTCTCTAAGGCAAATAAAGACACTGTATGCTCTGGCTGTGTGGTACGTGAGGGATGTGCTGCTAACCCAAAGGCCAGTGCCTCACCAGTGGTTTGAATCTACCATGGGATTCAATCCACCTTGGTTCCGGGGAAGAAAAAGAAGCCATCTCCTCCTGTGTAGCTATGGTCTCAGAAGTCCAGTGGAGGATCAGTGATGAGTGAGTTCAGACCTAATGGTAATGAGAGAGAGAGAGAGAGAGAGAGAGAGAGAGAGAGAGAGAGAGAGAGGAAATAGATGAGAAAGATGGACAATTTCAGTAAATACTATAATCTATAAAATTTTGTGGCAACAATAGAAACAACAACAAAAAATGCATATGGTTCCATGGGTGGATATAGTTGCATGTAGATGTATGGAAAGACATATATGAGTAAATGCATGTGTGTATACAGATATATCTCTGCATATAAATGTATATGGCATGTATCTCCACAAATATAACAAATCACATAGTTTTGGACATTTGTGAATGTTTACAAACAACTTTTGGAATTGGTTGCCTGAGTTAGAAGTCTTGGGACTATAGTCTCTCTGGAACAACTTGGTCAACTGACCTAACAAGAGTTCACAAAGATGTTCTACAACCTAGTCGAGTGAGTAGCATTTGAGTTTTAAAAGTTTTGAGCAGCCAGCTATTATACAACTATGAGACCTGACTTGAATGGTGCAAAACAGAATGAAGAAACTCAAAGGCTCAAAGAAGAAACTAACCCACAGCCTCATAGCTCACACCACCCAACATCCAGTCTTCCAACGTAAGAGCATAAACACTACATGGTATCCGCCTATCAGCATCAAACATTGGAACCTGGAATGCAGCAGAAGGTTCCTGATAGAATGGAAAAAACAATGCAGAGCAAAACTAAAATTCCTAAAACAATCAGATCTACTGGACTGAGAGATTCAAGGAAGTCCCAAGACAATAGCTCTTAGATACCCTTTGAAATTGGGATGGAAAATATTTCTACAGGTCACCTTTCAAATAATATATCAGCTTATAAAATAGATGCCACCTGTGAGTAATGTGAGGCCTTAAAATAAAGAACTATATGAGACCAAATGGCCAACATTTACCCCAAACCAGAGGAGGGAAGGTAGATTGAGGGGAAGTGGCACATTGTGAAAATTGTAACCAATGACTCAGAACACTGAGTATAAAAGTTGTCATAGGGTAACCTTATTTGTTGTGTAACCCATCACTTAAAAAAACGATAAAATATTATTAAAAGCAGAAACCAGTTGTCTAGTTGATTCTGAATCATGACAACCTCACGTGTGCAGAGCGCAGCTATGCTCCATGGGTGCTCAGGGGCTGATCCGAAATCTCCAGGCCTTTAAAGGGAGAGCCTTTGGGAGGATTGAAACCTTTGGCTGTTCCATCAACAGCTATGCATGGTAATCTTTTACATCATTCAAGATCTCAGCGGACAACAATATAAATATGCTCATCTCTAGAAAGTGTTCTAAAAAATAAATATT
>NW_006399758.1:13034189-13041727 GCF_000299155.1 Elephantulus edwardii | reverse complement strand
TTTTAAATTAATTTTAATGAAAGTTTACAGACTTAGGGTTTCCATTCATTCATTCATTCATTGTTGCACTTTTCTCCGTGCCCACCTCCTCTCCCCCAATTCGCTCTTCTCTTTGAAAAGTAATGTCTTTTTTCTGACCTGATGCCAAGTGTTTTGTGTTGCAATCTCAAGGAAAAGATCTCAGTTCTTACTGTGCCTCTTGAATGGCTCAGCAACAGAGAGATATGGTAGAGACCAAAGTGCCTGGTGCCTGGACCTCCCTTCATTTCTTGGAGAACAGGGTAGAGCTCTGGGCTCCAGCTTTATATTATTTGGTTAGGAATGCCAGGCAGACTCCAGCAGTAAACATTTCCTGTAAACAATAAAACAAAACTAATATTCTTAATAGTCAAATTGGAAGGGTTGCTAGCTGTTTGTCATACAGTCTATTGATAACTGCGTGTCTAGCGTTGGAATGAGGTTTCTCCATGTTCACAGTGAGATGGTGGCTCAGGGAAAAGTGGGGAGAGAAATCAGAGAACTAGGTTTTCAGTCTACAAAACAAACAAAAAACCCAAACCAAGCCTCTACCTGGAAATACTTGAAAAGTTTTCATTTGTTAAGTATGGATTGTAATTGTTTTTTTCTTTATGTAAAGATTTATTTTTTTTTCCAAATGGAGTATTTGGAATAAGTAACAAAGTAAAATCTCCATTCTACTCTTTTTTTTTTAAAAAAAAAACACCAAAACTTAACAACTTCTTATGACACTTCCTAAAAAAATCAAGTTGTTAGTGTTCTTGCTTCTTCTTTTTTTTTGTTCGTTTCTGTTCTTGCTGCTTTAAGAACGTTAATGAATCATTTGAATACTAACCTAATTTATTGTTCTTATGCTTCACATTCACGTTGATTGCTTTTTGCCCTTTTTGAAAATAGAAACATATCTATTTTTATAGGTAATGAGTATGATTCAAGAATCAAAAGATTTTTAATAAAAAAAGAAACTTCTTTCTTTCCTAGCTACCCACTGTTTGTAGTATATGTTTCTTATATTTTTTGCCATTTTATTCTTTTAATATGAAACATACTCTTACGAAAACAAGGTGTAAAAAGTCAAGATTTACAAAAATCATAAAAACATGATTTGTTTTCACACTCAAGAGAGATATCTCAAAGAAGTTCCAAGTACGTATAAGCATGTGTGTGTGTGCGCCTGTGTATGTGTTTATTTGTTGTTGTCTTCACTTGTAAGGACATCCTGGCTGTACTTTTGCAAGGCAAACATGCTTATTCTTCTGTGCATAGTATATTTAATTTTCTTTACCAATTATTCTTTTGTTTTCCATATTCATTGTTAAGTTATTGAGTGCATATGAGGTGATAGAAAATACCAGCGTTTGAAATATTAGTCTTCAAAATGACATTTTTGCTTTGGGATATTTTTGTTTGTTTGTTTTGGATATTTTTAAAGAGGTTTTTTGCAGTTAATTTACCCACTGTAATATCTTACTTGGTAATTATAGTTTTACTGGTTTGCTGTTGTTGTTATGTGCCATTGAGTTTCTTGTGACCCATAGTGATCCTATATACAAAAGCTCTGAACCCTGGTCTATCCTGAGCCAACCTTAGTGTTTCTTATTTTTATTTTATTTTATTATTTTTGTGTGCATGTACCGTCAAATCAGATCTGACTGGTACAGGAGGAGATTGCCCCTCCTTCCCCGGCAGAGCATCTGGTGGATTCGAACCGTGCACCTCTGGGATTGTAGTTGCAGCTTCTTGCCACTAGGCCACCAGAGCTCCCTACCTTAGTGTTTCTGACACATCTTCCCCCATTTCCTCAGTCACAGAGTCAATTAATCTCATCAAGGGTCTTCCTCTCCTGTGTTGTCCCTCTACCCTTCCAAGCATGGTGTCGCTCTCCAAGGACTGGTCCTTCCTTGCGAGGTTTATACACTCTTTCATTTACATTGTGTTTAGTTCGTGTGCATTGTGTTTTGTGCAATCATTCATATGCATTATACTTGATATAAATTACTATTAATATAAGACCATTGTCTTTTTTGAGTCTTCATTGAATCTTTCTTATTCTTTCACCCTCCATCTACTCACAAACCTCTGCTATCCTCGTGATTTCCCCCCTCCCCCTTTTTTCACTCCCTTGTCTTCCCTTTCCCCTTTTGGACATTTATACACATCTTGCTCAGTTAACCTTCTATTTTTACAATAATGATCTTATATGCTACTTGTCCTTATGAGGCTGAGTTTGTTCACTCAGTGTAATGCTCTCTAGATGCTCCCACGTTATGCAGTGTTTTTATGAAATCTTTGTTCTTCAGTGCTGCATAGTATTCCATAATATCTCAATCCATTGGTTTGTTGATGGGTATTTGGACTGTTTCCTTTTTCTTGCTATTGTGAATAATGCTGCTATGAACATCAGTATACATTTATTTGATTTCTTTACTGATGCTTCCACAGGATTGAGTGTGGATACAAGTAGAATGAAATCTTTGACAATGTTAATCTTTTCTTAATTTGTCATGATGGCGCTTATTGGTTTAGTTGTGAAGATATTGGTTTTCTTTATGTTGAAGTGTAATCCATACAGAAGATTACTGTCCGATCTTTGATCTCTATTAGTAATTGTTTCAGTTTCTCTTGTGTCATCTGTATATTAATTTTAATTAATGAATTAATTTTAATGAATTAATTCATTAGATTGTTAAAGATTCTTCTTCCAATTCTAAAACTTCTCTGATTATTTGCTCAGCCTACAAATTAAGTATATGCAAAGGATATAACCCTGATGCACATTTTCCTGCTATTGGACCACACAGCATCAGCTTGTTCTGTTCAAATTGCTATCTCTTGGTCTAGGTACAGATTCCAAATGAATGAAATGAAGTGCTCTGGAATTTCAGTTCTTCTCAAAGTTACATATAACTCAAACAAGTTGGATGCTTTTGCATAGCCAATAAATCACAGGTAAATATCTTTCTGGAATTCTCTGTTTTCAGACAAGATTCATCTTTCATTACCAATGATACCCCTTATTCCAAGTCCTTCTCTGAATTCAGCTTGAATTTCTGGTAGTCCCTATCCCATATACCACTGCAAACATTTAAAAATTCTCTTCAAGATTTTACTTGTATGTGCTATTCATGATAATTATTCGATAAGGTACACATTCTCTCAGGTCATCTTTCTTTGGGATGGAACACAAATAAGAATTTCTTCCAGTCAGTTGGCTAAGTAACTGTCTTACAAATTTCTTGGCAAGACTATTGAGCAAGACTATTCAGGCTTACATCTGTTTGTTGAAATATCTCAATTAATATCCTGTCAATTAGTGGAAAACTTGTTTTTCATGAATGTAGTCAGTAAAGCTAGCAATTCTTTCTTTAGTATCACTAGTACCTAGACATATGCTATCCTATGAAAAAGTGGAATATTAGGTACTGTGGCCCTGTATATGACTTATTTCTCCCCTCTCCTTTTATTCAAGATATGTAGCACCCATCCAGAAAAGAGGGACCATGATGAGGCCTCTCCCAGATCTGGAGTAGCTATGTTCTCTCTCTTCCCATTGTGAAAGCTGTATGTGTCAAGGCAGCCGTGACTTTGCAGTGCTGGGGGATATATATGACTTCTTTTTTCTTTCTTTTTGTTTGAGTGGAGGTTTACAAATCACAGTGCTTTTTCATACAATTATTCATATACTTTATAACATTATTTGTCATTGATTAGTGTCAGAGAGAGCGAGATTAGCATAGGATAGAGCAGGTTAGGGCTATTGTACATAGGGTCGCTAAGAATCTCAGGTGACTCTATGGTACATAACAACAACAACAACTAGTGTAATTAATTAATTGCAATGTCTAGTCAATCCCTTATTTTGTATTGTTTTTCCTTTAACATAACTTATCTATTAATTTTTACACCCCTCTCCTCCTCTTCCTTTACTGTTATCCCTTAAGATAATTCTATCTATGTGTAATTATTTCCCTAGTTTTTTTATAATAGTGATTTTATATCACGATTGTCTTTTTGTGACTAGCTTATGTCACTCAGCCTGATTTGTTCTAGGTCACCCCTGAATAAGGAGGAAAGAGGAAGAATTGATGCCATTAGTTGGGTGTTGGAGTAGAGCACTGAACGTCCCATGGACAGCACTGAACATCCCATGGACAGCCAAAAGAACAAACAAATATATCTTGGAGAAGGTACAGCCAGGGTGCCTCTAGGAGGCAATGATGCTGAAGCTTCATCTCACATTCTTTGGGCATGTTGCTAGGAGGGCTATTCCTTGGAGAGGGACATTGCACTTGGAAAGGTGGAGGGTTGAAGAAAGAGAGGAACATCCTCGACCAGGTGGATTGACATGATGACTGCCACAATGGGCTCTAGTGTGTCAGGAAGTGTGAGGATGTCACAGGATAGGACAGAGTTCAGATCTGTTGTTCATAGGACCACTGTGTATCATACTCGATTTGCTGGCACAGAACTAACATCCATGTTGTTAACATTCGTAATGTTTCGTGAATTCCTGATAGTCTTTCAGTGATGCACAGTACTTCATTGTGTGAATGTACAGTGGTTTCGTTAGCCATAATAGATAACTTCGGTTGTTTCTAACTCTTTGCTATTATAAAGAATGCAATAAATCTATATTTTATTTATTTTGGACATATATCCTGTAGTGAGATTACTCAATCAAACAATATTTCTATTCTCAAATTTACAAGAAAACACTAAACTTGTTTTAGTTAGTGGTTGCCTCATTTTATGTTCTCACCAGCAGTATATGAGAACTTCCCAAAATTTGTTGAACTGTGCTATTGCTGTCAGGATAATATGATAATCTTAGGTTGTTTTGATTTGAAAAGCTAAAAATCTTGAGCATTTCTTCATGTATTTGTTGGTAATTTGATTGTCTTCTTTGTTGAAGTGTCTATTCAGGTCTTTTGCTCAGAAACAATTGGATTGTTGCATGTTGGTTTTGGTTTTTGGTTTATTTGGGTTTTTTCTTTCTTGTTGAGGTGTTGGAATTTTCTATAAATTTTAGAAATGAGCCCCTTGTCAGATGTGTCATCACCAAGTATTTTTCCCAGTCTGTAAATTCTGTCTCTCCCTTTTCTTTTATATTGGCTTGCTTGCAAAGTTCATATACATTGTGTTTCACACTATTCTTCATTCATATTGTGTTTTGTGCACTCTCATTGTTTTATAAAATTAATCATCATTGGACTATGCCCATTAATACCCTGTCTTTTTAGGTCCCCACTGGATCTTTTCCATTTCCTTCACTCCCCCTCTACACCCACAAAACTGTTCAACCTTGTGGTTTTGCTCCTACCCATCCTCACCCCTCCTCTGCTGCTCCTTCCCACTTGTGTACCCAAACATGTTTTACTAGTCATCCTTCTATTTTTACAATAATGGTCTTAAGCAGTATTTGTCCTTATGAGGCTGAGTTAGTTCACTCAGCATAATGCTCTCCAGTCTCTATCAAGTTGTACAGTATTTTTCAAATTTGTTGCTCCTGAATGCTGCATAGTATTTCACTGTGTCAATGTACAATAATTTTTCAATCCACTCAGTTGTGGTTGGACAGTTAAGCTGTTTATATGTTCCTGTGTTAGTGAATAAAGCTGCTATGAACATTGGAGTACAAATCTCTATTTGTGTCTCAGTTCTATTTTTTTTATATATTCCTATTAATGGAATAATTGGGTCATATGGAGTTTCTATGTTCAACTTTTTTGAGGAAACGCCAAGCTGCCTTTTTACTATTTTGGAGAAGACATTTAACGCATGTAAGGATTTAACTTTAGGAGGCCCCAAGTATCTCGTTTATCCTCTAGCCATTGTGCATTTTCAGCTGTTTTTGACAGTCTTTTTCTTCCATTGGTTAGGGTTTCTGAGTTTGCCCCACTGTTTTCCCTTTGATGTCTTTGTAGTTTTAAGACATGCACAGATCCATCTTAAGTTAGTTTTTGTTTATGGTGTGAAGAGTGGGTCTTGTTTCTTTTTCTGCAAATAGATGCTTAGCTTTGCTGGTACCATTTGTTAGAAGGGAGCAGTGTTAAATTAGTGGTAAGGAATTGCATTACCAGCTCAAAGTCACGTTGTTTGCATCCACCAGCTGCTCTGCAGGAGAAAGATGGAGAGACTCCTCCTGTGTGATTTACGGCCTCCTGAGAAAACCCATAAAAGGCCAGCTATAGGTTGTTTCTGACTTAATAGTACACAACAACAACAACAACAATTTTTTAAAAAGGCTGTCCTGTTTCCACCTAATATATTTCAGCTCTTTATCAAAGATCCATAGGTGGACGGATTTCTTTTGGGGTTCTCAATTGAGTTTCATTTGTCTATGTATTGATTGGGCTGGCTGGCTGACTTCTTGATTATGGTCTTGCCTTGGTAGCCGTCAGGCAAGGAAAGTTTCTGGGGTCCTTTTTATTGTGTGTTACTGTTCTTTTTTCTTCCACAAAAGTTGGTGGCCTTGAGCCTTAGACTAAGGGTAAAGGTGGAGGCTTGCTTGAGGGTGTGACTTTAAAATTCTGTAGGGCCTTTGGGCCAAATTTATTAAGCTTAGAAGAATATTCTTTTAAAGACACAGCAATCATTTGTCTATTTGCTGTACTGAACAATTTGGAGTTGCTGTGATGCCGAACACTATTTCATAGTTGTGTCAAATACCGTAATGGTTACCCATTATGTACAATGGTTGGATGAGTTTCCAGATTGATTCATGTTGGGAAGCAGGAGTGGTATCCACTTCCTAAACTAGATGCCTCTGGAAACTCTACAAACTCTTTTATAAATGTACAGAAATGATGTTAATTGTAGAACAGAGTTCAGGTTTTTTGTGCAAAGCCTACTCTGAGTTAAATTCAACTTGACAACAATTAACCACTGCTAAATGAGACTAGTGCTGTTATATCTGGAGGAACATTCTTCCACTTTGCACATTTCTCTTTGTCAACGTGCTATATGAGGTAACCTGGGTTTGCTATGATGCTGAACCTTGTGCCATGGGGATATCAAATAGCAGAATGGTTTCCAATTGTGGACAGTGTTTGGTGGAACTTCCAGCTGTAAAAAGGGTTGGGAATCAGGGGTGGCGTCCACTTCCTAAACCACATGCCTCTGGTAACTCTATAAACTCGGAGAAACAACAATAGTTATGGAAAGGCATTAGGTCTTTTGTTCATAGACTTTTGTTCACTATGACTTGACCTCGACTTGATGGCAATCAACAACAACAACAACAACATGTACTGATTGCCGTACCAGGACCAAGCCATTTTGATTATTGTGACTGTGTAATAGATTTTGAGGTTTGGAAGTATAGAGGCTACACTTTAGTTTTTCTTCTTTAGTATCCATTTCTGTGTCTTGCCAATTCCTTTCGATACAGTTGTTGTTGTTGTTATGTGCCGTCGAGTCGCCTGCGACTCATAGGGACCCTATGTACAACAGCCCTAAATTCCGCTCTGTCCTGTGCCAATCGCACTGTCTCTGACACTCCCATCCCAATTATCCCAGTC
>NW_006399758.1:13020000-13033214 GCF_000299155.1 Elephantulus edwardii | reverse complement strand
CTGACATCCATTTTGATCTTTTCTACCTCCTCTGTCTTGCAATGACCTTTTGCACTCTTCCTGGATGATATTCTTAGCATCCTCCCACAACTCATCTGGTCTTCGCTCATTAGTGTTCAAGGCCTCAAACCTGTTCCTGAGATGGTTCTGAAATTCAGGTGGGATAGACTCAAGGTCGTATTTTGGTTCCCATGGATTCGGTTTAATTTTCCTTAGTTTCAGCTTGAACTTGCATTTGAGTAGTTTGTGGCCTGTTTCACAATAAACTCCTGGCCTAGTTTTCACAGCTGATGTTGAGCTTCTCCAGTAATCAGTCTGATTTCTATGCATACCATCAGGTGAAGTCCATGTGTATAACCTGCGTTTATGTTTCTTATAAAATATATTTGGAATGAATAAGTCATCATTAAAAATTCAATCATTCTATCTCCAGCTTCATTTCTGTCACCAAGTCTATGTTTTCCAACTACTGATTCATCTCCTCTGTTCCCAACTTTTGCATTCCAGTCACCCATTATTATTAATGCATCTTGATTGCATGTTTGATCGATCTCCCACTGTAAAAGTCGATAGAAATCTTCTATTTCCTTTTCTTTGGCTCTGGTTGTTGGTGCATATATCTGAATGATAGTGGTATTCACTGGACTTCCTTGTATGCATATAGATATTATCCTGTCACTCACAATATTGTATTTCAAGACAGATCTGTATCGAAGAATACAAATTTCTTTTGTTTCAGAAGAATTTTGTGAAACAACATATGAGCAAGAACCTGTGGTGATGAAGGAAGAAGTTCAAGCTGCTCTGAAGGAAATAGCAAAAAATAAGGCCCCAGGAATAGATGGTATACCAATTGATGTAGTTTAGCTAACAGATGCTGTCCTGGATGTGCTCACCAAGTTGTGCCAAGAAATCTGGAGAACAACCAGTTGGCCAACTGACTGGAAGAGATCTGAATTTTTTCCCTTTCCAAAGAAGGGTGACCCAACAGAGTATGGAAATTATAGAACAATATCATTGATTTCACATGCAAGCAAGATTCTACTGAAGATTATCCAAAAACGACTGGAACAGCTCATCAGCAGAGAACTGCCAGAAGTCCAAGCTGGGCTTAGAAGGGGTGGTGGTACTAGGGATATTGTAGCTAATGTTAGATGTACCTTATCTGAAAGCAGGGAATACCAGAGGAATGTATATCTGTGTTTCATTGATGATGCAAAGGTGTTTGACTGTGTGGATCATAACAGTGACTGACTCTGAGAAGAACGGGAATCCCAGAACATTTATTTGATCGTTCTAATGCGAAATTTATACTTGGACAAGGTGGCAGTTGTCAGAACAGAGCAAGAAAACACTGCATGTTTCAAAATTGGGAAGGGTGTATGCCAGGGATGTGTCCTATCTCCCTACCTTTTCAACCTGTATGCAGAACAGATTATCTGGGAGGCTGGGCTCTATGAGGAGAAGTGTGGCATCAGATTGAAGGTAGATTCATCAACAATCTGCATTATGCAGATGACACAACCCTGCTTGCTGAAACTGAGGAGGACCTGAAGCACTTGCTGCAGGAGGTCAAAGACTGCAGGCTTCAATATGGATTAAGGCTTAATATCAAGAAGACAAAGATTCTCACCACTGGACCAATTGGCAGCATCAGGATGGATAGTGAAGAGACTGAGTTTGTTCACAACTTTAGTTTGCTTGGCTCCACAGTCAACACCCTTGGCAGCCAGGAAATCAAAAAACGTATTGCAATGGGAAAGTCTGCTGTTAGGGACCTCTCCAAAGTACTGAAGAGCAATGGTGTCATACTGGAGACTAAGGTGTGCCTGATACAGGCCATGCTCTTTTCAATCAGTTGTTATGCATCTGAGAGTTGGAAAATGACTTGAGAGGATAGAAGGAGGATTGATGCCTTTGAACTGTGGTGCTGGAGAAGAGTATTAAATGTACTAGAGTACTAGGAAAGCAAACAGGTTCATCCTGGTGAGAATTCAACCAGACTGCTCCTTGGAGGCAAGGATTCTGAGGCTTTGTCTAACATACTTTGGTCATGTTGTAAGAAGGGACCAGTCCTTGGAGAGGGACATCATGCTTGGGATGGTGGAGGGACAGCGCAAGAGGGAAAGACCCTCCTGAATGAGGTGGATTGATTCAGTGACTGGGGTGATCGGAGTGGGTGTGTCAGAGTTAGTGAGATTGGCACAGGACAGAGCAGGGTTTAGGGCTGTTGTACATAGGGTTGTTATGAGTCACAAGCATCTCGATGGCGCATAACAACAACAGTATCCGTTTGTTTATTCTATTTCTTTTCCTTTTTCATAATGTAGAATCATGGGCTTATTGGTCAAAATTACTTTCCTGGACACCGCTTTGACTTTCAGCATAAAACTGGGTGGGAACCTGAAATAGGATGTGTATAAAGGAATCATTATGGGAGTGGTAATTTTCCCCATCCCACTAAGTTTAAAATGAGTGGATTTAGCAGCCGAAGGGGGAGAAAAATGTCACCACTGACAAGAAAAAGGAACCGAGACTGCAACTTGTATCCTTCAGGGCCAGAGTTTCCTGTGTCAGTTAGATTAGGACTTACACAAAAGCAGCAACAGCAGACTCGGGACTCTATCCCATAGAATCAGAATCAGGGGCCTTTATCCACACTTGATGGGAGACTGAGAGGAGATGTTCTAAGTGGCAGAACTAAAAGAACACTTTGTTAGACAGCTCTAAGCCATGAGCCATGAGGCTGAAGGTGAAAGAACCAGCACAAACACTTGAAAAGCTGTTCTGACTGAAGACTTGTATCCTGTTATAACCTGTTAACCTCCCTGGAAAACTCCACAGCTGTCCTTATGGGTCTGTGAGATCTTCTGGCCATCACAACTGAATTCAGACCCATTACTAGAGCCAATATGATTGGTGCTGAAATTACCAAATGTTGTTGCAGGAACATGGAGGCCATGGTAATAGGAGTTGATTTTGTATGGTAGATATTGTTGATTGGGACAATTGTCCTGGTGGAGTTGGTGGAGGTCAGACTCGGCTTGCTCCACTCATTCCTTACTTTTTTTTTTCTTCACATGTGAAGTTGATGATTACTTTTTTCTAACGCTTTGAAAATGGTGACAAGATCTGGATCTAGATTGCATTGTATTTGTAGATTACTTTTGGCAGTATACAAATATTTTTCATAATGTAAGTCTTCCTATCCATGAGCATTTCCATTTTCTTTTGATACTTCCTGCATTGTTCAGAATTTTGTCCACAGAACCTTCAGTATTATAATTTAAGCCTTCAATTTCCCCCAACCCCCCAGTTTTGTTCACTTTGAGAAAAGCTGAACACAGGGTTTTTTTCTTTATGGTTTTCTAACACCAGCTTTCATTATAATACTTTGCTCTCTCTTCTGGAGCCTCCTTTTGAAATCTCAGTTCTTTTCCGTCATCATTGCTTCCATTCCCATTAGCTACTCTCTTTTAAGAACAAATTACAAAGTCTTTTCTGATATTCATTTTGGTTTATTCTTTTTCTCCTGAGTTTTAAGTTACCTTTTCCTTTCTTCATGTATGATATCCTTGCTGTTACTTCACAGCTCATCTAGCTTTTTGGTCCTACCATGTTGAGATGATACTCAAGGTTGTGTTTTATCTCTTTTGTGTGTGTGTGTTTTATCTCTTATAGACTTACTTTCATTTTCTTCAGCTTCAGTTTGAATTTACTTATGAGGAATTGATGGTTTGCTGTACATCCCTGGCCTTATTCTGACTGATGATATTGAATGTCTCCACTATTTCTTTCTACAGAGGCAGTCTATTTGATTTCTATGTATTACATCTGGTTAGGTCCACATTTATGTGGAAATGAATGTTTGTGTGGTCCATTAATCCTTTCAACTAATTGTTTCAATTCACCTTTATTTTTCTCTTCTTTGTTCCAGACAGGAAGAAGCCAGTAGCTGTACCTTAAACAGCTGCTTGCAAGCTTCAATAGCCCAGTTACTGCTCACCAGAGTACAATGTAGAATGTTATCTTTGTGAACCATGCTGTGCTAATTGACCTTGATGTCCTCTATACTTAATTATTTTTAAAAGCTTCATAGTTTTCACTTAAGCAGTTCTTTAGTTAGATATTTTGTTTGTTTCTACTGAGAGTCCTGGTAGAAATAAACATGTTTGCTACAAGAGTAAGTGTAGTTACAAGGTCAATTTCCAGATCTGAAATTGTGAGGCCATTTTGACTGTGCTGGTGAACAACTATGGGTTCCCATGTAAGCATTATGCTGGAAAACAAAATATTCATGTTTGTTTTACTGACTTTCTTCCCTGCTTGTTGACTTGTTATCAAGTATTTAAACATAATTGTGTAAAATTACCCACTGTAGGATCTTGCCATTAAATGGGAAACTTTCAAGAGTGTTTTGTCAAAAACAAATTTACAGCTTGTCTGTAAAAACAGAGCAATGATGTGTTGACTCTTGGTGCAGTGAAAGGCAGTAATTTGAAGCCAACTGTACAGTATCTCTCTGGAACACAAATGCGTTCTATAAAAGGAACATTTCTTGGCTCTAAATGCCAGTGCATTAAATCTGGCCATTTAGAAATTGATTTGAAATCTAGTTTTCCAACTCTCAGGTTCAGCATGAAATCGGAGGCGCAGCTGCGGCCACTGCCATCTTTAGCTGGGACAATGAGTGACGATAGCCTTGGCCTCCTTTGTCCAAATAAAAAAAAAAAAATTCATTTTTTTTCCCGATGAGATTTTCCTAACACTACCTAGATGAAGATGAATTGAGAAATACCTCTTTTATGCTTTCTTAATACTTGTCCCTACTGCCTGGCCCGTTGCTTAAGGTCTCACTCCTATCAAATGAGGCAGCTAATTTGAGCCTTTTGCCTCCTCATATAGACATCTGTCAGCGTCGCTCTGAATAAAGGGTGCTAGCGTGGCATATTGCTGCACTGTCATGCTCAAGAGGGTTATCCAGGCCAGTCTGCTTGTGAGTGGAGAGGCGCACTTCCAAATGGGATGCTTTCCTGTTCTCTGTCACAGCGGAAGGGCATGCTAATGAATTGGGGCAGGACAAAGGTAATTAAGGAAGGTCTTGGTCTCTCTGCACTGTCAGCTCTCCAGGTGGTGTTTGCTTAGAGCTAGTACAGGAGCAGCTGTGTGGTTCTTGCACCTTCACACATCCAAGAGGTTGCTTTTCTGCAGGCTGTCTTGATAATGGGAAATATAAGGTGCATCGTTATTGTTTCTCTCTCGTTATTCCTCTCTATTTTGTGTGCTCTTATTTGTGTAATTTGTCTTAGGTAAAAACCATTGTGGTAATTCATATTACAGAGAATGTGTTGTTGTTTGTTGTTATGTGTTGTCGAGTCTTTTGACACTCATAGCGACCTTATGTGCAACAGCTCTGAATCCTTCTCTATCCTGTGCCAACACAACTATTATACTAGAATGAATTTTTTCAGTGAGAAAGGAATATTTTCCCTTTCTCTACCTTCTAAATAATGCTGAAAAACTAAGGAGAGGGAAAAGAAATCCAAACAAGCACCAAACAGACCAATGAAACTCATGAAGTGTGGAAGCAATGGCAGAGACTGATCATTTTTTCTGTAGATGACTTGAGGCTCAACCAATGTCAGTTTATCTCTTCTTACAGATGAGAATATTAACAATTAATAATAATACTACTACTTACTTTAGGGGGGAGCTTTGATGGCCTAGTGGGTAAGAAGTTGTTTGGCCAACTCAAGGGCAAACTGCCTGAATCCATCAGTTGCTCAGCAAGAGAAAGACAGGCAGTCTCCTCTTGTGTGATTTACAGCCTCTGAAAACCCTTTGGAGGAACAGCTATGAGTCCATTCTGATGTGACAGTACACAACAACAACAACAATAACAACATCTACTGTATAGAGTTGTGGATATTTAAATAATTTAACAAACAAAGATGAATTGTCCTGGGAAAAGCTGCTGTCAAGGACCTCTCCAAAGTGCTAAAGACCAATGATAGTCTGGAGACTAAGGGGCACCTGATTCAGGCTATGGGCTTTGCAATTACCTGCTCCGCATCAGAGAGCTGGACAGTGACCAAAGATGACAGGAAAAGAATTGATGCCTTTGAGCTGTTGTGCTGGAGAATGCCATACCACGGACTGCCAAGAGAACAAGAGGTTTAACCTAGAGAGTGTGAAACCAGGCTGCTCCTTGGAAGCAAAGATTATGAAGCTCCGTGTGACATACTTTGGACATGTTGCCAGGAGGGACCAGTCCCTGAAGAAGGACATCAGGCTTGGACGGGTAAAGGCACAGCACAGGAGAGGAAGTCTTCTGATGAGATAGAGTGACACAATAACTGGGGTAATGGGGATAGATGTGCTAGAGACAGTGAGATGGGCTCAAGACAGACCAGAGTTCAGAGCTATTACACATAGTGTCACCGTTAGTCCTAGGCAACCTTGTTGAAACATAACAAAAACAACGACAACAATTGGAATGTTTAATGGATTCTGACTCAAGGTGACCTCAGGTGTGTAAGAATAGAAATGTGTCGCATAGAGTTTTTAGGGACTAATTTGTCAGATCTATTCTTTATAGATTTGCTATGAGTTGTTGTCAACTTAATGGCACCTAATAATAACAAAAATTTTTCACAAGTAGATCTCTGAGCTTTTCTTCTGAAACGCTTCTGGGTAGACTTGAATCTCAACATTTTGATTACTTACCAAACACGTTATCTGCATCATCCATTGACTCCAGAACAGTGATAGGTTTGGGATATTTTAAATGGTTGTTCTACTTATCATAAACTGACTGTCATTCCTCAGTCTATCTCTCAGTAGATTCTGAGACATTAGCATTTCTGAAAGAATTTTTTTTGAGCATTGTTTCTGTATATTTTTAAGAGGCAAAAGCTCCAAGATCCCCATCTCACTGTAAAACAAAGCAAACCAAAAATAACATTGAAAGCAGAGTTACAAATTAAGCTTTGATTTTGAGATTATAGTGCTTTCTAAAAGCAGATTTTCTGAAATTTCTTCCATAATGTATGTTTTCTAAAGTATATTTGTTCATAGAAGGGTAATTTTGCAAGAGAAAATAGGTCTTGAAATCTCAGAGTTGAAGGTAACTTTTCATTAATTTATTCAATAGTCAAGTACCGTCCTAGACAGTAGGGTAAGAGCAAGTATTCCAGCCCCCAGAGAATTTTCCCTGACAGATAATGAACATGTAAACAAGTTTTTCTTGAAAGGTGCCATGGAGTCAACAATGACTGGTAGTGACTATGAACAATGCATCTGAACCTTGCCCTATGCTGCACCATCAACTCCATCAACCTCAAGTCCATTGTTGTAGTCATCACACCAATCTATCTTGTTGAGGGTCTTTTACCTTTCCCAGAATAATGTCTTCTTCCAAGGACTGACTCATCCTGACAACATGGCCAAAGTATGGGAGACACAGTTTCACCATCCTTCCTTCTACATTTTAAACCACACATATTTGTTCTAAGAAAATAAAGCAGATGTATTGATAAAACGGATTGGGCTGCGTGGGGGAACTACTCTAGATTGGGTGGTCTTGGAGGCTTTCTTGAAAGACTGGAATGACATTTGAGGCTCTAATGATCATGAGAAAGTGGAGGAAGCCCTGGGAAGATCTGATGGAAGTTTTGAATCAGAAGGAACAGTCACATGCAGAGTTTTAAAGCAGAAATAAGCCTGATGTGTTGAAAGGATGGAATGGCATTTGACAGAAATATGAAATGAAGCTGTAGAGGGAGGCGGCGGAAGACTATGCGGGGCTTCTGTGTTGTAATAAGTTATTCTAAATGGGACGGAAAATCATTTGAGGGTTTAAGGAAATCACAACTTGAGCTGTATTTTTAGATATTCTGACACTTTGTAAGGAGAATGAGTTAAAGAGATTTCAGACTGGGACAAGAGAGTCAGGTGAGGACCTTGTGCTGTAATTCTGATGAAAGCCTTATGGCCCTGGGGAGAGGCCTTGTGAGGAAAGAAATAGTCACTTTGCAAATATTGTGGACTTAAAGTCAAAATGGCAGATTGACGTTGGACGTAAAGATTCCAGGGAAGAGAAAAACTCAAGGATGATTCTCAAGTTTCAACTTGAATAACTGAGTGATCTTTGAGTCCATTTGGGGCTGTGGTTCACCAGCTTTTTAATTGAATGGTTCACTTAAAAAAAAAACAACCTGGAAGTGGTAATAAGTGTAACGATGTAATTTTTACTTTTGCCAGGAAAATCTATCAAAAAATACCAACTGGTTTCATATCCTACCACTTGTCCTTTCATAGAAGAGAAGTGATTTAAATAAAGAAATAAGATAAATTGTGATCAGTCCTTTAAATTGGATAATTGAGCTCTAGGGAAGGGCCACATGACCCTTATTGAATGAATTACTTATTTTTATAAATTCTTTTTAGAGTTCAGTCATACTGGAATATCCATTTGGGAAGAAGCCCTGGTCTAGTTCCAGGAGCCTAGAAGGCACAAATAGCTCACGTTTGATGCTAGCTTAAGTGTGGATGGTTAAAACCACTTACCAATGCTAGGGAAGGAAAGCCTGGGAATGTGCTTCTGTAATAATTAAAGCCAAGAAAATCTAAGGAGCAATTCTACTCTGTACGCATGGGGTCGCCATGATTTGGAATGGACTTGCAATGACTATTGTTGTTGTTAGGTACCATCGAGTCCTACGAACAACAAATTTGAATCTTGCCTTTTCCTGTGCAATTTTCACAATCTCTGACATACTTGAGCCCATTACCACCACCACTGTGTCAATCCACCTAGTTGAAGGACTTCCTGTCTTTCACCCTCCACCTTCCCAAGTATGATGTCCCTTTCCAAGGAATAGCCTCTCCTAGCAACATGCCCAAAGTATACAAGGCAAAGTTTAATCATCTTTGTTTCCAAGGAGCACTCTGGCTGCTTCTCCAAGACATAATCTATTTGTTCTTTTGGCAGTCTATGAGCTATTCAATACTCTTCCCAACACTTCCCAAAGGCATCAGTTCTTCTGTCATCCTTAGTCATTGTCCATCTCTCAGCAGCATACAAGTGGTTGCAAAGACCATGGCCTGAGTGAGGCGTACCTTATTTCTCAAATTAACATCATTGTTCCTCAGTAATTTGGAGAGGTCGCTGACTGCAGACTTTGCTCGTGCAATAAGTTTCCTGATCTCCTTCCTGCTGGTACCAAGTGCATTGATTGTGAACCCAAGTATGATGACTTGGTTGACAGTTTCAATCTCTTCTCCATCTATCATGATGTTGACTATAGGGCTAGTGGTGAGAATTTATGTTTTCTTGACGTTGAGATGCAATCCATATTGGAGGTCTTTGATATTCTGCAGCAAGCTCTTCAAGTCCACTTTACTTTGAGCAAGCAAAGTGTGTCATCTACATAACAAAAGGTATTGATGAGTCTTCCTCCAATCCTGATGTCATATTCTTCTTCAGAGTCCAGCTTCTCGATTAATTTGCTCAGCATACAGATTGAAAAGATATAGAGAAAGGATACAACTCTGATGCACACCTTTCTTCATTTTAAACCACGCAGTGTTCCCTTATTTTGTTCACACAATAGCCTCTTGGTCTAGGTCTAGGTGTCACAATGAGTATAGATATAGTTTTTTCCTTTCGCCCTTATTCTCCTGTTATCTATCAGATTTTTACTGGCTATTATTTTTCAGAAGTAGATTTCCAGGTCCTCCTTCCTTCTCTGTCTTCACCTAGACATTCTGTGGAAACCTGTACACCATGGTTTGGTATTTGAAATACTGATGACGTAGCTCCAGTATCATAACAAGATTCAAGACACTCGAGTGCTTTACAAATTTTATAGAAAGAATGCTCCCTTAGGATATAGGGTGATGAGACTGTGTCTCATGTACTTTGGACATATTGTCAGGAGGGATCAGTCTCTAGAGAAGGACATCATGTTTGGTAAAAGGTCAGTCAAAACAGAGAGACCCTAAGTAAGAAGGAGTGATGCCATAACTATAATAACTGGCACCCACATCCCTTCTATTTTGAGGATGAGGCAGCGTTGGGTAACTTCTCATTCTGTTTTAATAAGGTTGCTTATGAATTGGAGCTGACATCTACAGCACCTAACAACAACAGTTCATCCTTCCAATTTAGGTCTGAATCCTCATTACAGCATCCCTGACAGATGGTTGTCACCTTCTGCATGAGTGCTCCCTGTGAAGGGGCAGACGTCGGCTCACTCACCAGGCAGCCCGTCCCATTGTGGAAGAGTTCTAATTGCTACATGGCCTCCTGCCTCCTCCAGGTCCTAGCCCTGCCGGCTGGATCTGCACAGGGTAAAGGGAATCTCTCTTCAATATCACAATCTTTGAAACAGCTCAAGCAAAAAGATATGTCTACCTTTTTCAATGTCAAACATTTCTAATTCCTTTAAATAATTCTTACTAGATACAAATTCAAAGTGTCTAAAAATACATAAACAAATTATGTGGCCAATGAAGATTTCAAACAGTTTCTGTCCCTTAGTTGCACAATGTGAGACATTGGTGGCTCAGTGGGAGAACTCTTGCCTTCCAAGTGAAAGACTCGTGGTCAACTCCCAGCTTATATACCTCATGCACATGCAATCCACTTCTCACTACAGGTCTGTGAGTTGCTATGATACTGAATATGTTTTAGCAGAGCTTCCAACTAGGATGGAAAGGAAGAAAGGATTGCCAATCTTTTCTGAAATCAGTCAATGAGCATCCAATGGAACATTGTTTGGTCTGCAGCTAATCATGAGAATGCTCTGGACTGCACATTGTTTTGCTCTGTTGTGTAGGGAATTACTATGAGTAGGGGATGACTAGATTACAGTTAACAATAGTCACACAGTAGATAATCAGTGGGTGTGCTATCTGTTCTCCTGTTGAGTTCCAAACACAGCAAAGAGAAAATTAGAGAAAGAACATCTCCTAATCTATATTTTTTCTATGCAATTTTTTATTGCCTAAATCTCCAATCACTTATGAGTCCAATTATTTAAAAACACATTCATAATTTGACTTACACAATCTTTTATCTTTGACCACAACTGGCTTTTATGGAATTATTTTTTCCCCAGTTTATCATTATTTTCTGTATTTTTCATTTTCTTTTTAAAAATTTATTATCAATTTAAATGAAAATTTACAGAGACTTTGAATTTCCATTAATTCATTGTTGCACTTTTCTCCCCTCTCAACCCTTCCTCCCTAGTACACTACCCTCTTGGAAAAGTAAAAGAAAAATTCTTTCATTGTTCCACAATCCCTCCACCCAGGTCTATTTCACTATGCAGCCTTCGCTCTGGACTCCTGTCATGACAAAAATACCTACTCACATATCCGTATTAAACTGTTTTCTCCTTCATCTGTTTCAATGCAGTATACATTATTAAACCCAACTTTCTCAGTGTCCCCCCAACCCTGATGTCAGTCCTGTTTTACAACAGTGACACCGTGCAGCATTTGTCCTTTTGTGATTGAGATACTTCACTCAGCATAATGTCCTCCAGGGTCACCCATTTTGAATAATATTGCATGAGTTCCTTGTTTTTCAATGCAGCATAGTAGTCCATTGTGTGGAGTATAACACAGCTTCTCTATCCATTCATTTGTTGATGGGCACTTAGGTTGTTTCCATCTCCTTGCTATTGTGAACAAAGCCGTGATAAACATGGGTATGCACCAATCTATACTTCTATAAAAGAAAATTTTGGGGAGCTCTGGTGGCCTAGTGGCAAAAAAGCTGCACTGCAATCCCAGAGGTAGGAGGTTCAAATCCACCAGATGCTCTGCTGGAGAAGGAGGGGCAATCTCCTTCTGTACCAGTCAGATACGATTTGACAGTACACATACAAAAGGTATAAAAAAGTAAAATAAAATTTAAAAAAATAAATAAACATTTCTTCCCCCAAGACAGTAAGAAGAGATGATTTGTTGTGTACATTACACTCAGTCCCAATTGAAAACAGAAATATTCCACCAGAGTGTGCTAGGCCCAGGAAAAAGGATTGAAAGGGACTAGTTTGGTAGGAGAAAAACTAAAAAAAAAAAAATTCATACTCATTGCTGTAGAGTTGGAACCAACTCCTAGGGATCCACTGGGTTGTTGAGGCTGTGAATTGCATGGGAGGAAGTGAATTACTCATCTTCCTCCGGTGGAAAGACTGATGGAGAAGAGGTGAGGCTTTTAGTTAAGCTGCACAGCTGCCTATGGACTCGGCCTCCAGAGCTCTCCAGGTAGGAGAAATTGGGTGTAAAGAGTGTTGCTAAGTCTGATCTCCAGTAATTCCACATGGGGTCAGTGGCTCTGGCTCTGAGGGGCAGTAGTCCGAGTTCATCTCTGCATCGTTTGACCCTTGATTCTCTGGTGCTGCTGGTCTCATCTACAGCCTGGTTTGACTGACACAGGAATCTCTGGTCCAAATAGGCACACTCTGGACTCTCCACTTCTTCCTTGCTGTTGGTTAAGATTCCCATCTTCTGCCTCTAAATCTGTTCAATTTAAACCTATTGGGATGGAAAGACTCATCAATCCCTTCATTAGTTCTCTACTACCACCTGTTTGTATGTTCCTACCCAAAAGGTGTTAGTTTTCATATCCATAACATTAGCATAGGTCCACTCAACCATGAGGTAGAACTCAAAGCAATGGTTAGAAATGTCAATGAGGGGGAGGGGAAGAGCCATTTAGTGCACCACAATGGGTGTCTCAGAGGTGTTAACTGCCACTGAATATCAATGGAAAATCTAGTTTCATTGGAACAGTAGTTCCAGACATGTACCATTTTGTACCATTGTCCTTGGTCTCTGCTATTCTGTATTCCTGCTGCTGTGAATTCTGTGTGCACATGGTATTGCTTATTTGAACTTCTGTTCTTTATTTTCTTCTTTTGTGTTTCAGTCTGAGCATTGATGTTTCCCCCTGCTTGACTGTTATGGTTTGAAGGTTAAGAATAATATGACTCTAGAGCTCAGATCCTCCTAATTAATCAGATTTGAAGGATAGGCACCTGGACACAGATTTTGGAATTAAGATTCGAAGAGGTATTAAAATATACATCCAGAACACTAATATCATTTAAGAAAGATCGAGATTTCTATATCTAGAAATAATAGAAAGATCTACTATAAATTATGTCAAAGCTTAGAATTTTTTATTGCTAATATTT
>NW_006399758.1:13012951-13019830 GCF_000299155.1 Elephantulus edwardii | reverse complement strand
TAATAATTTTATAGTTTAATATACATTATATTTCATGCATTTACATTTTGCTCCATACAGTCCCTCATTTACACTGTATTTTATTCATTTATATCATGGAGGTTTTTCCCTCCCTTACAATCATCCCACCAACAACCACTTTCATGAAAGCATCTAAGCCAGTTACTTCATGCCTTAAATCCTAATATTCCCCTTTTAGATAGCCAACAGTTGCTGATTTACTCACCACTATCCGACCAGTACTCTGAGGGAACAAGCTGAACAGAGCTTTAGAATTTTAAAAATATCTGACTATGTATGTCAAGATTAATGTCAGAGACACTATTCCTGAGTTAACAGTTAACTGAGCTGATACTCGTGAAAGCATCTCACACACAATCTTGTCACTTAGTAAATGTTTCTTCTTTCTTCTCTTCCCTTTCCTTGAATTCTTCCCCCCCCTTTTCACCTTCCTTTCTTTTTATTTTACTTTGTTAAGGGAAGATTTCGGTATCTCCATCATATGAAAGGAGAATTGTTAAATAACTGATTCCAGTTTGAGAGTTCTTTGAACCTTACATACTTCATAACAAAAATGTGCCCAATTCAGACAGTCCTCTAAAAGTACTGTTTTTCAAAGGCATCGGTTCTTCTCCTGTCATCCTTAGTCGTTGTGCTGCTCTCAGCAGCATAGCAAATTTTGAAAAAACCATGGCCTGAATAAGCCATACCTTAGTTCTCAAACAAACATCATTATTCCTCAATAATTTGGAGAGGTCCCTGACTGAAGACATTCCCAGTGCAATATGTCTCCTGATCTTCTGACTGCTGATACCAAATATGTTGATTGTGGACCCAAGTAAGATCAATTCGTTAACAGTTTTCTTGATTCAGGGAAATGTTTAAGAAGTCTTGTCTTATGAAAAGTAATAAATTACAGAACATTAATAAGGAAATCCCAGTTCTGTCAATATTATTGCTTAAAATTACTGTTGTTATTATTAGGTGCTGTTGAGTCGAATATGACTTATAGTGACTCTATGAACAAAAAATCTGAACTCTTTTCTATCCTGTGCCATCTTCACATTTCCTGTTACACAATAAATAGCCCATTGTGGCTGTCATGGTGTTCATCCACCAGCTTGAGGGTCTTTCTCTCCTTCGCTGACCCTCCACCCTTCCTAGTACCATGTACCTCCTCCAAGGAATAGCCCCTCCTAGTTAGATGCCCAAAGTATGTGTGGCAAAGTCTCATCATTCTTGCCTCCAAAGAACACTCTGGTTACACCCTCTCCAAGATACATTTGTTTATTCTTTTGAACCTCCATGGGATAGTCAGTGCTCTTCTCCAACACCACAGATCAAAGACATCAATTCTTCTTCTGTCATCCTTATTCATTGTTCAGTTTTTGGATGCATAGCTAGTAATTGGAAAGGCTATGCCGTGAATCAGATGCACCTTAGTCCTCAAACTGACATCACTACTCCTCAACAATTTGAAGAGATCCCCAACTGCAGATTTTCCAAATGAAATTAATCCCCTATTTCCTGAGTGCTGATACCAAGGGTGTTAATTGTGGATCCATGTAAGCTGAAGTTATTGACGATTTCCATGTCTTCTCCATCCATCATGATATTGCCTATTGGTCTAGTGGTAAGAATCTTTGTTTTCTTGACATTGAGATGCAATCCACACTGATGGCTGCATTCCTTGATCTTCTGCAACAAGTGCTCCAAGTCTTCCTTACTCTAAGGAAGCAAGGTTGTGTCATCTGCATAACACAGGTTATTGATGAGTCTCTCTCCAATCCTGATGCCACATTCCTCTTCATAAGAGTCCAGCTTCTTGGATAATTTGCTCAACATACAGATTAAATAAATATGGAGAGAGAATAAAACCCTGATGCAAGCCCCTTCTTAATTTTAAGCCATGCAGTGTGTCCCTGCTCTGTTTGCACAACAGCCCCCTGGTCCAGGTATAGGTTTCACATGAGCACAATTAAGTGTTCCGGGACTACCATTCTTCTCAATGTCAGCCACAACTTGTTATGATCCACACAGTCAAATGTCTTTGTATAGACAATAATGCACAAATAGACTTTCTTCTGGTAACTAAGTAGGTACATGTCTGGTTGATTTTTTTTCTTTATAGTTTTTATTTCCCAAATTTTCTTCTTTGAGCACATATTTCACTGGTAATGAGAACACAAACAATAAGACTTATTTGAAAAAGATTAAAACATAGCATTAATTATCATCAAGAATACTTACCCAGGAAAACAAATAACAAAATAGCTTTCAGACAATGTTACTAATGACTTTATCATCTATTTAAAATCCATTACACACACAAACAAAGTATACTTCCTACACCTTCCTAAACTTCCCAGCTGGAAAATTTACATATGCATTCATTTTACAAATATTTTCTGGATGTGTCAGCCCCTGTGCTATGTGCTGGGATGCAGCTGTGAATAAAACAACTGTAGTCTCTGCCCAGGAGTTTAGAATAATGTTGCTCTTGTCCCATGTCACTCTTTCTGCCACTCCTCTGATAAGGTCAAGCAGGTTGGAGTCAGGTTTGTTTGCTTTCTCTTTACTTAATGAGTGGGTCGTTAGGTTAGATGATTAAAGGGATCTCTCTCTCCTTTTTTTGTTGCTATATAGATAGATATAGGCATAGATGATATAGATATAGATATAGATATAGATATAGATATAGATATAGATATAGATATAGATATAGATATAGATATAGATGAGATAGAGATATATGATACAGATACAGATACAGATATAGATATAGATATAGATATAGATTATATCAAAACTCTTGCCAATTCAATAGTTTTTTTTCATATTCCTCCAGTAACATTGATTGTGTTCATTATGTTGTGCAAACATCATCACTATTCTTTTCCAAATTTTTCCACCTTACAGGATTTTTCCCTTTTGTTTGCACTTGTTCTGTAGGCCGCTGTTGTAACACAGGCAGTTGTTGCAAAGGGAGTGGTTAAAATCGTAGAAGTTTATTCTCTCACAGTGCTGGATGTTACAAATCAGAATTCAGGGAGTCAGCTGGGCTACATACTCTTAGGAGAAGATCCTTTCTTGTTTCTGCAGCCTAGTGGCAATCCTAGGATATCCTTGGCTTGTGGATTCATTTTCACATGACTGTTGTGGTATCAGAGGCCTTGATAATTAGCTCTTCTAGCCCTTGCTAGGAGAATGATCTCCAGCTACCTTAACTTTGGACACATGGTCTCCCAAATCATCAGCAGCTGTAGGATCAATATAAGAGAACAATTTCCACATTATGAGGTCTGTGAAAACACCAACAGAAGAGTGGTAGTGTGACTAAGTTAACTTAATCCAATTCTACTGAAGGGTGAGAAGTTGTCTGAACTGAGAAATCTAATACAATAAACTAACCATCCTGTTGCGTTCAGCCTGGCCCATTGCACATCAGTTTCTACAAAAAATTGCAACTGCGTGCCTACAGTCACATGCTTCATTCCTCTGATGAGTCTGAGTCTCTGGAGGATCTTCTAGCAAATCACCAAATCCAGACGCTGTAGAGGACTGGGGAACTGAGCTGTTAATAGAAATGATGTATACTTCGTTGGTGGGGTTGTCAAATGGTACAATCACTCTAGAAGGCAGTTTGATGTTTCCTCAAAGAGCTGAATATAGAAATTCCATATGACCCAGCTATTCCACTGCTTGGAATATACCCTGAGAAAATGAGAACCGAGACACAAAGAGACTTGTTTGTGACACCAATGTTCATGGTAGTGTTATGCATCATAGCAAGAATACAGAAATAGCCCAAATGCCCAACCATAATGGAGTGGATTGAGAAAATGTGATACATTCACACAATGGAATATGATTCAGCACGCGAGTAATGATTTTGTAAATTACTACGTAACATGGGAGAGACTGGAGAGCAATATGCTAAGTGAACCAACTCAGTCTCATAGAGACAAACACTGTATAAGACCATTAATGTAGAATGAGTAAGAGGGTCCAAGGAGGGAAGAGGGGGTTCTTTTTTTTTTTTTTGAAGAGTTCAGGATTTTTTATTGAACATGTTACAAAAGGAGTTTAGTCAAAAAGACCAAATCCCATGTCATCATCAGACTCTTCATATTCTTCTTTCTTTGCTTCCACTTTCTTCTCCTCAACTGGAGCAGCAGCAGTTGGGGGTGGGGGGGGTGGGGGGGGGAGGTCCTCCAGCTGGTGTGGCCCCGGCCACTGGGGCAGGTCCACCAGCACCCACATTGCAGATGAGGGTCCCAATGTTGACATTTGCCAGGGTCATTGCAAACAGCCCAGGCCAGAAAGGTTCAACGTTGACACCGGCTGCCTTAATGAGGGCATTGATTTTATCCTCCGTGACTGTCACCTCATCGTCCTGCGGGATGAGGGCCGAGTAGATGCAGGTGAGCTCAGAGACGGAGGCCATGGTGCGCTGGTACTAGGCGGAAGGCTGCCAGACGCGGTGCTAGTTGCCAGATGAAGTGAGGGCCTCACCCCAACGCGGCCTTAGCTTCCTCAGAAGGACCGAGCACCTTAGCGGCAACTGAGGAAAGGGCAAAGAGGGGGTTCTTAATTATAGGGTCACACAATTTGATGGGCGTAAGGAGATCAGTAAAGGACAGGGGTAAGACCCGGTGTGAAAAACAATGTACATAAACTTTCTAAGTAAACCAGTATAGTAAACCTCGAGTTGCTATAATCAAGGATGCTTTCAGCAGAATGTTAAATGATCCAGGAAGTATTAAAAGAACATGGAAAGAATATGCTGAATCACTGTATCGAAAGGAATTGGCAGACACAGAAGAATTTAATGAAACGACATATGAGCAAGAGCCTATGGTGATGAAAGAAGAAGTTCAGGCTGCTTTGAAGGAAATGGCAAAAAATAAGGCCCCAGAAATAGATGGTATACCAATTGACATATTTCAGCTAACAGATGCTGCCCTGGACATGCTCATGAAGTTGTGCCAAGACATCTGGAGAACAACCACTTCGTCAACTGACTGGAAGAGATCTATATTTGTTCCCATCCCAAGGAAAGGTGACCCAACAGAGTGTGGAAACTATAGAACAATCTCATTGATTTCACATGCAAGCAAGAGTCTACTGAAGATAATCCAAAAACGACTGGAACAACACATCAGCAGAGAACTACCGGAAGTCCAGACTGGGTTTAGAAGGGGTCGTGGGAGATCCAAGATGGCGACGGAGGCAGAGACAGCATGGTGAGCTGTGGGAGTAGCGAGCCACTTAAAGCAGGGCCATTATGGCCTTCCACAGACTTCGACTTATTGATAATTGAACACTTAAACAGTTGATGACTGGCCCTCAGTGAAGATCGAGACTCAACAACAGGAATTCAAGGATTCCCAAGGAGGAATGGGTGAGTCTCGTGGCTCTCAACCCCCTCCCGCAGAGCCCGCACCACGCCGCACAGCCACTGCAGCTCCATGAGGCTTCCACAGCCGGAACGAATGGATTCCCTCACCCAGGATGGATGCTGGGCACCAGCCCTCCTCAAGACTGGTACATTGAAGCCACCACACTGCTGCAAGGTGGTCTTGTACTGGAGAGAATTCTTGGAGCCAGGATGGCGACTGTGGGGAAAGCGGGCGCCCTCCGGCGGCCCGCACAAGAGGGGCAGCACAACCGCCAAGCGCCCGTGCAGCAGGGTGGGGAGGCACGCCCCCAACAGCCGCCCGTGCTGGGGGGGGGGCCTGAGTGCCTCCCGCAGGCCTCCCATGCTGGGGGTGGGGCACGCACCCCTGCTGGCTGCCTGTGTAGGAGGTGGGGGATGGGATGCATGCCCGCCATCTGCAGGTTTGGGTTTCCTTGGACAGGCCAAAGAAGACGATTACCTATGCATTGGAAAGGCCAAAGAGGACAATTACCTATGCATTGGAAAGGCCAAAGAGGACAATTACCTACGCAATGGATTGCTGAAAGTCACTGTGAGTCTGATGACCTTAACACTGGCAGCATGCACAAGAGGACTGACATCCTAAATGCACCAAATATTTTGTTGTGTTGAATGCTTCTGCCAAAAGATGGTTAGACCTGGGGAGAGTCTGTTCACAATTCTCAGGTTCCCTTTATCATATATAAAGGGGGAGGGCAGTGACACCTACTTCAAAATATAGTATGACCACTTATGGGGGGGGGTAAAAGTGGCAGTGCTGGAATTGGAAACACTATCCCTGAGCACAGAGTCCTCAGTCAGGCGAGGGGACCGGACTGGGATAGGGGCAATTGGAGGGGGAGTATACCAGCCAGCTCCTGGGGGGTGTTGCCCTGCTCAGGATGGGCTGCCCTCGGCCCCCGGCTCGCGGCGAGCTGTCCCAGCCCTCTGCCCGGGGCGGGCTGCCTTCAGTCCCTGGCTCGGGGTGAGCCGTTGCGGCCCTCTGCCCGGGGTGGGCTGCCCTCGGCCCCTGGCTCCAGGTGAGCCATCGTGGACCTCTGCCTGGGACGGGCTGCCCTCAGCCCCCAGCTCGGGGTGAGCCATCACGGCCCTCAGGGTGAGCTCCTCAGTCCCCAGATTGTGCCATCTGACCCCTGGGTGGGGAAGGAGAAGGGGAAAAAAGAATGCCTAGGGTATCCAGAGAATGTTACCTAGGCCACCTTCTGCTACCCTCCCCCCCCCAGTAAACCTGAAAGCAACACCTTCAAAGCCCTTCTATTTGTAACTCACAAGGTTGTTCTCTCTAGGTTTGCTTTGCTCCCTTTCCTATAGGTAACCTTAACTCTGAGTTTTATTCCAGAATTGACCCTGAACCCAGTGCCAGTGACAAAAAGGAAACACAACTGACAGCTAAGGAAGCAAAGGAGGATGGAGCCTCTGGGTTCAACCAGCCATCCCCA
>NW_006399758.1:13008137-13011131 GCF_000299155.1 Elephantulus edwardii | reverse complement strand
TGGCTCCATAGTCAACAGTCTTGGCACCAGCAGCCAGGAAATTAAAAGGTGCATTGCCATGGGAAAGTCTGCTGTTAGGGACCTCTCCAAAGTATTTTAAGACATCATGCTATATGTGCAAATTAAATTAAACAAATAGGCACAGGACTTTTAGGAGACATTAGCCATTTATAGACATCAACTTTATTATCACAATTCTATTAAATAAATATAAGATAAAAATTCCAGATATATTTAAACAGTGGATAATTTTGGTTTGATTGCTTTGATGGATTGAATGTTGTCTGAAAAGAATATGTTGACATCCTAACTCCTATTCTTATACATATGATCCTGTTTAGGAATAATGGTTTTCTTTTGTAGGGATCCAGTGAAATGTGAAAAATGCCAAACAATATCATTAATAACACACACAAACAAAATTTTGCTGAAATAAATTTAAATAACAGCTTCTTCTTGTTGTTGTTGTTATATGCCATCGAGTTACCCACAACTCATAGCAACTCTATGGACAGCAGCTCAAAGCTAAGAGAATATGAAGTACTGAATAATGAAAACCAAAGACTATTGCCTTCAGCTCTGGTTACACACCAATATAAAGTAGACAGAAAATCTCCATGACTAGATCAACTAGCAATTGGATGAATGATGGAAAAAATGTTGAAACTGTCAAGGATTTCAATTCTCTTGGATTCACAATGGAAGTAGTAGTCAAGACATCAAATGATGCACTGCATAAGGGCAAATCCTCTGAGGGAGAAAATAGCTTTAAAGTCCTGTTGAAAAGCAAAGATGTCAACAGAGTGCCTAACTAATTCAAGCCATGGTATTTTCAATCACTTCATATGTCTACAAAAGCTAGACGATGAAAAAGGATGGGAGGTGAATCAACATCTTTGAATTATGCTGTTGGTGAAGAGTATTGAATGTAACATGAACTGCCAAAGGATTCTAGAGATGCTGCTAATGAAAAGATGTGACATATAAACCTACCAACAGCTTCAAGGGAGAAAGATGAGGCAATCTGTTTCTGTAAAGATCTACATACAGCCTCGGAAATCCTATGGGCAACTCTACTCTGTTCTGTAATGAGATGGCTGTGACTCTGCTGCTATATTCGGTGGTTGTAAGTCAGAGCTGTCAGGAATGCATTACCAAAAACATTCATTCTCTTAATGAGATCATTCCAGAGTATAGTGGGTCCTAAATCTAGTCTCTTCTAAGTGTTGTCTTATAGAAAGAGCAGAATAGATATAGGCAAAGAAGGAGAAGGCACCATGTGACAATGAGCACAGATGGGACTACAAACAGCACCGGAATATTCTGATCACCACTACCACCAGGAACCAGAAGGATCCCCAGGAGAACCTGACATAGGCAAGACCCTGATTTGAATATTCCCCCAAAGTACAAGAAAATAAATATCTGTTCTTAAAGCCCCCCACATTGTGGTCTTTTGTCTTGGCAGCCCTAGAAATCCAAATCGTGATTTAGTCTCTATTGAAATAATTTTTTCGAATTTGTATTTGAATTTTGTAAATAAACTAGTAGAAAAAATTTTAAAAAAGGAAAGAAGTGAAAGAAAGTGGGAGAAAAAAAGGACTTTGAAGATAGCAGTTAATATGAGGTCAGTAGGAAGAGTGCTAATACAATCTGACTAGTGTCTTAGAAAAGAGAAGAGACAAAGAAAAACAGAAGGTTATTTTTGTTATTCATTCTATAGCAGACTATTTATAAGACATCTCAGGTCAACATAATTCCAAACTCATATTCATCTGTATAAATCCATAATTTCTGTTTTTTTCCTTATACTAATTTGTTGTTGTTGTTGTTATGTGTCATCGAGTCGCTTGCAACTCATAGCGACCCTATGTACAATAGCCCTAAACTCTGCTCTGTCCTGTACCAATCGCACTGTCTCTGACACTCCCATCCCAATTATCCCAGTCACTGAATCAATCCACCTCATAGAGGGCCTTCCCCTCCTGCACTGTCCCTCCACCCTCCCAAGCATGATGTCCTTCTCCAAGGACCGGTCTTTCTTCACTGTCGTCCTTATTTCCTACTCCATCCTGATTACATGGTACTTGCTTTCCATCAAAACAATCACCAAAAACTCAGCATTGCAAAGCTATGAAGTCATAGAAAGGAACATAACTGCAGCCTACTGAAACTGTGAACAGTCTAAAATTAGTAGCTTATTTGGTATCAAAGTGTTTCTTGAAATTTTGGAACACCCTGAAAAACTCCAGTGAGTTCTCTTTGATGCCTCAAAGTGTCTGGGCACACAGTTGACTGTTATAGACTACTTAGGGATTTTTGTTCATGAAGTATTGTTATTAGGTGTTGCTGAGTGCCTATGACTCATGGCAATACTATCAATAGTAGATCTGAACCCTGCCCTACCCAGTGGTGTCCTTGCGCTCCTTGACTGAGCTCCAGCTCAGTGATATAGCCACTGCATCAATACATCTTGTTGAGAATCTTCCTTTCTTTCTCTGACCCTCCACCTACTTCAACTTGATGTTTTTCCCAAGGGCTAGCCCCTCCTAACAACATGCCCAAAATATATTTGGAGACCCAGTTTCATCATCTTTGCCTCTAAGGAGCATCCTAATTGCCCTTCCTCCCTATCTTGTTCTTTTGGCAGTCTGTAAGATATTCAATACTCTTCTCCAAAATCACAGTTCAAAGGCATCAATCCTTCCTCTGACATTCTTGTTCATAGTCCAACCTTTAGACGCATAAGGATCAGTTGAAAAGACTGTAGCCTGAATCGGGCACATCTTATTCTTTAAATTTAAATAGTTTGGTACTTTCTCAAAAAGTTGCAAATAGAGATACTATTTGACCCAGCAATTCCACTACTGGGAATATACCCTAAAGAGACCATAAATGTCATCCAAATAGATATATGCATACCCATGTTTATTGTGGCTTTGTTTACAATAGCAAGGAGTTGGAAACAACCTAAATGCCCATCAACAAACGAAT
>NW_006399758.1:13004109-13007627 GCF_000299155.1 Elephantulus edwardii | reverse complement strand
AAAATAAATAAATAAATGATTAAATAAATAAATACATAAAGAAATAATTGTAATAGTTTTTAGCCCTTTGGAGAGGTCATTGGTAGCAGATTTCCCCAATTCACCACATCTTTTCATTTCTTGACTAGAGTTCTGGTAGTCCAGTTCGGAGGAGTTGTGCTGCCAACCCGAAGGCAGGTGGTTTGAGTCTGCCAGCTGCTCTGTGGGAGAAAGATGGACAATCTCTTGTGGTGAAATTTGCAGAAATGTACATATAGCCTGTGAAAACCCACTGGAGGATTGGTTTTGACTCAATGAGAGAGAGAGAGTGAGTGGTCATAGTGATTAGTGGTGTCATAATTAAATACAAACCAACATTATCCTTTATTGTTGCTGTTATTATTAGGTGCCGTTAAGTAGAGCATGACTCATAGTGACCCGTGGACAACAAACCTGAACCCCGTCCTATCCTGTACCATCCCCATCATCTCTGACACACTTGTATCCATTGTTACAGTGTCAGTCCATCTCGTTGAGGATCTTCCTCTCTCTTGCTGATCCTCCACCTTTCTAAGCATGTTATCCCTTTCCAAGGAACAGCCTCTCCTAGCAACATGGCCAAAGTATGAGAGATGAAGCTTTGTCATCTTTGCCTTTAAGGCGTATTCTGGCTGCACTTTCTCAAAACCATATGTTCCTTCTTTTGGCAGTCCACGGGATATTCAGGACTTTCTTCTCCAAGCTAACAACTCAAAGAAATAAAATCATCTTCTGTCTTCCTTATTCGTTGTCCAGTTTTCAGATGCATAGCAAGTGACTGAAAACACCATGGCCTGAATCAGGCACACCTTAGTCATCAAATTGACAGCATTACTCTTCAGTATTTTGGAGAGGTCCCTGACAACAGACTTACTCAATACAATATGTCTCCTGATCTCTTGACTGAAGGTACCAAGGGTGTGTTTATTGTTGATCCAAGTAAAATGAAATTTATTCAACTTTCACTTGAACCATTAACCTTTTAGTTAGCATCTCAGTACTTAACCATTGTGCTGTCAAGGGTTCTTCTGGATAAAGAATATCTCTAATCATCCCTGGTGGTGATGTGGGCCGTGTCCATTCATATTGCTGTCAATCATGTTTCTTGGTAGCCAGAAAAAAAAATCCGTGCTGAGTGAAAAAACATATCAAGGAAGGAAATGAAGAGGTGGGGGTTATGGGGGGGGGAAGTAAAAAAAAAAGGAAAGCTACAAGTATTAAGAGGAATTAAGGATTATTTAAGACAAGTCTTTAAAAAAGAATACACATGAAAACTAAACTGGTAGAAGAGCAAGAAGTTTTGAAAATGGCAAGTGATGTCAAATTTAAAAATAAAAGATGTGAAAAGCTAGAACTACTGAAATAAAAAGGTAAGTATGACATGAGGAGGAAATAAATAAAACTAGAGAGCTAGACCGAAAATAGCTTTTTAAAGGTGTCAAAATAAATAGAACTTTAAAATTTCTCAGAAAGAGAAAAATAATCCCAAGAATTTAAAGTGAAATACAAGAGAGGTAAAACAGAGAATTGAAAAAAACTCTAGAAGTGAAAGAGACTGTTGATAACAGCTTGTATGCTGTAAGGGTAGCTGAGCTCCTGTGAGGTCAACTGGGCTTCTGCAGGGCAAAGATCTGTGATGCCTGACTTCTAGACACTTACCAATGCAGGACTGGCCAGCTGTCTTCAGGCCAGTCTTTGCAGTGGTATCTGGTTTATATATATATATGTGCTGTATGGTAGGGCATGAGTCTTCTTGAGACCGTGATGAATTAATTAGTCAATCATGTGCTTCAAAATATAAGTATTTAGTCTACACTCACTCTGCAGAACTGGCAGTATTCATGTAGAAGCTTTACTACATGAGGTCACTGTGCTTTAGAAATTTATTAAACCAATGGCAGAGGAGCGTAGAGGATATCGATTATCCAAGAAGTGAAATTAGTAACCCAGAAGAATTATTATTTAAGAGTCTGATCAGTATTCGGAAGATGTAGGGAAGGTATATGCAGATGTTGTTGTTTGGTGCCTTTGAGCTGAGGATGACTCATAGTGACTATGAACAAAAGATCTGAACTCTGTTCTTTTCCGTACCATCCTCACCCTTCCTGACACACAAGATATACACACTCATATGCAGATAAGAGACTTGAAAAGAAACTTGAAATCCAAAACAAAAAGACTTGACAATACATACACAAAGATTGATTAAAATGTGATTTTTTATGTTGTTTTTTATTAATTTTAGTGAAAGTTTACAAAGACTTAGAGTTTCCAATCATTCATTGTTATACTTTTCTCCCTACCCACCCCCTAAACCCCAATTCACTCTTCTTCTTGGAAAGAAAAAGAAAAATTCTTTCATTGTTATGCAGTCCTTTCCCCCAAGTCATTCCACTATGCAGCCTTCACTCTGGACTTCTGTAATGACAAGAATACACATTCATATGTCCCTTTTAAACAGTTCTGTCTCTCATCTATTTCAATGCAGTATACATCATTCCTCCCCTCCTTCTCTGTTTTCCCTCAACCCCGATGTCAGTCCCAGTTTACAACACTGGCCCTATACAATATTTGTCCTTTCGTGACTGAGATATTTCCCTCAACATAATGTCCTTCATTTTGCATAATATTTCATGAGTTCCTTGTTTTTCAATGCTGCATAGTATTACATCGTGTGAATAAAATGTGATTTAAAAAAAATGATGCATTTTGTATAGTGTTGTTAGGAATATACAATGCAAAACATACAGCAGTTCCACCATTTATAACTGTACAGTTGTACTTATAATTCGGTGGCTGATTAATTTCTTGGCATGTAGTCAATGAATGGCGCTGTCCATCGGTTCTCACCCTTTTTGTTGGAGGGACTGTCATTTCAGAAGTCGATGACCAGAGTGCTTTTCAGGCTCTTTCAGTCCAGAAGTGCCTTAGAAATATGGCCACCATGGGTGATCCCGGTGGTGTTTAAACATCAGTGGCATAAATTTCCAGCCTCATGTAAACAGCAACACATAAAATGCCAGAGCACAACAAACTGATGGATGGTGGAAAGAAAAATTAGTGATTAGTCAACAAACATACAATAAGTTGGGCAAATAAAGTCTATATAAAGTAATGGGTGAATAGCAAAAACAAAACAAAACAAAAAAACAACCAATAAACCTTAAACCAAAAATATCTCTTAGAATATTCTTTTTAAAAAGAGTAATTCTTCTACAACAATGAATGAATGGAAATCCAAAGCTTCTGTAAATTTTCACTGAAATTAATAACCAATTTAAATTAAAAAAAAGAATTAAGTTAAAGTAAGGATGACAATGGATTTATAACTGCTCTAGCTAATAACACTATATCGTGGCATGGAGGAGGAATAGTGGAAATGTATCCACATTTACAACATTCCTCTTACCAAAACCATTTATAGAAAATAGGTACTGCACTGGAACATATATCTCTGGATTGGAAATGATGATATTGTTAATATTTCTAGCCTTAAGCTT
>NW_006399758.1:12988967-13000027 GCF_000299155.1 Elephantulus edwardii | reverse complement strand
GTATCAAAAGAAGATGGAAGGAATATACTGAGTCATTGTATCAAAAGGAATTGGCAGATACAGAAGAATTTAATGAAATAGCATTTGAGCCAGAGCCTATGGTGATGGGGGCAGAAGTTCAAGCTGCTTTGAAGGAAATAGCAAAAAACAAGGCCCTCAGAATAGATGGTATACCAACTGACATATTTCAGCTAACAGATGCTGCCGTGGATGTGCTCACCAAGTTGTGCCAAGAAATCTGGAGAAAACCCACACATATGCATAATCATATATTACTTTCAGTTCTTCTCTTCATCTGTTCTAATGCAGTGTTCATTATCTACCCATTCTTTCCCCATTCCCTCTGCAACCTCTGAAGCCATGTTTGTCCTATTTTATAACAGCGGTACTATGTAGTATTTGCCATTTTGTGACTGAGATATTTCACTTAACATAATGTCCTCAAAAAAACATAATGTCCTCTTGTGGCCTCGTGACAAGAAGCTGTGCTGCAATCTCAAAGGCACACGGTTAGAGGCCAGCAGCTGCTCCATAGGAGAAGGATGAGTGATCTCCCACACGATAACTACCTCTGAAAATCTACTGGAGGGTCAACTGTGGGTTGGTTCTGACTCTATGGTATAAACAATAACAACAATAACAAGAGCATCTTCAAGGCTCTCCCACATTGTGTAATTTTATGAATTTTGTTGTATTATTTCATTGTTTTTCAATGCGGCATAATATTCCATTGTGTGGATGTACCATAGTTTGGTTCCCCCACCCCCATAGTTTTTCTATTTATTTGTTTGTTGATGGGCACTTGAGTTGCTTCCATCTCTTTGCTATTGTGAACAATACAGCAATAAACATGGGTGTGCATACTTCTGCTTGGGTGGTGGTTATGGTTTCTTTAGGGTGTATTTCCAGTAGTGGAACTGCTGGGTCAAATGGTATTTCTATTTGCAAATTATCTATTTATTGTCATCTTTTTTAAAAATTTTATTTTATTAATTTTAATGAACATTTACAGAAATTTTGGACTTCCATTCCATTTGCAAATTTTTGAGAAAGTGTCATACAGCCTTCCATGGTGGTTGCACCATTTTACACTCCCACCAACAGTGAATAAGGGTTCTCCACAACCTTGCCAGCATTTGTTGTTTGCTGTTCTTTTAAATTTTGCTATTCTTACTGTGATGAGATATCTCATAATTGTTTTTAGCTTTAACTTGCATATGAATAGTAGGTGGTCTCCAAAGTCAGTCCCTCAGTCCCAAGCCTTGTTCTGACTGTGGATAATGATTTTTCCATGTTTATTGCAGCTTTGTTCACAATAGTAAAGAGTTGGAAACAACCCAAGTGCCCATCAACAAATGAATGGATAGAGAAGTTGTGGTATATTCACACAATGGACTACTATGCTGCAGTGAAAAACAAGGAACTCATGAAATACTATACAAAATAGGTGACCCTGGAGGACTTTATGCTGAGTGAAATAACTCAGTCACCAAAGGATGAATATTGCATAGTGCCACTGTTGCAAAACGGGACTAACACCGGACTTGAGGGACGACTGAGAAAAACAGGATAAATAATGTATACTGCATTGAAACAGATGAGGGAAAGAACTATTTAAAAGGAATATATAATTGGATATTATTGTCATGACAGGAGTCCAGAATGAAGGCTGCACAGTGGAGTGGATTGGGGTGGAGGGACTGTAAAACAAGGAAAGAACTTTTCAAAGAGAAGAGTGAGTTGAGGGGGAGGCGGTGGGCAGGGAGAATAGTGCAACAATGAATGAATGGAAACCCTAAGTCTCTATAAACTTTCATTAAAATTAATTTTAAAAAAATTAAAGCTAAAGAAGAGGAAACTAAGTTCACGAGATTAAAAACTTGATTGAATTTCTTCCACCTGAATTTAAAAGCTACCACAAGAATAGATTTGTTACATTGAACACTAATGTCTGAAAACCAGATGAACAATGAGATGACATCAAGCATATCATACATGAAAGCAAAAGGTCATTATATGAAATCTGTATGCTATGCAAATATTTTGTATACTGGACCATATGAAGAAGAAAGAAGATTGTAGAACTTGTGTTCTCCACAAGAACTCATCAACAACTTGTGTTACATAGATGACACAAACAAGTTTTGCAGAAAATGAAGACTTGAAGCATTTACTGAAGAAGATCAAAAGCTACAGTCGTTAGGATGGATTACATCTAAAATAAACAAAAATCTCACAACTGAAACAATAGGCAAACTCTTTATGTTGTTGTTGTTATGTGCCATCAAGTCACCTGCAACTCATAATGACCCTATGTACAACAGCTCTAAAGCCAATTCTTTCCTGAGCCAGTTTCACTGACTCTGACACACCTATCCCTATTACCTCAGTTACTGTATCAATCCATCTCATCTGGGATCTTCTTCTCCTTTTCTGTCCTCCATCCTTCTTAGCATGATGTCCTTCTCCAAGTATCAGTCCCTCCTGGCCACATGTCCAAAGTATGTGAGACAGAACTTCAAAATTCTAGCCTCCAAGGAGAAACTTGGAGACTCTAAGTCTGAGAAACTCTGAGACCTATTTGTTTTCTTGGCAGTTGATGGTTTGTTCAAGACTTTTCTCCAGCACAACTCAAAGACGTCAGTTATTTTTGTGTCATTCTTAGTTATTATCCAGATATCTGATGTATAGCAAGTAATTGCGAAGATCATGGCCAAACTCTTTATAAATGGAACAAATATTGAAGTTGTCAAGGATTTAATTTTATTTGGATCCACAATCAACACTTATGGTAGCAGCAGTTAAGAAATCAAACGACATGTTGCATTGGATAAATCTGTGCCAAAAATGTCTTTTTATTATTATGATTTTTAAATATTATTATTTTGTATGTGTGTACCGTAAAATCAGATCAGACTGGTATAGGAGAGAATTTGGTGGATTTGAACCATGTACTTCTAGGATTGCAGTGTAGCTTTTAACCACTAGGCCACCAGAACTCCCTAAAGTTATCTTTTTTTTTAATAGAATATTTTATTCATTTCTGTAATCCAACTCATAGATAAGATAGGTAGATACAACCTTATTTATTTAATACAGTTTATCACCCCTGTACAAAGATATTTTTAAAGTGCTAAAGAGAAATTTAAAGACTGAGGTGTCTCTGATTCAAGCAATAATATTTCCAGTTGCTTCATATGCATGTAAAAGTTGAACAATGAATAGTAAGAACTGATGCTTTTGAATTATGGCAAAGAGTATTGAAGATATCATCACTTCCAAAGAACAAACATACCTCTTCTGGCGGAATTGCAACTAGGGTACTGCTTTAGTAGCAAAGACAGTGAGATTTTTTTCTCACATACTTTGGAATTGTTATTAAGAGGGGCTAGGTCCTGGAAAAAGAAATAATGCTGAGAAAAGTAGAGTGTCAGCAAAAATGAGAGGAAGAATCTCAATGAGATCGATTGTCACAAGGACTGCAACAATGGACTTGAACAGGAGGAGATTGCGAGGATGCTGCAGGATGAAGCTCTTGTTTATGGAGTTCCCCTGAGTCAGTAACTAACACCAAAAACAATTTTCCTTTCCCTTCCTTTTGGTTTAAGGTTTAGAGATTATCTCTGGAAATTGTTTTGAGAGATTCATTCAGCCTTCATGGCTCCAGAAAACATGAATTTCATGAAAATGAAATACTCTTCTGTATTTCACCCCTTTTGATAAATGTTCAGTGATAGCAGCGAGACAGCACCCAATCCCTCTGGTCTTAGGGAACACTAGGCAATTATTCATGGAGGCAGTCACATTTCCAACCCCCCTTCTTCTATTCTTGTTTCTCTTTTTACCTCTGTTGCTCCAGCCAATAGAGACCAATAGTTGTGACTTGAATAATGGTTTGCAAGCTTTTGAGACCTCAGATTCCACAGAATGAACTAAGAAGTTTATTCTTTTAAAGGGAAGCCTGTGGACAATGTGTGAAGAATATTGAGGCTATTTGCTCCCATGTTGGTGTAGTGGAGAGCCCTTAGGACTGGGATTAGGAAGAGAGGGGAGCCATAACTGTGAAAATAGGCAAGCATGGTGTCATTTTACTGCCTGGCTACTGCACGTTTTCAGATTGACTCAGAAATTCGCTTCTGGAAAATTTTATCCAAGACTCAGCGTTACAAGTGTAGCTTCTCTTTCCTTCTGTAACCTTGTTTTTTCGCTCCTGTTCTAGAGATAACAGCTTGTTAGAAGCCTCACACAGTTGGAGATTGCTTTCATGAATTCTATTTGCATCTGAACAATCTTAGTATTTTTTAACTGTCCTTTTCATTTATTTTTAAAATGTCAAGTCATCATTGTGTATATACTCAGAGTTTTTCCAGACAGGAGAACCTAGGAAATAATAATTTCTGTGAATATTGAATTCTAGGAAAAGAATAAAATGTGGCTTCAAATTCCCATTGTTTTATGATGTATTCATAAACTGGAAAATAGAAAAAATAGTGAGATGTTAGCCAAGGGAAATCCAGAGATCGCGATGTCAGGTAACTGATTGAATCATGGCCATTATCTCTGTAAGAAAATTTGCCAAAGAGGACCCTGGTCTTTAGATGTTGCCATAGCCATTGCAATTTTACGGAAAAACCCCTTAAGCATTAAAGCAGTAAATCTTACTAAATGGAAGATAGAAAATGATGCTGAAAGATAGTTTCCTCCTATCCTAAGTAATTTATATAGTTTATTTGGAACATTTTTGTCTTCAGCTATGCTTTGTTTTAAAGACTGTTGTTTTTGTTGTTGTTATGTGCTATCAAGTCACCTGCAACTCATAGCGACCCTATGTACAACGGCCCTAAAACCCTGCTCTATCCCTTGCCAACCTTATTGTCTCTGACACTCCTATTTCCATTTCCCCAGTGATGGAATCAATCCATCTCATTGAGAGTCTTCCTCTCCTGAGTGTTCCTCCACACTCCCAAGCATGATGTCCCTCTCCAAGGACTGGTCCCTCCTTGCAACATGTCCAAAGTATGTCAGACAAAGCCTCAGAATCCTTGCCTCCAAGGAGCAGCTTGGCTTCACCCTCTCCAGGTTGAACTTGTTTGTTCTCCTAGCAGTATGTGGTATATTCAATACTGTTCTCCAGTACCAAAGCTCCAAGGCACCAACTCTCTTTCTATCATCCCTAGTCATTGTCCAGTTCTGTGAAGAAGCATAGCAAGTAATGGCAAAGACCATGGCCTGTATCAGGTGCACCTTAATCTCCAGACTGACATCATTGCTCCTCACTACCTTGGACTGATCTCTGCGGCAGACTTTCCCAATGCAATTTGTCTTTTAATTTCCTGGCTTCTGGTACTAATGGTGTTGAATATTTGTGTCTATTTGTGCAAGCCTAATGTGTTCATTCTGTTGAAGGGAAGTCTGTGGACAATGTATGAAAAATATTGAGGATATTTGTTCCAATGTTGGCATAGTGGAGAGCGCTCAGAACTGGGATTAGTAAACCTATGTCTGAATTGTGCCACATTTAATGACACTTTACTAAATTAAGAGAGAAAGTTTTAATGGCATTTAGCACACCCTTGTTAATGACAATAAAATTCAATGTTAACCATTATTAAATCTTATACACTGAGGTAGGATTACAACTACTTTACAAATAAGGTGATTAAGACTCAAAGGCCAGAAGTAGTTTATTTGTTTGACTAGGTAATGGCAGAGCTGCTATGAACATTGGTGTACAAATCTCCAATTGTGTTTTGGTTTTATTTTCCTCAAGGTTTGGATTCTTAGCAGTGGAATAGCTGGGTCATACAGAGTTTCTGTGTTCAACTTTTTGAGGAAACACCAATCTGCCTTCCAGAGTGGTTGTGTCATTTTACAGTCCCAAACAGTGTATAAGAATTCCAATCTCTCCACATCCTCTCCAAAATTATTACTTGCTCTCCTGTTAAACTTTACCATTGCTACTGAGGCAAGATGATATTGTGGTTTTGATTTACATCTCTCTTTTGGCCAGTGTTTTTGAGCATTTCTATGTGTGTCTATTGACCATCAGAACGTCTTCCCCTGTGAAAAGTCTTTCCATATCTTTTGCCCATTTTGTAATTGAGTTGTCAGTCTTTTTCTTGTGGAGGACTGTAGTACTCTGTAAAGTTTTTTCATGAGACCCTTGTCTGAGATGTCATTTTTTTCCTGGTCAGTAGGGTTTGTTTTCACCCTGCTGGAAAAAAGCTGTTTTATATGCACAGGGACTTAGTCTTTAGAAGGTCTCATTTGTCAATGTCATCCTCTCTTGGTTGTGCAAGCCTTCTTTAGGGCTGATTTTGGTCAGAGTTCAAAGCTGGAAATTACTTACTTTTCGGCATATTGAGGCTCATTCCACTACTTTCTGGCTTCCATATTGCTACTGAGAAGACTCTCAAAATAAGTCCTTAACAGTTACTTTGTTTTGTGTTTGGATGCTTTTAAGAGGGTGTGTGTGTGTGAGAGAGAGAGAGATCTTCATTCTTTGCTTTTTTATTATAATAGGTTATTTGTGGATTTGTTTTTATGATCTTACATGGAGTAAATTTGCTTCCTTGAATTAGTATATATTTCATTATTTTATTTTATATACTTCTCAGCCATTCTCTTTTCACAAACTACATATTTCTTAACATGTATTTTCATTTCTCCTCTTTTTGGATATACATGTTGGATAGTGTCTTTTTAGTCTGTCTTCAATGTTTCTTCCCTCCTCAACAGTATTATTCACCTGTTTCTCTAGGCTGCATTCTGACTGATTTACAAATTCTTTCTTAAAGTTGTGGTTAAATATGCATCTTGTTAGTAAGTTGATTCTGACTATCAGTGATCCCATCTCTGTCAGACAACAGAGTAGAATTGTCTGACAAGATTTTCTTGGCCATGAGTCCCTTCCCCCGACTTCTTTATTAAAAAAGAAAACATTTTAATTGTGATTTTAATGAAAGTTTTTAGAAAAGTTAGATTTTCATTCATTCACTGTTGCATATTTTACCCCCCCTCCCTCCTGAATTATTTTCTTCTTTTTTTTTTTAATATTCATTCATTGTTGCACAGTTCCTTCCCTCTCCCACCCCAGTTCTCTTTGCAATGTACCTCTTATTCTGGGCTGTTGTCACATGTACAATGCCTAACTATATATGCCCTTTAAACAGTTCTTTTCTCCATCTCTTTCAATACAATGTTCATTATTTATCTCCTCTTTTCTTAGTTCTCCCCATATTCTTATATTTGTTTTATTATAATTTTTAACTATTTGGTCTCCCATAGATGATTTCCCTCCATAGTTGATTTTTTAAAAGAAACTTGTTACTTACATTCTTTATTTTATAAGATCTGTTGTGTGGCTAAAAGGTGACCTCATGGGATAATTTCGGTATAAGATTTAGAAAGTATCTCATGGTGACAATCTGAGGACATTTTCTAGTCTCAACCAGTCCACTAAGTGAGGACATAAGGATTTGAGTGCAGTTTAATGTTTTTCCCTCTTCCATTAGGATCCATCTACTGTGGTCCTGATCAGGATGGTTGGCAGAGCTAGCCAGGCACTGTCTAGTTCTTCTGATCTCAAAGTAGATGAAATCATGGTTGGTGTAGGCCAGGGATCTGTAGACTATTTTCTTCTTTGAGTCTTGGGTTTCTTGTTTTCTCTTTTGTTCCAAGTGAGTAGAGACCAATGGTTGTATGTTGGATGGCTGTCCACAACTGTTTAAGGCTCTAAATGTTGGTTATAATCTTTGTGGGAACAGATAGACAAACTTTTCTTCTATAGGCATGTTGGGCTGGCCCAACCCAGTAACGTTTTGGTTAGCAGCTGACTGTTTATCCAGGGATCCATTAAATATGTCTGTTGTGTCAGCCGTAGAGTCAGAATTGACCCATAGTTGACCTTCCAGCTTGTTTTCAGAGGCAGTTAATTGTAAGGGAGGCAATTTGTCCATGCTTCTCCTGCAGAGAAGCTGGTGGCTTGAACAGTGTGCCTTCAGGATTGCGGCTCAGCTTCTTACCACTCAACCACTAGAATTCCCTTTAAATATGTCTAGTGAGTTACAAATATGGTTTTATTTTTAAAAAGTACACCCATTCAGTGTTTTTTCCTTTACTTTTCTTTCTTTGTTTTAAATAAACGTGTGGCATTTCTGAGAAACGATATTATGTTTTAGAAGAAGGTACTGTTTTTAAGCTATCTGAAAGGAGGGATCTGATAAGTAAACTTTTCTTTACTCTAGCATTTTTCTAAGGAGTTGACATTCTCTGAAGCAGTGTGTGTTGTCAATTGTGACACTTCAAAGTGTCATTGCTTATAATCATTCTGTGTCATTTTTTTTTGTCTAATTTTTTCTTACTGATTCTGATTCTTATTCTTATTGCCTTGTTTACTTGTGTCCTTGTTATTCTCTTGGACTATGTATGAGCTTTTCCTTGTAAAGTGCGAATTGTAAACTGATACAGTTTTTGTTAAGTGCTGTCAGTCAAGTTGCCTTTATAGAACAAAATGTTGCACCCCATTTCTTTTACCCCCGTGGTCAGAACTTATTAACATCGTCATTGCAGTCTGGGAAATGCAATTTTGTTTCTGGGAATTTCCATTTTTTTCATTATTATCTTGTTGGAACCTACTCAAAGCTGATCCTCAACTAGATTCCCAAGAACTAAATTGCACAGGAGGAGACTGACCATCTTTCTCTTGTGGTCTGCCAGAATGGCTCAGTTTTTGGGTTAGCAGGGTGACACTAGTCCATTCCCACAGGCGGATAAAGGTTGGAAGGCTTATTACTATGGAAGGTATGCTGGTGGTGTGCTGCAGTTCGAATTGACCAGCTTCTCAAAGAAAAAAGGTGGACAGACTCTGCCCATAAAAATGTAAAGCCTGAAACCTTGAATTTAAATTACTCAACTTGATGGCAGTGGGATATTACTGTGGAGGACATGGAGACTAGGTATCAATGAATCTCTACCGTAGTTAGAAAATCACCTCATTCATTTATTCATTCAGCCTTCTACTATGTGTTGAGCAGCTTACTAAACATTAGGATTAGAAATTGGTGAAACTGAAAGTTTAGAATATTCTCATGTTTTTGAAGGCTTTTCTGGTCCCCATGATCTTTGACATAAAACAAATGTTTTTAAGTGTTACTGTTATTTTTTTTAAATTGGCTTGTTTAGAGTCACATGTTTTTGACCACTGTCAATAGTGTACGCAGACTGCATTATGGATCTTATTTTGGCTGACCTGGAGGAATTTAATGAAATAACATATGAGCAAGAGCCTACTGTGGTGAAGGAGGAAGTTCAAGTTATGGTGAAGGAGGAAGTTCAAGTTGTGGTGAAGAAGGAAGTTCAAGTTGTGGTGAAGGAGGAAGTTCAAGTTGCCCTGAAGGAATTGGTAAAAAACAAGGCTCCAGGAGTTGACAGCATACCAATTGATTTATTTCAACAAACAGATGCTGCCCTCGATGTGCTCACTAAGTTGTGCCAAGAAATCTGGTGAACAGCCAGCTGGCCAACTGACTGGAAAAGATTGATATTTGTTCCCATTCCAAAGAAAGGTGACCCAACAGAGTGTGGAAATTATCAAACAATACCATTAGTAACACATGCAAGCGAGATTCTGCTGAAAATTATCCAAAAACATTTGGAACAATATGTCAACAGAGAACTGCCAGATGTGCAGGCTGGATTTGGAAGAGGTCGTGGTACTAGGGATATTATAGCTAATGTTAGATGGATCTTGGCAGACAGCAGGGAATACTAGAACAATGTCTATCTGTGCTTCATTGGCTATGCAAAGGCTTTTGACCTTGTGGATCACAAAAAGCTATGGCAGACTCTGAGAGGAATGGGAATCCCAGAACATTTGATTGTGCTAATGCGAAACCTATACTTGAAACAAGAGGTAGTTGTCAGAACAGAACAAAGAGACACTACATGGTTTAAAATCAAGAAGGGATGTATTTTGTCTCCATACCTTTTCAAGCTGTATGCAGAACAGATCATCTGAGACGCTGGGCTTTATGAGGAGGAATGTGACTTCAGGATTGGTGGAAGAATCATCAACAACTTGCGTTATGCAGATGACACCACCCTGCTTGCTGAAACTGAGGAGGACCTGAAGCACTTGCTGCAGAAGGTAGAGGACTGAAGCCTTCAATATGAATTGAAGGTCAACATCAAGAAAACAAAGATTCTCACCACTGGGCCAATTGGCAGCATCAGTATGGACGGTGAAGAGATTGAGATAGTCAACAGTTTTAGTTTACTTGGTTCCACAGTCAACACTCTTGGTAACAGCAGCCAGGAAATCAGGAGACGAATTGCACTGGCAAAGTCAGCTGTGAGGGACCTCTCAAGAGTACTCAAGAGCAAGGACATCAGGTTGGAGACTAAGGAGTGCCTGATCCAGGCTATAGTCTTTGCAATTACGTGCTATGCATCAGAGAGTTGGACAGTGAATAGGGATGATAGAAAGAGAATTGATGGCTTTGAGCTGTGGTGCTGGAGAAGAGGGTTGAATATACCATGGACTGCTAGGAGAACAAACAGGTTTGTCCTGGAGAGGGTAAAGCCAGAATGCTCCTTGGAGTCAAGGATTTTGAAGCTTCGTCTGACATATTTTGGGCATGTTTCAAGGAGGGATTGGTCCTTGGAGAAGGATATCACGCTTGGGAGAGTGGAGGGACGGCGCAGGAGAGGAAGACATTTGATCAGATGGATAGATTCTGTGACTGGAGTGGTGGGAATGAGTGCGTCTGAGATGGCGAGGTTGGCACAGGATAGAACGGCATTCAGAGCTCTTGTACATAGGGTCATTATGAGTTGCAAGCGACTTTATGGCACATAACAACAACAACAACAAAAGCTCTAATGAATAGAGACTGAGTAGTATGATTGGAGCTCGTTGTCTTCCTGCTGTCAGCATTGTTGTTGTTCTTGTTATGTGCCATTGAGGCGTTTGCGACTCATAGCGACCCTATGCACAACAGCCCTAAACCCTGCTCTATCCTGCGCCAACCACACTGCCTCTGACACACCCATCCCAATTA
>NW_006399758.1:12970800-12988642 GCF_000299155.1 Elephantulus edwardii | reverse complement strand
TACCATGGCCTGTATCAGGCGCACCTTAGTCTCCAGAGAGACACCGTTGCTCCTGAGTACTTTAGAGAGGTCCCTAACAGCAGACTTTCCCATCGCTATATGCTTTTTGATTTCCTGACTGCTGGTGCCAAGAGTGTTGACTGTGGAGCCGAGCAAACTTAGAAGGTTTAAATCATTCTGTAGATATCTATCATTCTGGAAGTAACAGCCATCATATGGGATGGGAAGTAAAACATAAAGTACTGAGTAGGATTAAATGGGCTCTTTTATTTTTAACTATGTACAGATTTGCATTAGATAAGTATTCATTACATGAATAAAACCTCACATGATTAGTGAGTACCAGACACTTTTAGAAATGGGTTAATCTCTGGGTCAGCTGGGCCATTTTCTGGGACTATTTTGCCAAAAGCACTTAGGCTCTAACGTCGAGTAAGCGTGCTGGAAACTTTGTCTTTTCAAGCTTGCCTTGTATAATTCTAAATGCAACAGTTAAGGGATGTTTTAAGAGAACGTTGAAGGTGAACTAGGATTTGTTGGGAATGGTTTAATCATGAAGTTTTATTAGATAATCAAACCAGGATGTATTTTTCCTCCTCATCAAAGTCTCTTAAACCAGGGATGGATTTTGGGGTATTATTAATTTTTTATGGAGTAGAATTTCTTTTTAATGAGAGATACTTTGATTAAATGCTTACCATACTGCTTACATTCAGACAATTTATATTGTCCAATTATTTTATGGCTGCGATTGTAATTTTACCAGAAATGCAGATTTTCAGTGCACTTTTATTCCCGTTTCCCTGCTGCTTTTATTTTACATTGCCTTCTGAAATGTTTCTGCCATAAATCAGGTCAACTCTCAGATTAGAGTTGTGGGAGTTGGAGAGAAAAGTATAATCAACTCCCATAAGCCAATGCTGAGTCAGTGTTACTTGCACGACTGAAAAATGTAGTCCCAGAGCATCATGTGTACTTCAGAGCAAGTAATGTTTTTGTATTATTATTATAGAAGGATTTGAGTACAGTTCAACATTTCCCCCTCTTCTATCAGGATGCATCTACTGTGGTCCTGATCAGGAATGGTTGGCAGGGCTAGCATGTCAGAACATTAGGGAGGAAAAATGAACTTTAAAGATGATCTGTCTAGACTTACAATTTGAAACATTAGTGGTGCTAGTAAAAACGTCATTTGTTTATTGAGTGCAGATCTTTAGAAATTTCTTTTTGGGTTTTTTTTTTTAAGAGATGAGAATGCAATCAGTATGCATCATGTCAAATGTTTCTATATTAAGTCGCCTATTCACTATCATGATTCCAGGGAGCTCTGAGACCTTGTGCACCACAATTCCAAAGGCACTCTGTTCCAGATCACTAGCCTCTCTGAGGGAGAAGGATGGGCAATCTCCTCCAGAGTGATTAACTGCCTCTGAAAACCTGCCGGAGCGTCAGCTTTGGGTCGGTTCTGACTCAATGGTACACAACCACCACCACAAGAAGTATAATTTTAAACAGAAAGTGGTTCTGTTAAATGAAGTAATAGTCTGTTCCTAGCTGTGGCCTATTGTTCCTAGCTTCTATGCGTCTGCTCCCATTCCAGACCTTACCTACAATATAATGAAGAGTACCAGGTCACACATTACCTTCATGGTCTTGGTCATGATCAAGTCCATCACTGTGGCTTTATGCCAATCTACCTCCTTGAGAGTCTCCTACACCCTCACTGACTTTCTACTCCACTAACCATGATATCCTCCTGTATAGATTGATCCTTTTGGATGATGTGTCTAAAGTAAGGGAGTTGGGAAATACTCTATTGTGATACATGAGACTTTCACTGGATAATTTTAGGCCTTTCCCCCCTAATTTGCAAGTGCCACTAAACATGTTTAACAGAAATGATCTTTGGAGGTATTTGAAAAACTGGTGTTATAGCTTCCAAATTCACAGCAACAACCAGGCTACAACAATACAACAAACTAACAGATGTTGTTAGGTGCTGTAGAGTATGACCTACAGTGACCCTAAAAACTCTGTCCTGTCCTATGCCATCCTTATACTTCCTGACACACTCAAGCCCATTGCAGCAGACACTGTGTCAACCTATCTGGTTGAGGGTCGTCTTCTCTTTCACCTGCCTTCTACCTTTCCAAGCCTGATGCCCTCTTTAAGTCCCTCCTAGCAACGTGTTCAAAGCTTTATCATCTTTGCCTTCAAGTAGCACTCAGCTACACTCTCCAAGACATATTTGTTTGTTCTTCTGGCAATGCATGGGATATTCAGCACCCTTCTCCAGCAGCACGCCTCAAAGGCATCAGTTCTTCTTCTAGCAGCCTTATTAATTTTTTTCAGCTCTCAGCAGCATAAGAAGTGACTAAAAAGACCATGGCCTGAATCAGGTGCCTCTTAATCCTCAAACTGACATCATTGCGCCTCAATAGTATGGAGAGGTCTTTGACTGCAGACTTTCCCAGTGTGATATGTCTCCTGATTTCTTGACTACTGATAGCAAGAGTGTTGACTGTGGATCCAAGTGAGATAAAATCATTGACAACTTCAGTCTTTTCTCCATCTATCATGATGTTGCCTATTGGTCCACTGATAAGAATTTTTGTTTTCTTGACATTGAGATGCAATCTATATTGAAGGATGTATTCTTTGATCTTCAGCAACAAGTGCTTCAAGTTCTCACACCAAGCAAGATGGTGTCATCTGCATAACACAGGTTATCGATGAGTCTCCCTTCAATCTTGATGCCACATTCTTCATAGAGTCCAGCTTCTCGAAGAATTCTCTCAACCTACAAACTGAATGCAATCAAGATACATTAATGAGAATTGGTTAGAGGAAAGCAAATGTAGGAAACAATGAAGAAGGTGGTAGGAAAGTGGGGACTTGGTGACAAAATGAGTCTAGCAATAGAATGACGAAATTTTGTACATTCAGTGATTTATTCTTTTTAAATATCTTTTTTAAAAAACACAAATGGCAACTTTACACATGAACCTCATCTGATGAATTGTATAGAAATCAGATTGACTACATCTGTGGAAGGAATCATTGGAGAAGCTCAGTATCAGCAGTCAAAACTAGGCCAGGAGCAAACTGTGGAATGGACCCTCAATTACTCATGTGCAAGTTCATATTGAGGACTAAGAAAATGAAAATAAATCCACAAGAAACAAAATATGATCTTGAGTCTCTTCCACTTGAGCCAAAATTACCTTAAGAATAGGATACAAGCACTAAACATCAATGATCAAAGGCCAGTGGAGTTGTGGCATAATATCAAGGATATCACCCATGAAGAGAGCAAAAGGTCATTCCAAGGACAGAGGAGAAAGAAACTAACAGGTGCATGGTAGCTTAATACCACTGAGTCACTCCTGACTCAGAAAGCCGACTGGGTAGAGAACTACTTCATAAGGTTTCCAAGACTGTCAATCTCTATGCCCATCTCTATAGAAGCTGACTGCCTATCTTTCTGCTGTGGAATGGCTGGTGGGTTTGAACCACCAAGCTTTTTGTTTATTGGCAGGTACTTTAACCACTACACCACTAGGACTTCTTTTTTCCCCTTTTAGATAATAATAATATTTGTTATTTTTACTTCTACTTCAGAAATAAAAAGAAACTATGAGAATCAAAAAAAGCACACAACTTCATGGAGATTACGAGTTCATGGAAGTATCCACTGAAGACGAGTATACACATACAAAGGTTTTCAATGGTGGGATTATTGACAGTCTCTGCCATATAAAATTTACATAACACTGGGAAGTTTAAAAACCAAAAATAATGGAGCAGTGGATGAAAAGACTTCGGAAGATGCACAAAATCTCAAAAGCTTGGTTTAAAAAAATCAAGTCTGTAAAACCAAGGTGCTTAGGTAATGTGAAATTTTGCTCTTGAGAGGAGAGTCCCATTTTATGGTGTTTGAACACATTCTTTCTCCTGTCGGATGGTTTCCTTTTAGGGGAGAGTGTTTTTTTTTCTTCAATTTTGATCTATCAAACTTCTCCACTTCAGACAAGTCTGGCTCATCACTCATTTTGCCTGAAGACTTGAAGATCTGTTAAAGGTCAAGCCTGTGACTGATACTGCCTCTCACTCTGGGTGAGGTTAGGGCTCATTCTTAATGCCAGCAAACTCCTCTGGTGCAATTGGCAGCTTTGGAAACCCAATGCAATGAGTCAGTTCAACTTAATGGCAATGAATGAGTGAATGCTCATTGCTGGGTGCAGCTTTTGCCACTTAATAATAAGAGATACAAGGTTTGAAGGGGTCACATTTCTTTTTTTATTTATTTTAATGAAAATTTACAGAGACTTTGGATTTCCATTCGTTCGTTGTTGCACTTTTCTCCCTGTCCACCCCTCCATCCCCAGTACACTCTTCTCTTTGAAAAGTAAAAGTTCCCCCATTGTTTTACAATCCCACCCCGCAGGTCCACTCCACTATGCAGCCTTCAGTCTGGACTCCTGTCATGACATTAATACCTAATCACATATCCCTTTTAAACAGTTTTCTCCCTCATCTGTTTCAATGCAGTATACATTATTGAACCCATCTTTCTCAGTCTCCCCCCACCCCAGATGGCAGTCCTATTTTACAACAGGGGCACTATGCAGTATTTGTCCCTTTGTGACTGAGATCCAGGGTCACCCATTTTGAATAATATTGCATGAGTTCTTTGTTTTTCAATGCACCGTAGTATTCCATTGTGTGAATATAGCACCACTTCTCTATCCATTCATTTGTTAATGGGCACTTAAGTTGTCTCCAACTCCTTGCTATTGTGAACAAAGCCACGATAAACATGGGTGTACATATACCTGCTTGTGTGGCAGTTATGGTCTCTTTGCGGTATATTCCCAGTAGTGAAACTGCTGGGTTAAATGGTATTTCTATTTACAACTTTTTGAGAAAACACCACACCACCTTCCACAGTAGTTGCACCATTTTACACTCCCACCACCAGTTTCTCCACAACCATGCCAGCATTTGATATTTGCTGTTCTCTTAAATTTTACTATTCTTACTGGGGTGAGATGATATCTTATAGTTGTTTTGGATGGGTCACATTTTAATGGAATAATCAATTGGCATATAGAAATCTCTTCATACCCACTCAGAGAGCTCCAGCATCCAGAGTCCTGGCTCATTTCAGAGTTACCCAAGGTCACCAACAGTTGTTTGCAGGAAAAAATAAAATCCTCCCCAGCACCTGCAAGACTGAATTAGTTCGGAAGCCAACAGCAACTGCATACCCGAGATACACTTGGAGTCCTGGGACTAATTAATTCCACTATGCCCGTCCTCAGCCACCATCCCCACCCAATGACAGCCTGTCCCCCACTCCTCGCTCATAATGTGGCTGGTGTTCCATGCTCAACATATGCTCTCCTTGTGAGATATCCCCTCTGCCCTCCTCTCTTAGTCATGACCTTTAATAGTTAGCATCACATTTATAGTTGTTTACATGGTGGAGGTACTTTAGTACATGTCTAAACATGACTAACACAATATTGTTTTGATGGTTGAGGGAATTAGGTTCCTGGGTGGTTGTTGGGTTCAAGACCACCCATCACTGATTGTCATGGTTGAAAGACCCAGTGATTATGTCCATGAATGTTACAGCCAAGACACCCTATGGAGCAATTCTACACGTATTCCATGGTGTTGGCACGAGTCAGAATTGACCTAATGGCAATGAGTCAGGTCTTTTTGTTTCTTTATTTGGTTGAATGAAATTAGTCGGCGCTCTCTCCCCTTCTCTTCAGTCTTACGCCCCTGTCCCCTAACTCCTTGAAACTTGCTCTTTATTTTTTCCCTTGGCAAAACAAAGGTGACCAAATTAACGTTGTTGTTGTAGTTGTGTACCTTTGAACTGACCCATAGCTGACCCTCCAGTGGGTTTTCAGAGGCAGTTAATTGCATGAAGGGAAATTGCTCATTCTTATGCAGATCAGCTGGTGGATTTGAACTGCGTGCCTTTGGGACTACAGCACAGTTTATTACCGCTAGGCCACCAGTTCTAAATAATTTTTTGTTTGTTTCTGTTTTGTTTTTTTTTTCAGATCTAAATAAATATTTTTTTAAAAGGTTATTTTATAGTTTTTTAAAAGGCCTAAACTAAAGCTTTTTGATGTAAACAGAAACATCTTGGGCATCTAAATAATCTGTAGGGAATACTGAGTTGATTTTATTACTTCATTTTAGAAAGCCTGTTACAAAATTATTCTGAGCCCATGTTGGTTTGAATGCATTTTCCATTATAAGTTCCATTTTAACTCGTTGTTAAAAAGAAATATGTCATTATTTGAGGTGATGGAAGGAGGTTAGTTATTTAAAGATGACAATATAAGATTCATCTCTGATCTTAGGGTCTTCTTTTTCTTCTGTGATAATATGCCAGAGGAATCTTGAAGGTTTCAGAACTAACAGCAGTGAAGTCTTATGCTTATACTGTCAGTATATCTTGCTCACAAGTGCTTATGCATACGTTATCTCCTCAGATTTTTGTTAGTTATTCCTCTGATAGGAATTTAATTAACAGAATTTGTTCAACTCCAAAACCCTGAAGAATTTTCAAAAGACTTTGTGAAGACTTTAAGCCTCCACTCAAGACAATCTTCAATTATTCCTGTGGTTGTAGATTCTAATGATATACACAGCTGAATGAACTGACTTTATCCAAAATTCTTTTTTTTTTTTTTAGAATGTAAGTGAATTTTTATTGGGAAGGGAAGTTGTCAGCTTAAACAGCAGCAAATGAAGAGTGAGTAGGAAACTCCCTTTTATCATAAATATACATGACCTCCATAATATATTATCTAGGAGGCACTTCAATGTGTGACCCCAATGACTCCCAAGCCAGAAATGTTGAATGTCTTTCCATTCAGTCTAATACTTCTGGATTCCCACTAAAAAAGAATACATTAAGAGCATGGAAAATTGTTTACTGAAAGGAAGCCCCAAATAAGAATAAGGGGAGGAATGTAGAAATTAAGAAGTTATGCAGAACACTCTTAATTGTAATTAACTACATTTTAATCTCTTCACAGTTATACAAAACACAGTCACTTGTAGAACTGGTTCATATTACCTAAATACCAGATACATTTTAGTCTTCTACATATGTATGAAAAGAAGCTATTAACACTTTACTACAGCAGTAACTGCACACTAGGAAGGCCAAGACAAACACAAATCAAGGAATGGAGTTTTCCCAAAGCTGCGGTATGAAAGGACTATAAACAGATTCCATACACACTAATGGGTTTCTTTGCTATAGGAAATCTAAGTGGAATAAGGAATGGAGATGTGTAAAAATGTTTCTTGAGGGGAGAGAAGGATGACATCCTGTGAGCATTTAGTTTTCTGTCCCTTCTGCTGCATCACATTCTCCTGCTCTGTCTGATGTCCATAATATTGTTGTCCCTAAGCAACTGCATGATAAGAGTGCTATCCTTGTATGAAACTTCATTCAGTGTATCAAGTTTTGCAACGGCCTCATCAAGGCCTACCATTTTAGCCACTGTACAGGCAAGCTCTGGGTTATAAAGGATCACAGAGTAAAATACAGAAAAGTTGAGAGCCAGGCCCAGGCGGATAGGATGTGTGGGTTGCATCTCCTTCTTGCTTATATCAAATGCCTCTTGGTAAGCTCCTTGGGAATTATTTGTCGTTTGTTTTCGATCATCACTACAGGCTACTTCAGCAAGGTACCGGAAATAATCTCCCTTCATTTTCAGATAGAATACCTTACTCTCTGGATTAGTAGCATTGGCCATTAAATACTTATCCAGTCATTCCAGAACAGTGGAACAGATGGACCTCAGACTACACTTTCTCACGATAGTCCTTGATCAGCTGCAACTTCTTGTCGGAGGTGTTGGTTTTCTGCTCGATGTCCGAGATGACCCTCGTGGTGGCCGGGCGGCCCCCCGACCACATTCTTGTAGGCCACCAACAGCAGATTGCGCTCCTCGTTGGACAGCTCGGCCCCTGCTCCGTCACGGCCTTCATGCAGGTGGCCATGTAGTCTTAGTGCTCAGCCTGCTCCGCCAGCTTGGCTTTCTGGATCTACTCCATGGTGGGCTGGCGGCGTGGGGAGCTGGAGGGGGTGGGGGGGGGGCGGCGGCGGTGATGGGAGTGACTGGTAGAGGTGAAGCAGCAAGAACTATACAAAATTCTTAACATTCAGGAACTATTGTACATCTGGACCTTCCTGTTGTGTGCCATCAAGTCAGAACCGATTTGCAGCTGACACTCCAGCAGATTTTCAGAGACTGTAACTTGTCCAGGAGGAGGTCACCTTTCTCTCTCCTGAAGAGCAGTTGATGGGTTCAACCTGCCTGTCTTTGGGTTGTCAGCACAACTCTTACCCGCTGGGCCCAGAGCTTCCTTATCATGGACTTTGTTGTTGTTGTTAAGTGCTGTCCGGTTGTAGGCGACTTAGAGCGACTCTATGAATAAAGTCCTCAACACCTGTATAACTTCCGTCCTTTCTCCAGGTTCATAGGGTTTCCAGAGGCAAGCTATTGTGGAAGTGGACACCACTGCTGCTTCCAAGCCTGTTTTAATCGGGGAGCTCCACCCAACACCGTCCACCATGGGTAATTATTAACACATCTGACACATCAGTGTCACGGTGTTCAGCTTCACAACAACCACAAGTTACCTTTGTATGGCAAGTGGACACACCAGGCCTATATGACTTAGAAAAATGTTTGACTAAAAATTATCAAAAAACAGGCCTGAGGGACTCACAGTCACCCACCTTTGGCTTCGTAGCATCACTGTTGCTCCACGAGGCCAGCTGGTCTCTATGTTGTTAAAAGCTCCCCAGTCGTAGGCGACTCATAGTGACCCTATGAACGAAAGTCCTCTACACTTGTGTGGCTTTCATCCTTTCTATCATGGACTTTAGCATTTATAAAATCTTTCCATCATTTTGTTTTTCATTGTGTGAGGTGTTTTGAAAAATTGACGAAAACCTTGTTGTTTACTGTTGAGTCAGATCCAACTGGTACAGGAGTAGATTGCTCTTCTTTCTCCAGCAGAGCATCTGGTGGATTCAAACCATGTGCCTTTGGGATTGCAGTGCTGCTTCTTGCCACTAGGCCACCGGAGCTCCCTCTGATGAAAACTTTTAATTTAACCAATATACAATGCTCTTAATTAAAATGAAGATTTACAGACATGGAACATATCTTAATGAAATTTTGTTTATTAGTTGGTATTGTTGAAATAGACTCACTAGCCAGTTTGTTAAACTATTAAATTTATTTGTGTCTGCACTATAAATAACCACAGGCAATTTTCATGATAAAGGTACCATGTTTGTGTTTTTTTTTCCCTTTGATGTTTTTATGTGAGGCTTTCTTCTCCTTCATGCACAGTGCTATTACAGCATCCTATATTTTGCTTCTGAAGCTTGGAGTAAGAGTAAAAGAAGAATGGAGAAAAGGGCTCCTTTGTTTGAGGCTGGCTGCCTAGCTCTTACCAGGAGTGTATAATTTCTAGATCAAGACAAAACCAAAGGGCATCCTTAGCCCTTTAGAAGCAGTAAAGAAAGCAAGCATTCTCCCCTATTGCTCTATCATTAATGTGGGATCATGCCATTTCCCTCCCTTACACTCTGATCTGTGCAGCTGCCTAAACAATCCACCTGCAAGACAAAAATGATGTTGAGACTGTGCATGTCTTCCCTGCTTATTGTGTGGTGTGACTAGCTCTCGTTTTTCATGCTAATGAATGAGAACTGATAGCTCCCCAGGGTCTGTGCTAGTCACTGGTCTCAGTTTTTTCCTTCATCGGATCTCCTGTAAGCACAAGAGTGCAGCATGATGAATGGATTTGAGTTTAATCTCTCCCCTGCCCTCACCTCTAACTACCAAATTCAAAGGACATAACCTGTATTTTCATTGATTTTATTTTTCCTCCATTTAAAGAAAAATGTAAAATATATATGTGTGTGGTACTTTCTTATCAGCTTTCCTCTCTGCTTTGAAATTTTAGGACTCGTTAATAAACTAATTTCCATTTTATCTTTCTGGCTACCACAGCAGCTACTTTATCAACGTCTCCTTGATCAGCACTGTCTAATAGTGGAAAATCCCAGGGGCTCCCTAATGGCATTGCTGTTCTGCAGAAGTTTGGACAATGGGAACTGTTGCCATAGAGTCAGGGACTACTTGTGACAATCAAATCTCCTTGCATGGAGTCGGTACCCACTCTGTGTAGCTCCCTGATTTAGGCTCGACTCTCCTTTCCTCTCACCCAGGACCTCCGTGTTGCCCTCTAGCTGTTCAAGCCACAGACAGTGGTGTTCCATCCTGCTTTCCTTCCCTGGCTCTGTTACATACAACCAACTTTCTGTTCTCAAATTAATGTCTTTGCTGCCGTTGCAGCTTGTTTCCTTGGGATCTTGCTCTCTCTGGAGCCAAAGTAACTTCTTATGATGCTGGCAGGCAGCTTCCCTATGCAAGCTCCAGGAGAGAGGCATGTTCTTTCTGCTTGGGCTATTTCATGCCTACTTCCTACTCTGTGGCTTCGGGACTCTGCCTCTTATCTTACTTCACCTAGAACCAGTTTAACTCTTTTGGTAAGTTAGTGACAACTAGCATCCAACTTGTATACTGATATAAGCTTTCCTTCAGTCACCATCACTTTCTTACAATCAGCATCATTTGGCTGCCCAGGAAGGGACCACCTAAGCTATAGTAAGCCATTGCTTCATTCCTACTCACTCATATACTCCCCTGAGCTTTTCTTGGCTTTGGAAGCTTTTTATGTCAACCTGAGAAGTTAATTCCGGGCCCAACTCCTTTCCTGAGGCTTCCGAAAGTTTCAGTCCTCTAGGATTCACTTTGCTGTCATAGGCATATCCAGTATTCCCATCTGCAATTGCACTATTTTTCAACTGTACTTTAGAACTTGTCTTGGGCCATATTGGTCCCAGTAGTGATCTTGTCATTTTTGTTGAGTGCCATTGAGTTGGCTATGATTTGTCGTGAGCCTATGAATAGTAGATATGAACCTTACTCTGTTGTATATCTCATGGGCAGCCCCCCCCCCATAAACCTCCACTATCGTGGAGGAAGTGCAATCAGCCTGCTCCTTAGAGGCAAGGTTGGTAAAACGTCATCTCATGTACTTTGGACATGTTGTCAGGAAGGACCAACCTGTGGAAAAGACATCATGATGGGAAGGATGGAGGGTCAGGGAAAGGAGGAAGACCCTCAAAGAGACGGATTGACAGAGTAACTGTCCCAGTGGGCTCACGCATGGCAGAGACATGAGGATGTCAGTCTTCAGAGTGCTCTAAATGCAATGTAGTGTTCTAAAAGTTAAGTGGAATTGAGAAGAATGAAGTGCCCCTGTCTTGTATAGTCCATCACCCAGGGAGACCAGCGACAACATCAGGAGACACCTCAGGGACCACAGGGGGCCCATGTGTATTTGTGAGCAGAAGAGTTTTTGTCATTCCTAGGCAGCCTGGATCTAGATAGTCTGTTTACCTGGGGATACAGCTGACCCACCATCTCTGTAATGCTACTCTAGTGACAGTCTTTGCTCAGCATTGAACTTATAGTTGGTTCTGGTGTCTGTTGCTTTTTCTAAGATGTTTCTAATGGTATCATATAGCACACATTTCATTTAACTATATTCAGCCATCTGAGACCTGGACAATGAATAAGGATGACAGGAAAAGAATTGATGCCTTTGAACTGTGGTGTTGGAAAGGAGCACTTAACATTCCATGGATGGAAGGATTAAACCAAGCTACTCCTTGGAGGCAAAGATTCTGGGGCTTCGTCTGACATACTTTGGACATGTTGCTAGGAGGGACACCCTTGGAGAGGCACATCATGCTTGGGAGGGTGGAGGGACAGCGCAGGAGGGGAAGACCTTCTATGAGATGGATTGATTCGGTGACTGGGGTAATTTGGATGGATGTGTCAGAGGCGGTGTGGTTGGCGCAGGATAGAGCAGGGTTTAGGGCTGTTGTGCATAGGGTCGCTATGAATCGGAAACGACTCGACGGCACATAACAACAACAACAACATGTACAATAAAACAACTATGTAAAACTATTTCAAATATTCCAACTCTAATACAACAATACCAACAAACAAAAACACAACTGTGTCCTATTCATTGCAAATGCTCATTAAATTCTGTCACACGAATAACACTAATAGGGAACTCTGGTGGCTTAGTGGTAAGGAATTGTGCTGCCATCACAAAGATTCGTGGTTTGAATCCACCAGTTGCTCTACAGGAAATAGAAGAGCAATCTCCTCCTGTGAAATTTACCACCTCTGAAATCCTACTGGCTAAGAGCCAGTTCCTACTCTAAGGTACATAGCCACAGCAATAACAAATAACACTAAAGGTATGATACATTTGTATTATTTTATAGAGTGAAATGATTTTATGTTGAAAGGGATTTAAAAGGTTATTTGGGTTCAGTGGTTCCCAAGCATGAAAATCTGGGAAGGAAGAATTGCTAAAATTTCTCACTTAAGTATTTAAATAGAAATTAATGTTCTAGGCTGTGTTAGCAACTTTTGTTCATCTAAATAATAGAGCCTAAACAAAGTATAAAAAAAAAAGTAGGACAAACTTTACATGATGCTATGGAGACAGAATGAACTGTTTTTCTTAAAATAGAATCTCTATATTTAGGAGCTTTTCTTTCAGCATGACCTTGACATTTAAGTCAACACACTAAGTTTTAAATCTGATTATAAACCCCATCCTCTAGACTTTGGCTCTAACTCATCTGATGGACTTAACTTCTCTACCACAGCACAGTTAAAAATGAATGTAACCAGTCTATTTCCTACCAAAGGCTTTTAGAACATTCATGGCTTAGTTTCTCTGACCAGCTAACTTCTGTGGTTGTGCCCTGCTGTTAGTCTACAGTAGTATCAGCAGTGTCCTCTCCTGTGACTTGATAGTAAGGAATGTACAATTGTCAAGTTCCTATTTGGGCTTAAGAGACTTCTAGTGCCATGGGTTTAATTGGGTCTCTTCAAAATATGTATGTCAGCTTCGCTCAGCCATTCTTAGTTGGTTTGGCAGTTAAGGTCACCATCTCCCAACATCTGATAAGCCTATCAGTGGTAAAGGATTAAGGGTGGGATCAACACCCTTCTTTCAGTTAGGGACATTTCTTATAATAGAAAAAAAAAAGTAAGGGAAATGAGCAGAAAGGGAAGAAAGAACCCATCACCATCAAGAAAGAATATCCAGGAGCATCCTTTGGACTCAGGTTCCTGTGCTGAGAACCTCCCAGACCCCAGGGAAGACTGATGTCAAGACCTATGGAGATCTCCAAGGAATGAGGACCTCATAGATGTTTTGAATTCCACTCAGTACTTCACTGCAGGGTTTTGCTGTACCCACAATACCCATACCCACTGGAGATTCCCAGTACATATCAAGTCACAATAAATCTAAAGAAATGGCAAGGCTCAGATTCACTGTGCATCTAATGAAGACAAGGACCTGTTTCTTAAGCCAGTGCAGAGGAATCCTCTGAGAACTGGTATCATGAACTCAAGCTTCTGGTCTCCTAAACAGAGGAAGAATAGATTTCTGCTTGTTAAGTCCATTTATCTGTGGTATTTCTGTTAGAACAGAAAAACTAAGACACACATCAACATGCAAATCTATGTATAAGAACCCTTGTTAGGAGTTACGCAGATGAGAGGTCTTCAAGTTTCACTTCGTTAGATTCATGGTCAATCTAAGCCCTGCCATTTCAGAGCTATTGTGACCTGTTATATATTGGAATTAAGCTTTGATCTGTTCCTCAATCAGTACTTCACCTGGTTTTGACTACTGAACTTCATTAAAAATTCCTTCTACAGATGTAGTCAGTCTGATTCCTGTGGAGTCCCTCAAGTGAGGTCTAAGTGGAAAGTCATTGTTTGTGGTTTTTTTAAAAAACGTGTTTACTAGATGAGGGAAAGAACAGATTAGAAGTGATATATGATTGAGTATTAAGGTTAGCACAGGAATCCAGAATTAAGGTTGCATAGAGAAGTGTACTCGGGGTAGGGGGTGGGGGGGGAAGGGATGTGGGAATTGTATACTAATGAAGGAATTTTTTTTTCTTTTTCTCTTCAGAGGGGGAAGCGAGATGGTGGGGAGGGGTGGGCAGGGAGAAAAGTGCGGCAATGAATGAATGGAAATCCAAAACCTCTGTAAATGTCTATTAAAATTAATAATAGTAATAATAATAAGAAAGAAATAAATAAAACATAAAAAATGTGTTTACTATGAATAAGTCATGCAAAATTTTATTTCCAATCTCATTTCTGTCACCAGGTGTATGCTTTCTGATTATCATTCCTTCTTCATTGTTTCCAACTTTTGATTTCCAGAACCTCAATGAGATGAATTGACTTAGTAACTGGGGTAATGGAGGTAGGTATGTTAGAGACAATAAGGTTGGCTCAGAATTGAGCAGAGTCAGAGCTATTGTACATAGGTTTGCTAAGTCACACGTGATTTAATGACACATAACAACAACCACCTTATGTGCATATGGATACTATTCTATTATTCAACATTATAATTTGAAATTGTCTTTTTATCTACGAATTGTCTTCCTCAGTTTTTAATTTCTGGTACAGAAGATCATGTGATTGCCTGATTCACAATCAGCACCCTTGATACCAGCATACAAGAGACCAATAAACATATTGCATTGAGAAAGTCTGCAGTCAGAGGCCTCTCCAAATTACTAAGGAGCAATATCATTTTGAAGAGTAAGGTGCACTTGATTGAAGCCATGGCTTCAAACCATGGGTTTTCAATCTCTTGCTATGTTGCTAAGAGCTGGAAAATGAATAAGGATGAAAGAAGAAGAATCAATGTCTTTGAACTGTGATATTGGAGAACAGAACTGAATCTGAAATGTCAGAAGTACAAATAAATATACAATGTGCAACGAGAGTGCTCCTTGGATGTAAAGATGACAATGCTTTGTTTCACACACTTTGGGTATATTGTTAGGAAAGGCTACTCCTTGGAAAAGGACATCATGCTTGGAAAGATAGAGCGTTGGTGAAAAAGAGGAAGACCCTCAACAGGTAGATCAACAGTGACTGCAGCAACGGTCTCAAGTATGTGAGAAATGATGAGAATGGTACAGGATAAGACAGGGTTCAGATCTGTTGTTCATAAAGGTTACTCTGAGTTGTACTTGATGGCACCTAACAACAGCAACAACATATATTGGAAATCTACCACAGATACAGGTATTGTGGGAACAGTAAAACCGTATGACAATGTATGTACTAAATTATATGTTAAAATCTCAAGAGATGAGACACAGAAGCATTTTGATGTTGAGAAGTGATTGGAATGACTGGAGTGGATGGCCTATCCAGTAGCTTCCAGAAGTTGTGGCTACTTCATCTAAGGAGATCTGGGGACACCACCTGGTGGCAGAGGTGCACTCTCATGGAAAAAGGCTTTTTACAAAACAATCCTTACTTGTTTAATGAAACGTAATCCATATTTCTCCTAATTTCCCCAAAACGGAAAATGTAAAAAAAGAACGGACGCATTTTCACTAAGAATAAACACACTTAGTTTGGACATGTTATCTGGAGGGTTCAGTCCTGGAGGACACCGTGTTGGTAAAATAGAGGCTCTGTGAAAAAAAGGAAGACCCTTAATGAGGTCAACCCCTCTGGGCTGCCAGAGTGGGCTCAAACATGGTGGCAGTAATTGCGAGGATGGCGCTGGACCGCTGGGCCAGGCAGTGCATCCCTCAGTTGTGTATATATGGTAGTTGTGAGTAGAACATATCAGACATCACCTGAGAGCCACAAAGAATAAAACCTGGACTGACTTACCTGTACATCTGTAAAGAGGATTCCAACACCCAGAAGGAGAATGAAGTATGAACTCTGAATCAGGTTTTGGATCTTGTGTAGACTATTATCTAGATAGAGCAAAATTCTCAAACTCTTAACACTGTCTAAGAGTGTGTTATGGAATGCAAAAAACTCAAAGGGTTTTTTTTTTAAGTTATTAGAATCAAAGATGAAAGCCAACTCAACCGAAGAAGAAAATGACAATTATTAAGCTAAGGCAATTTTTCAGATTGGGCTTGTTTTATAAGAGCCCTTCCATTTAAACATTGAGTCATTGCAGCTTTATTGCTTGTAAGATCCATTAACCAGAGGCCTCTTTAAAGGGCTGTTAGCTGTGAGACTCCTGGCAGGAAGGGGAATTGGTGACGAGCTTTGTTCACCATGTGGTGTCTTGGCAGTCTTCCTTGGAGGAAGCTTGAGAGTCATTTCAATGAGGTATGTCTGTCAAAGAATGGGGTTGACTTAAAGACAAACACTTTAGGATGTCTGAATCCTGCTAAGTGCTCTTCCTGTCAAATAGGAGCTTTGGGATGTCAGACATCTCTTCCTATGCTGCTATCACTGCCCAAACTCTTTTTAAATCCTTAGGAAAAACTTCTAGATTTTATAGCACAATTTAAAAAATTGAGACAAGAGTCACAGAACATAAAATAACCCAATTTAACATATACATTTCAGTAGCATTTAGTAATATTGTGCAATTACCTCTTTCAATTGCAAAATGTTTTTATCACTTTGAAAGAAAATTCTTGTGACTGTTAACCTTTCTCATTTCCCTTCAAGCCCCTGGCAACTACCATTCTACTTTATGCTTATATAGATTTACCTATTCTGTATATTTCTTATAATTGGAATAATAGAACATGTGGTCTTTTGTGTTTGGCTTCTTTAATTTAGCACAAGGCTTTTGAAGTTCACTTATGCTATATAGCATGTGTTAGTACTTCATTACTTTTTAATGGCTGAATATTCAAATGTGTGTGAATAACATTAATTTCCCACATCAGTATGGTTACATATTGACATGTGAAAATCAGCAATAAGTAAAAATAGAGGATGGCTACATCAGGTTACAAAATTGGGGATGACCAGGGAAGGTCAGCAAAAGAGAGGAAGACTCTTAATGATATGGAATGACACAGCTGATTTGCGCATGTCAGAGACCATGAGGGTGGTACAGGACAATCGGTTGTTCATACAGTTGCTATGAGTACTAGCAGACTTGATGGCACCTAACAACAACATACCACGACCTCACTGTCAAATTACATCATTACATTGCTGCCAAATTATAGCACATGATTGTAAAAAACCTGAAAACCCTGGCTCAGCTATGCTAACACATGACCTTAACCAGTATAGCCATCATTACTTTTGCCTTCCACCTTGGTTTTTGTCACCACCGGATGTACATCTGTATGTCATTAATATATAATATAATTGTATGTGAATAACATAATCTATACATATGAATTTTGCATGCAAACCAATAAAAAATAAAACTAAAGTGAAAAAATACACAATTTCATTTGATAGTGCAATATTTTTCTATTGTAAATGGGAAATGTTGAATAACGAGTCAATAAGTGACAAAAAGCTACGCACACGTGTACATAATTTGTCTATCAGACCCACCCTATCTTCCCAGGTAATCGGAGACACCAAAAGCACGCGACATCCGTTCCGGGAGAAAGGTCAAAACCGAGGCTTGACTCTGACTGGCTGAAGCCAGGCACCTCACAGGACAGCCACCAGACCCCGCAGACCCACCCTATCTTCCCAGGTAATCGGAGACGCCAAAAGCACGTGACATCTGTTCTGGCCTAGAAAAACCTATCTACACAGCAATTCTACAGGATGCATCACCTTTGACCGATAAATATTGCGACTAAACTTCAGAGACACTGATCCCAACATAAGGAACTACCATCAGC
>NW_006399758.1:12967371-12968160 GCF_000299155.1 Elephantulus edwardii | reverse complement strand
TAGTTGTTTTGATTTGCGTCTCTCTTAGAGGTAGATATTTTGAACATTTCTTCATGTGTTTGTTGGCCATCCGAATGTCATCTTTGGTGAAGTATCTGTTCATATATTGTGCCCATTTTTCATTTGGGTTATTTACCTTTATCTTGTTATGGTGCTCTAGTATCTTATAAATTCTAGGTATAAGACCCTTGTCTGGCATGTCATTACCAAATATTTTTCCCCAATCTGTGGCTTTCCTTTTTACCCTGTTGGAGAAGTTTTTGGATGTGCATAAGGATTTTATTCTTAGAGGTCCCATTCATCTATTTTATCCTCTCCTGATTGTAGGTATCTATTCATTTTTAAATGGATTTGTGAACTACTTCTATATTTCAGTTATGTGAATTTTGCCTCTTTACACATTAGTATACAGGTATCAGTTTGAATGGAATTTTTCAGTTATTTTGGCTAGGAATGGAATTAACTAAGTCATATGATTATATGGTAGATTACCATTTTGAGGAATTACTAACCTGTTTCTCTAACAATGACGCTATTTTACAACCCCACCAACAGCAGTTCCAATTCCTTTACCAGAGTTCCCACGGCTCTAATCTTTAGAAAAGCAGACTGACACATCTTTCGCTAAGTTACATGTGTGTTTGAACCATTGACCTTTTGGTTAGCAGCTGAGTGCTTAATCACTGTACTGTTGTTGTTGTTATGTGCCGTCGAGTCGTTTCCGACTCATAGCGACCCTGTGTATGCACAACAGCTCTAAACCCTGCTCTATCCTGTGCCAACCGCACC
>NW_006399758.1:12932511-12966598 GCF_000299155.1 Elephantulus edwardii | reverse complement strand
CCACAATTCTCCTCATAGAGCCCAGCCTCTCGGATAATCTGCTCTGCATACATGTTGTAAAGGTATGGAGACAGGATGCATCCCTGGCGTACACCCTTCCCAATTTGGACCATGCAGTGTTACCCTGCTCTGTTCTGACTACTGCCTCTTGGTCCAATATAGGTTCTGTACTACAAACTTTAAAAACAACAAACTAAACAAAACCAGTTTCAGGGTTGACCTCAGAGAGAGACAAAATGTGTGTTAGAGTAAAATTATTCTTTTCAATGGCTGGATGTTCTCTTTTTTTCTAGAAAGTGGATCACAAGATCCTTCTTTTGACCCAAACACCCATCTTGGAGTTAGCAGCTGATGATGGAGTTAACGGCTTGCATCATCCAGGAATCCGAGTTGCCTACGTTACCTATTTAGTTGCTCTTGAGTTGACTCTGATTCATGGTGACTCCATGCATGCAGGGTGGAACTTCTTTGGATGTTTGCTTTTTTGTTTTTTTCCTTTGGGTTTTTAAGGTGTGATGTCTCAGAAGCAAATCACCAGAGTGTCTCATTCTGAGTAGATTCAAACCCCAAACCTGTTGCTAGTGGCCAAGACTTGTTTTCAGTGTACAGGGACACTTTAAACTACCATGTTGTTGTTGTTATTTGCTATTGAGTTGGAACCAAGCCATAGATGACCCTCCACCAGGTTTTCAGAGTCAGTCATCACTCGGGAGGAGTGATTACTCTGAGCACCTGATGGATTAGAACCACTCTATGACTCTATGGAAGAAAGGCTTGGCAATATGCCAGAAAAGAGGCCATGCATGGTGGAGTGACACCTTCGGGATTGCAGTGCAGATTCTTACTACTAAGCTTCCAGAGCTCCTTTTAAACTACCATACTCTGCAGTAAATTCTTCACAACTTAACAGTGGATTTGTCGTGTGGCTAACACAAATACCCAGCGAGCAGTGGTAGGAAGCTCTGGTGGTCTAGTGATAAGAAGCTGAGCTGCAATCTCAAAGGCGTACTGTTCAAATTCACCCCGTGAGAAGGATAGGCAATCTCCTGTGCATTTACCACCTCTGAAAACTGCTGGAGGATCAGCTATGGGTCAGTTCTGACTTGAAAGCAAACAACAATAGTAGTGAGCAATGGACATATGTCCATTCGACATACATCAAATACAGATTGGCATATGTCAAGTAAGTTTGAAATATGAATAAGATTTTCTAAATCAACACCCTGAGAAGAAAATGTTCATTTGAAAAAATAAAATTTGGTTTTTGCTTAATCCTAATCTCCATTTTCCCCCCCTAATCTCCATTTTTATAGTTACATTTCATCATGCTAGGAAAGTGGAGGGTCAGGGAAAGAGGAAGATTCTCAACAAAATGGATTGACACCATGACTGTACCAATGGGATTGTGAGTTTTATGCAGGAACGGGCGAGGTTCAGATCTGTTATTCACAGGGTCACTGGGGGCTGCAGTTGGCTTGATGGCATCCAGCAACGATAACATTTCATATTTGTGGAGAATTATATAGGTTGTAGAAAAACGTTAAATAGATATTTTGCCTTATTTGCAAATTCATTATTCTTCTTCATGAATGAAACACAATGTTTGAAAATGGGTCTTCCGTAGGCTCTGTCCTAGTAGTGGACGACAGCTATGAATCATAGATGATAGTTTGTACTCCCCAGGATTTTGGGTTTTTAAAGTCCTTTTAAATGCATAATATCTGTTCTTTTTTCTCAAATGAAGTTCACAAATACCCAGAGAACTCCTTCGTGTTATTTCTCTTTGCTTATTTGATGTTTACCCTTAAGGAATATAAATTTAAATCTTTGGTAAATGTTGATTAGCTGACTGGCAGGGTTAAGTGTGGAAATTTTTCAGGGATTATGAAGACATCTCTCAATAAGTAAACAAAAACTAAACCAGTAGAATCAACTTTATTCCGATTCATAGTAAATGTCTACAATACACAGAGAACCTCTGCTATGTTTCTGAGGCAGTAAAGCATGAGGAGATGGCCCACTTTTTTACTTTGGAGTAGCTCGTGGCTTCAAACTAATAAGCTTTAAATTAGCAGCAAAGCACATAATACTATGGTACCAGAGTTCCTTAGATTCTGAGTTGTTGTTAAGTGCTGTCAAGTCTGAAATGACTCACAGCTGACCCTCCAGCAGTTTTCAGAGACAATAAATTACATGGGAGGAGATTTCCCATCTTTCCCTCGTGGAGCAGCTGGTTGATTCAAACCTCATTCCTTTGGACTGGCAGAGCAGCTTCTTCCCACTAAGCACCTACATATATGCCATCCCCACTAAAAAAGATTATTTCTGGTACTTGTAATTATCTGTATTTGATAGGATTGTATTTGCAAGTTCAAAGACTTTAGAAGTCATTTTGCCAAACTCTGCTTGAGAATCTTTCCTACCACATGCTAATAATGACAATTATAGTGGTCAGAATTCTTTTGACTAGAACTGACAGAAACAAAATTCAAATTAGTCTAGTAAAAGGGAGCACTTAGCTGTACATAGTGGGGAAAGGCAGATGCCTTGCTGTTAGCAGTAATTCAAAGCAGAGACGCTTGTTTGCATAAAGACCATCTTTGTTGTTCTCATCACCCATCTTTGTCTCTCTCCACCACTCATGGCCTCGTTTCCCACCACTGCAGTTTGGAACTTTCCATGTGGGATGGTAAATCATGGCCTCAGGCAGGCCTAGACCTTCAACATTCCAGCTAGTGATCCACGACTTAATTTCCCCTTGCAGCTATTGCTTATAAAACCCCAGGCAAGATTCTGGTTGCCCTAGTCTTACTGTGGAGAAGTCACGGTAACGAGGAGAATGTGATTATTCGTCACATACAACATGTGACTTGCTCCTCAGGCCACTGGGCAAGGTATGTTTTGGAAGTAGAAGTGGAAAAGGAAGAGGGCTGGGGGCAATGCTGGACAAATGCAACAATCTCTCACTGATCCATAATGCAACACGTTTCCATTTGAGGTCTTTTCCTAAGTTGATTAATAGTTTATGTGCAACTACTAACCTAAAAGTTGGTGGTCTGAACTCATCCAATGGCTGTATGGAAGAGAGGCTTGACAACATGCTTTTGTAAAGCAGCTGGCTATTTGGAATGTTGAAAGTCCAGGCCTGCCTGCAGCCGTATTTTACCATTCCACATGGAAAGTTCCAACCTGCAGTGGTGGGAAACGAGGCCGTGCATGGTAGAGAGACTCATAGATGGTTGATGATCTGTAACAGCACAGAACATCCTGCAGAGCAGCTGTACTCTGTAACGTATGAGGTTGCAAGAAGTCAAAATCTACTTGATGGCCAAAGGAGTATCAACAACAGAAATCCCTGCATGGTGCAAATGGTTAATGTGCTCCATGCTCACAGAAAATTTGGTCATTCTGGATCACTTAGAAACATGAGGAAAAAAAAGACCAGGCCATCTACTTAAAAACTCTATGGAATAGAGTTCTATTGAAACATTTGAGGTTGCCAAGGTTTGGAATCAACTCAAAGACACCTGGTTTGATTTTAGGGAATATCTAAAACATTCTTCTGTACTTTAGAAACTTACCACCCATCTTTTCTCAATCATTTTTTATGTTAAAGCTTTACTTTATCTCTCTTTCTCTTTCATGTGTTGAGTCAGAATGACTCATAGCTGACCCTCCAGGGGCTTTTCAGAGACTATAAGTCTCATAGGAAGGGGGAGATTGCCCATTTTTCTCCCATGGAGCAACTGGTGGTTTCAAACCTCTTGCCTTGGAGTCAGTAGTACAAATTCTTGCCCACTAGGCCACTAATGGTTGCTGCTGTTATGTACTGTTGAGGGCATTTTCAGAGGCAGTTAATCGCACTGGAAGAGATTTCCTATCTTTCTCCTGTGGGGCAGCTGGTGGATCTTAGCTGCATTCCTTTGTATTGGCAGTGCAATTTCTTACAACTAAGCCAACAAGCTCCTCTTCTTCTTCTTCTTTTTTTTTTTAAATTATACTGGTTTACATACAAAGTTCATAAAGTCCATATACATTGTTTTTCACACTGGACCTTTCTCCTTTCCTTTACCAATCTCTCCTTCCACCAAATTGTGAGACCATATATTTAAGCCCCCACCCCATCTCCTCCTACACACTCTACAATAATGGTCCTACGCAGTATTTGTCTTTATGAGACTGAGTTAGTTCACTCAGAATAATGCCTGTGTGCTGTGCAGTATTCCATTTCATTGTGGTTGGGCATTTGGGCTGTTTCCAGATTCTTGCTATGGTGGATAATGCTGCTGTGGACGTTGGTGGACATGTCTCTGTTTGTTCCTCAGTTCTCATTTTCTCGGGATATATTCCAAGCAGTGAAATAGCGGGGTCATATGGAATTTTAATGTTCATCTTTTTGAGGAAACACCAAACTGCCTTCCAGAGTGATTGTACGATTTTACAATCCCGCAGACAATGTATGAGTTCCTATCTCATCACATCTTCTCCAAAATTTATTACTTGCTGCCCTGCTAAACTTTGCCACTGCTATTGGGGTAAGAGGGTATTTCATTGTGGTTTTGATTTGCATCTCTCTTATTCCCAGTGATTTGGAGCATTTCTTCATGTGTCTGTCATCTGAATATCCTCCTCTGTGAAAAGTCTTTCCATGTCTTTTGCCCTTTTTGTAATTGTTCTTGATTAAAGCTCCAAGCTTCTAAAAACAGAACACAAGACCTTCAACTATTTAGATAAAATATTTTCGTCCTTGCCTCCCCTCTTTACTGCACCATTCAATCCTTCCCTGACTCATATTCTGGCTCTATTGAGGAGAATGAGAAGATCAGAGATAAACAGGAGAGTGAGAACTTAGGACCCCCTTCTTTTACCAGTGTTCCCCCTGCAGGGTTGTGGTGGTGTGACCTTGTCCCTGTACAGAAGGTCATCACTCTTAACCTTCAGGCAGTCCTCTGTTCAGCTTTTGAAACAGCTTCCTTCCCTGTCTTTTCAGGTGTTGTGTACAATTCACTGTTGTCAAGTTAGAATCAACTCATAGCTGATCCTCTAGTGGGTTTCTGAGGCTATAATTCACATGGGAGGATGTTGTCCATCTTTCTCCCGCTGAACCACTCACTGGCAGATTTGAACTGAAACAGAGAACTGGTGGATTTGAATTGAAAGAGAATCTCTGAGCCACTGGTGGATTTGTTCTTTGAGTTAGCAGCTCAACTCCCTACAGATGACACGAGAGGTTTCTTGTGGAAAAAGAAAACATCCTACTCCTACTGTTTCTCCTTTCCTATACCTCCCCTAAAACCCAAACCAAACTAGCTGTCTTCCAGCTGATGTTCTGAATCATAGTAACATCACTCTCTCCAGGGTGGTGGTGGTTGTTGTTAGGTACCATCGATTCAGGCATCACTCATCACTACCGTGTGAACAACAGATCTGAATCCTATCCTACCCTGTATCACCATCATCACCATCAATTCTGACATACTTGGTTGAGCCCATTGCTGTAGTCACAATGTCCATTCATCTGATTGAGAGTCTTCCTCTCCTTTGCTGATCCTCCACCTTTTCAAGCATCATGTCCCTGTCCCAGGAATAGCCAGCCCCTCCTAACAACCTGCCCAAAGGACGTGAGACAAAGTTTCATCATCCTCACCTCCAACGAACACTCTGGCTGTACCTGACATATCTGTTTGTTCTTTTGGCCATACATGGGATATTCAGGCCTCTTCTCTAACACCGCAGCTCAAAGACATCAACTCTTCTTCTGTCATCCTTAGTCATTGTCAAGGACAAGTAGATACAATGTTAGAGGAAGAGCCCAGATTGGCAGTCAATCAAAATGAGGAGAAACAGCTTCACACATCTTTCCAGGGCATTGTCTGCATATTCCCCTGGGTTTCCTTAAGCCTTCCCATCTCTTGGTAAATAGTTCTTTAATTTCTTCCAAATTACCCAATTTGAGAATTGGCAGCTTTTCCCATGGCGACCCTGACTCATATATGCTTTCCTAATTTCTGTGTGGATCATAACAAACTACAGCTAACGTTGAGGAGAATGGGAATCCCCGGACATTTAATTATGCTCATATGAAACCTATAGCTACACCAAGAAGCTGTTGTCAGAAAGGACCAAGAGAACATTGCTTGGTTTAAAGTCAGGAAAGGTATGCATTAGGGTTATATCCTTTGTCCATACCTATTCAAAATGTATGTTGAACAAATAATTTGAGAAACTTGATTCTATTGAGAACAATATGATATCAGGATAGGAGAAAGATTGACCAATAATATGCGTTATGCTTGTTTAAAGGGTGGAAGACTTGAAACATGAAACATTTGCTGCATAAGGTTAAAGACTACAGCCTTCAATATGGATTGCATCTCAACATTAAGAAGACAAAAATCCTCACCACTGAACTGATAAACAACATCATGGTAGACAGAGAAAAGATTGAAATTGTTAAAGTTTTCATCTCTCTTGGATCCACAATCAACATCCTAAGTACCAGCAGTCAGGAGATCAGGAGAGGTATTGCATTGGGAAAGCCTGCTTCTAGGGACCTATCCAAATTACTGAGGAGCAATGATGTCAGTGTGAAGACTAGGGTGAGCCTGACTCAGACCTTGGTGCTTTCAATCACTTATTTTGCATCTGAGAATTAAACAATGAATAAGGATGACAGAAGAAGAATTGATGCCTTTGAGTTGTAGTGTTGAAGTGCTCTGACTCTCCCATGGACTGCCAAAAGAACAAATAGATATGTCGTGGAAAAAGTGCAGCCAAAGTGCTCCTTGTAGGCAAAGATGGTGAAGCTTCTCACATACTTTGGTGCTAGGAGAGGCTATTTCTTGGACAGGGACATCATATTAGGAAAAGTGAAGGGTCAGCAAATTAGGGGAAGACCTTTAACAAGGTCGATTGACACAAGGTGACAGCAGTCGTGAAAGCATGCAGAGATGATGAAGATGGTACAAAATAGGGGAGATTTCAGATCTGTTGTTCATAGGGTCACTATGAGTCATGCGACTTGATGGCACTTAACCACCACCACCACCACCACCACCACCACCTAATTTCCAATACAGTTAATTTCAAATATTGAACAGCCATGTGACTGATGCAATCCATTCTGAAGTAAGAGTGATTAATCACATAATCACTTCTGTGCATTTGGTTTGAAAAAGATTTATGTGGACACGGATAAAGAATTACAAACTGTGTGGCTGAGATATTTTTTTTCTTCCTTGGGGCTCTCTAACTCAAATACATGTCATATAAGGATAATAACTGGAACCAGATAAAGACATTTACACTTTTCAAGGAAAGTAGTGTGGCCGAAGGGTGTGGCTCCACAAGGAGAATAGGCTGCCCAAGGCCCTAAGTTACCTTAAAGCAAGCACTATATTTCTTAAAAGGGTCTTTTCTAGTTACTTATTCAATTTATGGGACAGTAGTGAAGACTTAAATAACCCAATTGTTTTGCATTTGGAGCAAAGAGGTTCCTGAAAGATTTTTGTTTCTTCTAAAAAAATGCACTGAAGGTTATATATTTAAGGTATAAATAAGATCCAGTTTTAATTGAAAAATATGTGTCAATGTTTTTCTCCCTAATGTCTTCTATGTCATGTTGCTGTTGTGGTTGTTTCCAATAGAGTCAGAATCGACCTACAGGTGACCGTCCAGTAGGTTTTCAGAGGCAGTAAATCACAGCAGAGGAGACTGCCCATCTTTCTTCTGCGGAGCAGCTGGTGCATTTGAATTGCATGTTAGATCTCAGTTTTTTTCTTTCTCTTTCACAGTATACTGTGTTTTTTTTCCTTGTTATTGACAAATATAAGAAGGGTTGCTCATAGCTGACTTTACAATGGGTTTTGGGGAGACCGCAAATTGCTTAGGAGGAGATTGTCCACCTTTACCCTTCGCAATCACTGGTGGATTCGAACCATCAGAGATGTACCACCGCTAGGTTAGCAGCACAGCTTCCTAATTTGTATAAAGTGTAGTTACTTTTCCCCCCTAGAGATGTTTATTGAAACATTTATTTTATTTTTAAAAAATTATTATTTTGTGTGTGTGTGTGTACCATCAAATCAGATCTGATTGGTGCAGGAGGAGATTGCTCCTCCTTCTCCAGCAGTGTCTGGTGGATTTGAACTACCTCTGGGATTGCAGTGCAGCTTCTTACCACTAGGCCACCAGAGCTCCCTTGAAACATATTTTTAGATCTTATATCAGTTCTAAGATTTGAGCTTATTTGGTAGCTCTATGGGAGAAAAACGTGATACCCCGTTTTTATAAAGAGTAAAACCCATTGTGGTGGGATTGATTCAGACTCAGAGACACTCTGTAGGATGTAGTAGAACTGTCCTATGGGATTTCCAAGACTGAGCTCACTGCCACATCTTTCTTCCCTGGAGCGGCTAGTGGGGTCCAGCTGCTATCCTCCTAGTTAGCTGCAAGCACTTAGACACTAAGCCATAGGGCTTATTCTGTGACGTTTACAGGCTAGAAAACTCCATCAGAATTTAATTGAAAAGCTAAAAGCCACTCTTTTCTAGTCAAATTGTACAACAAAAATTACTGAGATGTGAGAAAACAATTTTTTTTCTTTACAAAACTAGATTTTTATATTTTTCCCTGTTGTGCTGAGACTGATGATTGATTTGGTCCCAGACTTGTGAATTGTTGCCTAAATAGTCCCCAAGATTCTTTCCAGAGCTAGAATAATCCAATTTCACATCATAAAATAACAGAGGTGTAAGGCCTAGTCTTAACTCCCTTATCTGAACCTGAGGCTCATTTTTATCTTTGGCCTGAGCAACTCTAATTGTTTCCAGAGTAAACTCTCTACTTACAGTGTTCCAATTCCTCTCAGTACCTCCTGCAAAATTAATCTTCACAAAATCCTACTTAATCCTGTCACTGTTCTATTTCAAAGCTTTTGATAACTTCCTGTTGTCCACAGAACTGAGCTTGGACTTTTTTTAGTGCTACGTGACCAATCTTCCTATCTACTTCCTGTTTTCCCTGTCACGGGCCCTGATGACCCCAACAACTCAACAACTCTCATTGACTTCCTGCACACGACTTTTGTTTGTTTAGTATCAGTGCACCTTTTTTTGTCTTTTCAGTGCACCTTTTAAGCTTAATAACTCTCAGAGGACCGCAAGTGAGCCTCCTAATTTTTCAGAGTTCAGCTCCTATCCTTCTAGCATTTTCTGGGTTTTGCATAAAGTATCACGCTCTTGGTCTGTAAATTACAGGAGCTAATGTCATTAATTTTTTTTTCATAGCTTGGGTTACTTTATGGAGCCCTGGTAGCATAGTCTGTAGGGAGTCTTCCTGCTCACCTGAAGGCAACATCTGGTTATTTGGATCTGCCAGCTAATTCAAAGGAGAAATCTAGACAATCTCTTCCCATGTGACTTACAACTTCTGAAAAGCCACCAAAGAAAGGGTTAGCTATGAATCAGTTCTCACTTGACTTCAATGAATGAATGATGATAATAATGGATGGGTTACTTTGATTGTTGTCAGGTTTGCCTTTTGGTTAGATATGTGAAAAGATGTTTTGTATGTTGAGTAAAATGTCTCCAAATCATCAGTTTTATTTCCAGCAAGTTTTAAAAACTTTAATTTCTTTCTTTTTTAAAAAAATAAGGAAAAACTATGGATATAACATAGAAAGAAAAAGCATTGGTGGTTATGTGGTTTAACTCTACCTTGGATGATGACACTGGTGGGTCAATGATAGAATTCTCACCTTCCCTGTGGGGACGCTAGTTCAATTCCTATCCAATGCATGTCATGTGCAATATCATCTGTCTGCTTTTATCTGTCTGCTTTTGTTGCTGTGATGCCAATTAGGTTTTAGTGTCTCTTCCAGAGTAAGACAGACTTCTAAAACTCAGCCAGTGAAAACCCTATGGATGATGACAGTCTGATCCTTAATCTATAAGTAATGATGTAGGACCAGGTGGCATTTTATTGGAGGCAGCATTCATATGGAGCCAGGAGCTGACACCATTGTGACTAGTAACATAAATCTTTTCTTTCTCCTTGGAACACATTTCAGTTCCTCCTCTAAAGTTTTGGCATTTCCTCCCTTTGTTTTGCCTTCTCATCATTCTAGTGCAATTTTCAGAGTCTCTTCTGATATCCATTTTGGTCTTTTATTTCTCCCATGTCTGTAATAGTCCTTTCCTTCCTTCGTGGGTGATATTCTTGCTTTGTCTCACTCTTCATCTGGTGTTTGACCATTCAGGTTCAGTGCCTTAAACCTGTTGTTGAGATCGTTTTTAAAATTCAGGTGGGATAGACTCTAGGTTGTATTTTGGTTCTTGTGGCCTTGTTTTAATGTTCTTCACCTTCAATTTGAACTTATACTTAAGTAACTGTGGTCTGTTCCACAGTCCACACCTGACAGGAGATAGGTCCAGGTTCAGATGAGTCACAGTTGACTCAATGACACATAATCAAGCAAGCAAGCAACCAACCAACCAACCAACCACCCAAGCAACCAATCTCCACTAAACTTAAAAAAGTTTACCTAGGGTCAGAAATGAGTTAAAGTTCATAGTATTTATTTTTTGTTTGGGAAAATAAATCACATTTTCCCCTCTGGTGTGAAAAAACATAAACAGGTCAACTAAACTCAGAAGAGAAGATCTAGATGCTTTGGATGCTGTACCCCACTAACTATACTCATATTAGTGTCGGCACTCCTGGGTTTGGGCAAGCTAAATTTAGACTCCAGCAACTCTAAAGTTCACAAAGGGATCGACTGAAGACAATTTATGTCTTCAAAACTTGTTACTTGATGACAGGTTATATAGTCCTGAAATGGAATGTTAAGCCCTTTAAAGTTACTTCCCTAATGATTCAAATAACATCCTCTTCTTGTGTTAGATTGTCTTGTGTGCAATGGTTACAACAAAAGGACTGGAACAGTTGTCAATGCTAACTCACTATTTAGATATAAGCATCATCAATATTCAAAGAGAATAGAGTACAACAGATTCAGAATACAGGTTCCTGTACATCTGTTGAAGCCAACTGTTGTAATTATCAAGAACAGTGTAACACTTTGTCTTGGATCTTTGGCGCTTTCCTGGAATCATGCAATTATTTAAAAACTCTATAAACCACAAACGAAGAAAGGGAAAGCAAGAAGGGAATTTGGGGATTCAAGAAAGAGCTCCTTACAGGTATCTGTATAATTAGAAGGCAGCTCTGGTGGGATAGTCATTAAGAAGTTGCTAACTTAGAGATGGTGACTCTTTTGCGGCTCAACTCTCCCAATGTTCAGTGGGAGAAAGATGGATAGTTTCCTCCCAAGTGATTTGTTGTGGTTATGTGCCATCAAGTCAGAACTCACAGCTGATCCTCTAGTGGGGTTTGAGGCTAAAAATTGCATGAGAGGAGCTTGCCCATCTTTCTCCTATGGAGCAGCTGGTGGTTTGAACTGTCTTTCTAAGGACTGGCAGCACAGCTCCTTAACACTAAGTCACCAGAGCTCCCAAACCTCACTGGTTAGTCAGGTATGAGTTGATTCTGACTTAAGGGCAATGAGTTTCTGATGAGATATATTTACAAAAGGACACTTATAAAGACGGGAAACTTTAAGCTGTTGATCATTCTCCATGGTCCCCCCCTATTTTTAAACATTAAAATAATTCTGTTAGGTGGTGTTTGTGATTTGGGATTTCAGGCTTATGTCTTTCTGTTGGGAGACCAGCTTTTAAGCCAGGAGGTAGGTATCTCCTTTTATTATGACTAACAGTTTTTACTCAGCTTTAGATTGGGATGCTTGTGGAGGGTGAAGTATTTATAGGGATAGGTGTATGGATACATTTGTTCTTGAGTTTCTACGAGTTCTGGACCACATTTCAGGGCAACATCACTTGTGTCTGAGTAGAATTTTTCTCCCCAGAGATTCCAGTGACTGAAAGTTTGGAGGCAGATTGCCTGAGCTTTCTCCTGTGGGGCTTCTGAGCGACCTCAGCCTCCTGATAAACACTAAGTGTGTTAAATACTTACGTCACCCAGGAGCCCTGCCCTTGAGCCCCAAGTGCCCTACAAAGGGAAGGAAGGTGGAGAAGATGTGACATTGATTGGTAGTGAAACCACAGGAGTGACTCCAAGGCTAGACAGCCTCGAGGAAACACCAAATCCTAGTCATCATGAAGACAATTTGGTGCTTTCAGAAGTGAAAAAGCAGAAGAAACTAAGCAATGTGTTACATTGTGCAAATCTGTTGCAAAAGACAAACTGTTAAAAAGCAAAATCACCACCTTGAGGACTGTATTGCAACTGGCCTAAACCACAGAATTCTTAATCTCAGACAAAAGCTGGTCCATTAATAAGAAAGACCTAGGAATGACAGATGCTTTTAAATTACAGTGTTGGTGACAAATAAGAAATAAACCTGGCATTTCCAGAAGAATGGGCAAATACGTCTTGTCCTTAGAAGCAAGGACAATAAAGATGAAATAATGCATACAAATTCGGTCAGTGTATAATATGATTAAGTGTTGTTAGGTGCCATTGAGTATGACTCATAGCAACTCTATAAACAACAGATCTGAACTCTGTTCTATCCTGTGTCATCTTCACACTTCCTGACACACTAGAGCTCACAGCGGAAGTTACCACACCAATCCACCTGGTCAAGGGTCTTCCTCTCCTTCGTCGACCCTCCACTCTTCTGAGCATCATGTCCATATCCAAGGAATAGCATCCTCCCTCTTAACAAGATACCACAGTATGTGAAGTGAAGCCTCATCATTCTTGCCCCAATAATTTTGGCCATTCTCTGGTCTTTTCTCTTCCCTCTAGATCCCAGTTGTTAAAAGAGGGAAAAATGTAAGCAAATGTGTAACAAATAATTTTGAACATTATAATCTTTTAAGCTTAAGGCTAAAAGCATTAACAATATCATCATTTCCAATCCAGAGATACAAGTTCCAATGGTGGTGAGGATTTTTGTCTTCTTAATGTTGAGATGCAATCCATATTGAAGGATGTAGTCTTTAACTTTATGCAGCAAGTGTTCCAAGTCTTCAACCCTTTGTTGTTGTTGTTGTTATGTGCCATCGAGTCGCTTGTGACTCAAAGCGACCCTATGTACAAGAGCTCTAAGTGCTGTTCTATCCTGTGCCAACCTAGCCATCTAAAACGCACTTATTCCCACCGCTCCAGTCACAGAATCGATCCATCCCACCAAAGGTCTTCCTCTCCTTCGCTTCCCCTCAACTCTGCCAAACATGATGTCCCTTTCCAAGGACCAGTCCCTCCTTGCAACGTGCCCAAAATATGTCAGACGAAGCTTCAGAATCCTTGACTCCAGGGAACACTCTGGCTTCACCCTCTCCAGGACAAACCTGTTTGTTCTCCTAGCAGTCCATGGTATATTCAACACTCTTCTCCAGCACCACAGCTCAAAGGCATCAATCCTCTTTCTATCAGCCCTATTCACTGTCCAACTCTCTGATGCATAGCACATAATTGCGAAGACTATAGCCCGGATCAGGTGCACCTTAGTCTCCAGCCCAACATCATTGCTCTTCAGTGCTCTTGAGACACACAGCCGACTTTCCCAATGCAATTCATCTCCTGATTTCCTGGCTGCTGTTACCAAGAGCGTTGATTGTGGAGCCAAGTAAATTAAAACTGTTAACTATCTCAATCTCCTCACCATCCATGCTGATGCTGCCAATTGGCCCAGTGGTTAGACTCTTTGTTTTCTTGACATTTAGCTTCAGTCCATATAGGAGGCTGGAGTCCTTGATCTTCTGCAGCCAGCGCTTCAGGTCCTCCTCAGTTTCAGCAAGCAGGGTTGTGTCATCTGCATAACGCAGGTCGTTGATGATTCTTCCACCAATCCTGATGCCACATTCCTCTTTGTATAGCCCAGCGTCTTGGATGATCTGTTCTGCATACAGATTGAAAAGGTATGGAGACAGAATACATCCTTGATGAACCGACCCCCTTCTTGATTTTGAACCATGTAGTGTCTCCTTGCTCTGTTCTGATGACTGCCTCCTGGTCCGCATAGGTTTCACATTAGTAAAATCAAATGTTCTGGGATTCCCATTCTTCTTAGAGTCAGCCACAGCTTGTTGTGATCCACACAGTCAAAAGCATAGTCAATGAAGCACAGATAGACATTCTTCTGGTATTCTTTGCCTTCTGCCAAGATCCATCTGACATTAGCTGTAATATCCCTAGTACCACAACCTCTTCTAAATCCAGTCTGCACATCTGGCAGTTCTCTGTTGACATATTGTTCCAAACGTTTTTGGATAATTTTCAGCAGAATCTTGCTTGCATGTGGTATCAATGATATTGTTCGATAATTTCCACACTCTGTTGGATCACCTTTCTTTGAAATGGGAATATTGATCTTTTCCAGTCAATGGGCCAGCTGGCTGTTCTCCAAATTTCTTGGCACAACTTAGTGAGCACATCCAGGCCAGCGTCTGTTTGTTGAAATATGTCAATTGGTATGCCGTCAACTCCTGGAGCCTTGTTTCTTGCAAAGAGAGGCTATTCCTTGGAAAGGGATTTCATACATGACAAGGTGGAAGGTCCGCAAAAGAAAAGAAGACCCTCAATAAGATGCATTATTGACACAGTAAGTCATGAGTTCAAGTGTATCAAAGATTGTGTGAAGATGGCACAGGACAGGATGGAGTTCAGATCTGTTGTTCGTAAACTCATTTTAAATTGTCTCAATTCGATGGTCCCTAGCAACAACAACACCTAAAAGGGAGCCTGGAAAATTTAGCTTTCAGTTTTACAGATCCTCCAGTTCAAAATGGAGCAAAGAAGTGGAAACTCATACTAGGTGACAGTCTAATATACTCATGCCTAATATACTCATGCCATTCCATGAATTTATTTATTAACGGTTAGATTTAACATTTTTTCTTTATTAACAGCTAAATTTAGATTGATAGTCTTATTGGAAAGTTCAAACCTTAGCCCAGCTGTACTGTGGAGTGTAAGAAATGCTAACTCCGGGTTGATGTGTTAGAATGCAGTGCTCTCTGTCCAGAACTGTGTAGAGAGCTAGCTACTGTTTAGTCAATTCTGACTCATGACAAACCATGTACAACATCATCTTCTGCATCTAAACTCAATAGTTCTTTTTGTGTTGGGAGAATCACTAAAGTGAACACTCTTTGAGGAGGGGGAATTTTCAGCCCCTATGTCCAAATCCTGAGAAGCTCTGGTGGTTTAACAGTAAGAAGCTGCACTACCAACTTAAAGGCAGTCAGTTTGAATCCACCAGCTGCTCCACTGGAAAAAGTTGGGCAAGCTCTGTCTGTGCAATTCACTGCCTCTGCAAACCTGATTCTGACTCACTAGCACGTCACAACAAAAACAAGTTCAAAGATTATTTTCATTTTATATGAACTTTAGAAAAAGGAGCTATTTATGTTTAAGAGTGGCTGATGACTTAGAAAATACATAAGTAAACTTGAAAAAAATGTGTATTTCTTTTTGATGAAAATATCTTCCTGTATTTATGGTGATAGTTCACTAAATTTGTTCAGTGACATTGGTTCTATTTTTCAGTATGTCAGTTTTCTTATTGTTTCCATTCTGGTTGTTCCATTCTGGAAATCTAGCTTCCTTGATCCTTTTGTCTTTGAGTAAATGTTAATTGTTTGGTCTCATGTAGAAAATTTTTAAGAGAGTACAGTACTAATGGATGATTTTGTTTATTTACGAGCCAATCTGTTATTTACCTAAAAGTTGGCCTCATGGAATTATTTATTTAACTTTTAAAATTTTGTTTTATATGGTTTATTTACAAAGTTTGAATACATTGTTTTTCACACTGAATCTTTCCCATTTCCTTCAAACCCTCACCTCCACCCATCAAATTGTACTATGTTGTGATTAACCCCTCCCCCACCCATCCTCACCCCTCTGTTTCTACCCTTGCACCCATTGGGGTCCTCATACTCCTTCTACAATAATGATTTTATGCAGTATTTATCCTTATGGGACTGAGTGAGCTCACTCAGCATTTTGCTCTCCAGTCCCTCCTGAGTTAGGTAATATTTATAAAATCATTGCTACTGTGTGCTGCATAGTATTCCATTGTGTGAATGTACCATAATTTCTCAATCATGGACTTGTGTTTGTTCAAAGGTTAGGGAATATCTTAGGGCATAGTCTTGGACAGCCCTCCAGTCTCAACTAGTTCAGTAAGTCTGAACTCTTCATGAATTTTAGTTCTGTTACACATTTTGCCCTTAATCTATCAGAATTGATCTGTTGTATTTCTAATCAGACCAGTCAGTAGTAGGGATAATTTTGGTATAAAATGTAAAGAGTTCTCTAGTCTCAATCAGTACAGTAAATCTGGATGTTTTGAGAATTTCAGTTCTGTTCCACGTTCTCCTCTGTTCTAATAAGATCCATTCACTATGGGTCTGATCTGGATGGTCGGAGGTGGCAGCTGAGCGCAATCTAGTTCTTCTCGTGGGTGGGAGGGTGATGAGGTTGTGGTTTGCATCAGTATTGGATTAGTTTCTTTTCAGAATCTTTGATTGTCTTCCTTTTCTTTACTCCATATGTGCAGAGATCAATATTTATATCTTAGATTGACACATATAAGCTTTTAACACCCCAGATACTATTTTAATGTTTACCGAATAGAAATTTTACACATTATAGTATGACAGTTGACAGAGTTGTCACATGAAACGATACTCCTAAGCCTAGAAGCCAATAAACCATTACAGGGTCCTGTAAACAAATCTTACGAGATATTTGTAGGAATTTGTAAGAAGTATCATTTTTGTGCTTTCTGTGTGCTTTGTTGTAAATATGCATATATATCTATATGCATTGCTGTTGGTAGGTGCCATCAAGTTGAGTATAACCCATAATGACACATGAACAATAGACTTGAACCTTGTGCCATCTGCACAGAATCTGACATACATACACAGCTCATTGCTGCTTCACTGTGTCAATTCATCTGTTTGAAGTTCTTCTTCTCCTTGTTGTCCCTGTCCCTTTCCAAGCATGATGTTACTCTCCAAGGAACAGCTTCTCCTAAAAGCATGCCCAAAGAATGTGAGACAAAGTTTAATCATCTTTGCCTCCAAGGACATGTTGGCTGTATCTTCTCCAAGACACATCTGTTTGTCCTTTTAACATTCCATTGGATAGTCAGTACTCTACTCCAACAGCAGAATTCAAAGTCATCAATTCTTCTTTTGTTGTCCTTATCCATTGTCCAGCCCTCAGAAGCAAAGCAAGTGACTGAAAACATCATAGCCTGAAGAAGACACACTTTAGTTCTCAAACTGACATCATTGCTCCCCAGTAGTTTAGAGAAGTCCCTGGCTGAAGACTTTGCAAATGCAGTATGTCACCTGATCTTTTGACTGCAGGTACAAAGGGTGTTGATTGTAGATTCAAGTAAGATAAAGCCATTAACAGTTTCAATCTTCTTTCATCTATCATGATTTGCCTATCACTCCAGTGGTAAAAATGTTTGTTTTCATGATGCTGAGATGCAATGCATATTGAAGGCTGTAGTCTTTGATATTCTGCAGCAAAGACTTCAAATCCTCCTCACATTCGGCAAGCAAGGTGTTGTCATCTGCAAATTGCAGGGTTTTTTAAAAAATTTTATTTTATTATTTTCTCTCTGTGTGTGTACCGTCAAATTGGATCTGACTGGTACAGGAGGAGATGGCCCCTTCTCCAGCAGAGCATCTGGTGGATTCAAACCTCGTATCTCTGGGATTGCAGTGCAGCTTCTTGCCACTAGGCCACCAGAGCTCCCCCAAATTGTAGGTTATTGATGAATCTTCCTGCAATGCTAATGCCACATTCTTCCTCATAGAGTTCAGCTTCTTGAGTGATTTTCTCAGCATGTAGAGAGAATACAACCCTGACACACGCCCTTTTTAATTTTAATTCATGTAAGGTTCTCTTGCTCTGTACAATAGCCTCTTGTTTTAGGTATAGGTTTTTCCATGAGCATAAATAAGTGTTCTCAGATTTCCATTCTCTCTGTCAGCCATAATTTGTTATGATCCACATAGTCAAATGTTTTTATATTGCCATTAAAGCACAAATAGACATTCTAGCATTCTTTGCTTTCAAAGATTGGATTGGAGAGCCATCTGACATGAACAATGATATCTGTGTTGCCACAGTCTCTTCTAAATGCAGCTTGAACTTCTGGCATTTCTCTGTCTTTGTACTGTCCTAGCCATTTTTTGAAAGATCTTTAGCAGCATTCTGCTTGCCTGTGATGATAATGATATTGTTCTATATATAAAAACACTTACAAATATATCCATACCAGTATAAAAGATATGCACACATTTGTGTGTGCTGCATTACACTGTCACTATATACCTACATGCACATATATTTATGCATGCGATGTAATTGACCTTTGATAAGCTGTGTGTGTTTCATCCTTATTTGATGTTATATTTCTCATGAACAGAAAGAACAAATATCTACTATGTAGAGTGATTCCCTCTCCCTCACACACCTATTCCAGGAAGCACCAGTGATTGTTGGTTTCAAAACATGTATCCTAGTTTTGTCTTTCTACTATAAGGAGATCACATAGTGTTTGTCTTTTGTGATCAATTTATTTCACTCTGCATAGTAGAAACCTCAAATTTCAAAAAGTTTATAGTTATAAGATCCCTTTCCTGTTATAGCCAGGAAAGCAAGTATATTTGTCTTGTTGTTATGTGCTTTCAAGTTGGAATTGACTTGTAGCTGACTCTCTGATGTGTTTTTAGAGAGAATGTATATCATACAGGAGGAGATTGCTGTTCTTTCTTCCTTGGAACAGCTATTGGATTTGAACTATCAGTTTTTGGGTTGGCAGCTCAATTATTTTCCACCAGGTCACAAGAGCTTCCTACATCGATCTAGATGCCATATTCTACAGAGCAAGTAAACACTGCGTGGTTCAAAATCAGGAAAGGAGTGCATTAGGGATGTATCCTGTCTCCATACTTTTTAAATCTATATGCAGAACAGATCATTTTAGAGGCTGGACTTCATAAGGAGTAATGTGGCATCAGGATTGGAGGAAGACTCATCAACAACCTATGTTATGAAGATGACACATCCTTGCTTGCTGAAACTGAGGAGAATCTGAAGCACTTGCTGCAGAAGGTGAAAGACTGCAGCCTTCAATGTGGATTGAAGCTCAACATCAAGAAGACAAGGATTCTCACCACTGGGCTGATCAGCAGCATAGCTGGAGAAGAGATTGAGGTTGTTAACAATTACAGCTTGCTGGGCTCCACAATCAACACTTTTAGCATCAGCAGTCAGGAAATCAAAAGACAAACTACTGGGAAAATCTGCTGTCAGGGACCTTTCCAGAGTACTGAAAAGCAACGATGTCAGTCTACAGACTAACATGGTCTTCATAGTTACTTGCTATGCATCAGAAAGCTGGACAAGGACTATAGATGACAGAGAAGAATCAATGCCTCCAAACTGTGGTGCTGGAGAAGAGTCTTGAACATACCATGGACCGCCAAGAAAACAAATAGGTCTGTCTTTGAGAAGGTGAAACCAACCTTATTCTTGGAGGCTAGGATTTTGAAGATCTGTCTCACATACATCATGCTCAGAAGGGTAGAGGGTCATTGCAGGAGAGGAAGACCCTGGATGAGAAGGCTTAATAAAGTAACTTGGGCGATGAGAATTGGTATGTCAGAATTAGTAATACTGGCTCAGAATAGGGCAGGGTTCAGAGCTGCTGTACATAGGATTGCTATGAGTCACAGGCACATAACAACAACAACTGCAATGTATATAATAAACCATTGGGTAGCAGAATTCCTTGATTTGAGTTAATTTCTTTCTGTTCACCTGGCAATTAGAACTAATGCCAAGTTGTATTTAATTTAACTATTTGAAAAGAAAGAAAGAGAAACAGCTTTTGCTGAATGTTTGTTTGCTTCTTGTTTTCTATGTGATTAGCTAATTCTTATTCTGCCTATAAATTATGACCTCTGTGTTAGTGGCAACAAAGAAAATTCATGTGTTTTTAGCGTTACTTCTAGTTTCACCATGGTAATTTACTACGAGTAAACAGAGTGCTCCAGGGACATGTTTATTTCACTTTCAGAGGAAAGCCCTCTGTTGGCACCTGATGCACCAGATTGAATTAGCTATACAACAGCTGATGTCTGGAGCAGTTGCTGAAATGAGAGAATGAGGCATAGAGTGTGGAAAAAGGTAATAAGAGCTAGATCGATTCTATTTGGATACAGAACAAGCTCAGGAAAGTATTTGGGTACAGGAAGTGCCATGTATTTTTGCTTAACTTAGCAGTAGTGGCAGGATTAGAAGCTGGAGTCATTGTTCCTCTTTGTGGAAAAATGACAGTAGACTTGATGATGGATAGTTCAAGAAAAGAGAACAGTGACAGGGCATGAGGAAATAAATGTCTTTGTCTTCTTTTGATCTGTCAGTCTGGCAGCTGCGAAAGACTGAAATTGCTTCAACATGGACTTCAGGCCCTCATTATACAATATTATTTGTTCTCTAAGGATCAGCAGCAGTCAATACGGGGGATATGGAATTTTGTTAGCTTCCTACAAGTCACACCAACTAATGGCAACGCCATGTATATGGGAAAAAGCCCCACTACATGGTCTGGCCTCATTCTCTTTTTTTTTTTTTAAAAAAAATTATATTACTCTGATTTATTTACAGAGTTTAAGTGCATTGTTTTTCACAAAAGATCCTTCCCATTTCTTTCACCCCACCCACCCATTGAATTGTGCAACCCTATAATTAACACTCTACCCATCATCCTTATAATTGGTCGAGGATCAGAATGTGGCGATCATAGGATTTTCAAAAGCTAATTTTCAGAAACAGATCTCCAGGCCTTTCTTCCTAGTCTAGTTTTGTCTGGAAACTCCACTGAAACCTTTTCAGTCTCATATCAATAGAAGAGCCTCCACAGAGAGATGGGAGATAATGGAGCATGAAGCACATTGTCTGGGAATCAAAGTGAGTCTTCACCATGGCTACTGAGCTAGCAGTGACTTCATTGTACACAATGAAGATTGTAAGATGCAAAGTGTAGTAAAACCTCCAGGTGCTGCAGAGCTGTCATCAGGTGTCATTGAGTCATTTACAATTTACAGTGACCAACAGAATGAAGTCCGCCCTGGTCCTGCACCATTCTCACCGTGTTTGAACCCACTGTTGAAATCACTGGGTCAAGCCATCTCTTTGAGGTTCTTCCTCTTTTTCATGGATTCCCTATTTTTTGGAGCTATTTCTTCTCGTTTTGAAATGTGCTACATCAGCAAATGGAGGTTCGTCAATAATTAAAGTTTCTGAAATTTGATTCCACTGATGCCATTAACATAGGCTCTGCTGTGAGGAGGAAGCTCTGTCCTGCTATGTTTAGTACCTTCCACTGTGAGGGCCTCATTTTCCCACAGTGTGTCAGACAATGTTTCACTGCTATTCCCAAGCTTTTCATGGGCAGAGAAAGTGGATCACTTCCTAGTCTTACATCTTAGACTGGAAGCAACGCTGAAACCTGTCCACCATGAAACGTGTTGGTGGTATTTGAGATACCACTGGCAGCACATCTTCCAGCACCACAGCAACATGCAAGCCACCACAGTACGATAATCTGACAGACAAGTAGGGGGACCAGTTATAAAGGGAGGGAATAATGAGTCATGGTTAAGAGCATGCACTGTGGAGTTGAAAGATTTGGGATATTTTTATTTTATTTTATTTTATTGGGTTTTTTGTACATGTACTGTCAAATCAGATCTGACTGGAACAGGAGGAGACTGTCCTTTCTTTTCCAGCAGAGAATCTGGTGGATTCGAACTGTGGTCCTCTGGGATTGCAGTGCAGCTTCTTGCCACTAGGCCACCAGAGCTCCTTAAATTTGGGAATCTTAATCTTTCCATGCATCACTCATCACTTCTGTAAAGCAGAAATGACTCTTTCATTGGGCAAGGCCAGGAGTTAATGGAATGACCTTGGTAGGGCATTGCCGATCAACATTGTCACTGACAGCTGTAAAAGAACACTTTTACAGCCACTGATATTTCCCCCCCTTTATTAATTCAATAGCCTACTCTGTCAGAGGTCACTGATGTCATCCCAATTGCCAAAACCGAAGGATTCTTTTCAGCCATTGTTCTGTTTGACTTCCTTACAGCCTTTTAAGCATTTATCTGACTCCATTCTTGAAGCTTTCTGCTCCCTTGGATACTATGCCACGTTCTCTTTTTTCCATTTCTTCCTAAATCCTTCCTTCCTTAATTGTTCCCCCTGTTCCTTTCAGATCTAGGGGTTCCTTGAACATCATCCCTGTTCTTCTGAGCTTGCATGATCCTCCATCTCCACTTCGCTCCTCCTTGTGGTACCTTTGAGCTGAGAGCTCCTAATTTTATCTCTAATCAACACCTCCTGGGGCTAACAGAACATGTGCACTTGGGTGTTCCAAAGGTGTCTAAAATGGGAGCCATATTTTCTTAATGAGTATATTTCTCCTCTTGTTTTTACTGGACACCAGCCAGTGGGTTACCCAAGTGTGACAACCTGCGATTCGTCCTACACTGGCCTCTTTTCTCATCCTCCAGATGGAGCTAGCTGCCAAGTCCCTCCACTTCTACATGCTTACTGTACTTTCAGTTCATCTCCTCCTTTCCATTCTCTCTGTCACTGCCTTGTCACTTTTTGCTCGGAGGACTGCAGTTGCCTTCTGACTTGTCTCTGTGATTGCTATGTGGATTCACTCCAATCCACCCACGACTCCCAGAGCCAGCTTTCCTTAAGAAAGTCAGAAGGTGGCTGGTTCCTCTTCACTAATCACACACTACCTTCTTGACCTCTCCTACTCAGCCACTCACCTCCTCAGTCCATTTCTCTGCTCTCTCCTTACACCTCATTTACCTAATTACTTGTAGGGCCTTAGTCTGTCATACCTCAGTGTCTTTACACATGTTTTTCCTTCTGCCTGAGAAGCAACTCTTCCCTTGCAAGATTCAAACATAAACTTTGAAACTCTTCTCTGATCATTGACCACAATATTTTTTTCTGTCCTGAGTAGAGTTAAGGCTTTCCTCTTTTCTATTCTCATAAACAAACAAACAAACAAAAAAACACCCCAAGCCCATTGCCTTACAGTGACCTCTAAGACAGAGTAGACAGGTGGTAAGACTTTGCTAGGTGCCATTGCCTCAAGTATTACTCCTGTAGACACTGTGAACAGCAGATCTGAACCCTGTGGCATCCTGTGCCTTCTTTACCATCATCTCCAACACACTTAAGCCCGTCGTTGCAGTCGCTGTTTCAATCCACCTCATTGAGAGTCTTGCTGACCCTCCACCTTGTCACACATGATACCAATTATCAAAGAAGCTCTTTCTCTTCATGTTGAGTGAGTTCCAATAATCTGGGCTGTACATCCAAGAGGGCATTTCTCTATTGTTCATAGGGTTTCCAGAGGCTTGTTATTTCTGAAGCGGATGACCAATCTTGCTTCCTAGTCTATCTTAATCTGAGAGTGTTGCTGAAACCTGCCCACCATAATTGACCCTTCTGGTACCCCAAACACCAAAAATATCAAGTCTATAGTGGGTGAACAAACAGCCATGTCTTGAAGAAGGTACAGCCGGAGTGCTCTTTGGAGGCAAGAATGATGAGGCTTTGCCTCACATACTTTAGACATGTTGCTAGGAGGTGCTATTCCTCGGAGAAAGACATGATGTTGGGAAAGGTGGAGAATCCGAGGGAGAGGAAGACCCTCAATCAGGTGGAATGATACAGTGACTGCTGCAATGTGTCAGCAAGTGTGAGGATGGCACAGGATAGAACAGGATTCAGATAGTTTGTTCATAGGATAGCTATGCCCCTAACAACAACAATAATGGGTGTAGTACATGGGAGCTTTTTTAATGTAGGCCTTGGGGAGTTGTGGGGCTAATCCAAAGGTCTCTGGGGGTTTGAATTCACGCTCAGTTTTACAGGAGAAAGATGGGGAATGGCTTCTTGTGTGATTTAAAGCCTTGAAATCTCGCTGGAGGGTCAGCTATTAGATGGTTCTGGCTGGAAGTCAGTAGATGAATGAGTAATAGTAGGTATCCTTCTGGTTTTCCTTACAGCTTTTCTCATTGGGCTGTGACCCAATGAATCCAAAAGACTAGAAGACGTATTTATCTTTATTTTCCCAACCCCTTTGATGCAACTTACACCCTAAATGGCTGTGTTGTTTTAGAAAGACGTGAAATGAAGATCTAATAGGTTAATGGGTATTAGATTTTTCTAGCAGCATAACTGCGTGTAACTTATTGCATTATTTTAAGCAATTTAAATGGCTATTTCTCCCACAAGACAGTGCAGAGTTCTTTGTCTTCAGGATCTCAAAACCTTCTATGACACCTGACACATGATGGTTCGGACTAAATAAATGGAAACAACTTCTTTATTTAGAGCAGGCCCGCTGCCTAAGCAGCTGAATATCCTGGACGCCCTCTCCCTGGGGGTTCAGCGCGGCTCCCCCTCAGCGGCCGCAGGTGAAGGGCAGTCCAGCTGCTCTGCCCCGGGCTGGGCTGGGCGGCCGCCTGCGCGCCTGCGCCCTCTGCCGCTCGGCTCCGGGCGCGCCTCCGTGCGCGTGTGTCTGTTTGGAGAAGAGAGGCTTGGGTGACAAGCAAAGGGTGTGGGGGGGAAGAGTTCAACCTGAGTCACAGTCTCATTGACGGATTTCTCTCCACCGCTGGGCCGAGGCTGTCTCCGCAGGCAGCTCCCACCATCCCCCGCCGCCCTCGGTTCCCGGCCCCCAGTTCCACGCGCAGGCTGCCGGATTGACGCGCGGGCTCGCCAGTGAGTAGTAGAGGCTAGTGAGCCCGGGCAGCGGCCGCCAGCTCTCCTGGGGTTCTCTCCTTCTGCAGTCTTCTCCTCCTCCTCCCTCTCTCTCTCTCTCTCTGTGTATAGGGGTGTCCCTGGGATTCCACGCCGACTCAGAGGGTTCCCTCCCAGGATCCATGGATCCTTCTGAGTCTGAGCGGCGGAGCGGGTGCTTGCCCAGGAGATGGCTCAGCTGCCCCAGGCGCGGGGAGCGAGTTTGCAGGGATTCCTAGGCTTCCGAGCTCGGCGGCCGATGGGGTTCCCCGGGAAGGCACCTCTGCGAGGAGGCGGCGGGGAAGCCCGAGGAGGCTCGCGGCTCGCAGAGCGGGATCTGGGGCCGGGTCGGCCACCGCCGAGCCCAGCGAGACGCCGGGGCAGCTGCCTCTCGCCGCCTGCCTCTGCTCCTTCCTCTCTCATCCTTTGGTCCTTTCTTTCCTCACCAGCATCACAAAGGCGCGCGGCGGGCTGAAACCCAATGTAGCGTGGCCGACTTGCCCACCTCCCCACCGGGGTGCTCGTTTTCCGGGGCCAGAGGAGTGAGGTGGGGTCCCGGAGATTGGGGCCGGATTTCACCCCGGGGGCACACCTGTTTTCGGCTCTTGGAGAATTCATGCTGAGAGTACGAGCGCGCGGGCGATTCTAACACGTACCCGCTGTGCTGTGTGTGTGTGAGTGTGTGTGCACGCGCACGCTCCCGGGCCCACGCTCGCTGTGTGCGCTCCATGTGAACCCGCAAACCTCGCCGGCGGCCCCGCGGGGGACGGGCGGGTGCCGAGGCTCCCGGGCCCCGCTGGGACAGTGTCCCGGCATCTCTTTGTTTAGTTGTGGCTTCCTCGCCCTCCACAGCGCAAATTGATTTTCGGTTTCCCTCGACACGGCGCGCTGGGACCAGGCGTGTGTTGCAGCCTCGAATGCCCCTGGTGTTTGTAATTGAATAGTTCTCCGGAGCCCGGCGCGCGATGGGGTGGGGAGGTGCGGGTGCTGTTATTTTTAGTGCTGGGAATAAAGGGACAAGTCCACTTATCCTCCCCTCCCTTGGCTTTGAATACATGTTTCCAGTTGATGGAGCAGACTGCTTTCGCATCCAGTCTCTCACACGTGCCTGTGCACTAGTCTGTATGCACATTTCCACACATGTAGGTGATTTATTTCTTTATTGGGACTGAGCATGCATTGTGCGTTTGTGGGGGGGGGGGGAAGGGTGGGGGGAACCAACCCAGAAAACTTTCCTTTGTTCTTTTGGGCATTTTCTATTTTGAGTAATAGAGTAGGAGTACAAAAGGGTTGCAATTAGTTCACTGGAATAAAAGACACTGCCTCTGAGTCAGAGCTGCCAGGTTAATAATTATTAACATATAAAAGCAGATGTGTTGTTTAAGGGAAAGGGGGCGGGGCGGGGGCAGGTCCGCCGCAGACAATGAGGGAGGGTCTCTGCCCACCGCCTGCTGCTTATTGTTCCGGGACTGGAGGTGGCCGCTGGCAGCTGCCCCCTCCTCCGGAGCTCTGCTTTCCTCTTTCCCCGCCGTCCTCCCCGGAGACCATCGGGGTCACCCAGAGTCGGCCCCCCGGGGAGCGGGGACGCCGGCTCCGGCCATTCTCTGACAGATCTCTCTCTGCTTTGTAGATTGACAGCTTCGCGCCGGAGGGTGCGAGGAGCCGAGGCGGCGAGGACCCAGCCTGGTGCCATGTGGCCTGCGCAGCGGTGCTAAGTGCCCCACGCTGGGAGCCGGGCGCACTCGCTCCAGGCGACCGGCCGAGGGATGCGCAGCGGACGTGGACGGCGCCGGCCGCGAGCTACCGCCCCGAGGTGGACGCCAAGCAGGGCTCATCGCTGGACCGCACGGACCGCTGACCTCCGGGGCACGCGGCTGGGGAGCCTCGGGGCCGCGTCTGCGGTCAGGATGCCCTGCGTGCCTCACTGCTGGTGAGGATGCCCTGCTGCGCGCCCCTGCATCCCGGCTGTGCATCCCCAGCCTTCGTCCCTGGGTGGGCACAAGTGCCTGGGCCCGGCTGTGGCCCCCTGTGGCGGTGGATGAAAAGCCCCAGAGTCCTTGGGCGCGCTCAGCTCGTGAATCAGAGGAAGAGCCATGGATGAAGGCGGTGGACTGGAGCGCCCGGCGGGAGAGCAGCTGCAGGCACTGGCCACGGAAGGAGCTGGCCAGGAGAAGTGCGAGCCGGAGACGGTTCGGTCCAAGAGTTTACCGGCCCTGAACAGCACCTCCTGCCGGCCGGAGCGCAGTTCCGCGGGTGTAGACGCCAAGCCTGCCTTCAAATGCACGAATTCTTTGGATCACCAGGAATTGCTGCAAGGGCCCGGCCCGTTGACCCCCAGCACTTCGGCCCAGTCCCCGTCGGTGGGGATGGCGGATTGTAACCACCGAGTGGACATCAGCAAAGCCGTGTCCGTGTCCTCCACTCTGGCTACACTGCAAGGGCGCAGATGCCTCTACCTGGTCCTCACGGATTCCCGATGCTTCCTGGTTTGCATGTGCTTTCTGACCTTCATCCAGGCACTGATGGTCTCCGGCTACCTGAGCAGCGTCATCACCACCATTGAAAGGCGCTACAGCCTCAGGAGTTCCGAGTCGGGGCTGCTGGTCAGCTGCTTTGACATCGGGAGCCTGGTGGTGGTGGTGTTCGTCAGCTACTTCGGAGGCCGAGGACGGCGGCCCCTGTGGCTGGCTGTGGGCGGCCTGCTCATCGCCGTCGGGGCTGCCCTTTTCGCTTTACCTCACTTCATCTCCCCTCCGTACCAGATCCAAGAGTTGAACGCTTCGGCCTCCAACGACGGCCTGTGTCAGAATGGAAACTCCACGGCCACTTGGGAGGCTCCGACTTGCCTGAAGGATTCGCGAGGGAGTAATCACTGGGTCTATGTGGCTTTGTTCATTTGCGCACAGATTCTTATTGGAATGGGCTCCACACCTATTTACACCCTGGGACCAACCTACTTAGACGATAATGTCAAGAAAGAAAATGCATCCTTGTACTTAGGTAAGACTTTCCTGTCCTAGGTGGTTTAAGAGACCCTTAAATAAGGTTGAATTCTCACTGAGGCTTAGCTTTCTTCCAGAAAAGCATTTTCCTTGAGTATTTTTCCATATTAGGGCTAAGTTTATGTTTTACTCTAGTGTGGCATGTTTTCAATTTGGTAGAGAATCAATTACTTGGATAGGTTTGAATGAATTTTCAGGTTGATTTTCACCCTTGTCTTTTTCCAAGTAATGTGAACTTTTAATGAAGCTTCTCTGCCCTGCTGCCTACTTTTGAAAAAGCTCTAACGTAACCAAGTTTTATATTCAAACAGGGCCGTTCTAGAAGGGTCCAGGTAGAAACAGTGAATGGGGTTTGGGGTGGTCTCTTGTTTACATCTGTTTCTGCGTCTCATTCACTATCCTGATGGCAGGCGTAATGGAGCAGCTCCATTATGTAAAACTTACTTTTAATGGTCTTCATGATTAAAACATCAAAAAATGAAAGAAACTTTAAAAAAGTCAGATAACTCAGTTATCATTATGTAGAAGCCACATCATAAATTAGTTTTAAGCTTTATCCAAAGCCATTTTTATTGTTAGGTATCGTTGGTAGAAAATCTCATTGTTGATGATGTTGTTATGTGCTATTGAGTGACCTGCAACTTATGGCCCTATGTATATTAGCTCTGAAAGCTGTGCTATCCTTAGCCTATTTCATCATCTCAGACAGACCTAATCCCATTGCTTCAGTCACTGAGTCAATCCATCTCATACTGGGGTCTCCCTCTCTTGCATTGTCCTTCCACACTTCCAAGCTTGAATGAAAATATCATAATTACTTTAAAAAGATATTGGTTTGCATACAGAACTCATATATATTGTTTCACACGTTCCTTCATTTATATCATGTTTCAAATGATCATTCCCATACATTGCGTTTTAGAAAATTACTTTTTAGGAAGCTCTTGTGGTCTAGTGGAAAGAAGCTGTGCTGTAATTCTGAAAGCATGCAGTTCGAATCTGTCACATTCTCTGCTGAAGGAGGAACAATCTACTCCTGTGCCAGTTGCATCTGATTCCACCATACACAACAAGAAAATACAAAAACAAAACAAAATTACTTTTTGATGCAAGGTAATAGCTCTGTGATTCGTGTGTTTAAGTGTATGAATCTGGCCAAGTGGGCAGCTGTGATTGGGTTAAGTTTGGGGCTCATGTAGGGCCTTGGGTTCAGTGCCTGGGAAGGCTGACTTCTTCCTAGAGTTCTGTGTGGTTCTCTTCACTTCCCTGCACTAGCTGCTCTTTCTAGGCTGAACTTCTGTAGAATGAATTCAGACGATTTATAGGCTAAATAGGCGGATACATCTTTGTTTTCTATTCCTCTACTGGAGTCCCACTAAAATCCAGTATCTTTACAGGATTTTATTTTAAAAAGCATAAAATGATAAACAAACAAGTATTAGCTGAGTCTAAGGAGCCCTGGTAGTTAAAGTACATAATGAGTTGGGCTGTTGACCTAAAACTTGTCTGTTCAACCCCACAGCTCATCTGTACCTACCTTGTCTGCAGTAAAGGAGCTCCATGGCCTCATCTATAGGTGTGCTGCTAACCCAAAGTCTGTGTCTCTCTGGTGGTTCAAATCCACAAACAGCTTTGCAGGAGGCAGATGGACAGTTTCTTCCTATGCAATTTACAGCCTCTGAAATCTGCTGGAGTGTTAGCTATGAGTCGATTCTGGCTCGATGCCAATGAGTTTGAGAGTTTTGCCTTCCTTGTTTTCTCATATTTATTACAACCAATTTTCAAACATATAAGAGAGTTAAAAAGAGTAGTGTGATAAACACCAATATTACCTAGGGTCAAGAGTTGCTCATTATCTTTGCTTTACTGATATGTATGTGTAGAAGTTTTTTATAAGCCTTTTGAAGGTAACTGCAGGTACCACTATACTCCACTTTAAATGTGTTAATGTGAGTTTTCTAACATGTGTATGCTGCTACACTTTTATATTACTACATTAGCAGTCTAAGAAAGTTAGTAATTGTTATGTCAAATATACACTTCCTATTTAAATGTCCACAATTGGCTTTTCTAAATCAAGGTTCATTCACACATTGTATTTGGCTGTTAAAGCTTTTTAGCATTCTACAGTCTAGAAAAAGGATTCAACACTTTTTTTCTGTGACATAGGCTGTTTGAAAAGACAAGGCAAGTTGGTTTGTAGATTGTTCCACATTCTCGACATATCTGATTATTTCCTTATGGAGTCCTTCACTCCTTATGTTTACTGGGAGTCCAGCCCGAAGGCCTGATTATATCCAGACTGCATGCTTTTGGGTAAGGTTTCTCAGTAAGTGATACGTGTGCCTCATATCTGGCTATGCATCCAAACTCATTCGAGTTGGTTCCACTTCATAGCTGACCCTCTGTGGTTTACAGAGGCTGAAATCACACAAGAGGAGGCTGCCCATCTCTCTTTCTTGGAATTGCTGGTGGGTTCAGACTGCCAGAGAAGTGCTGCTTTTGGGTTAGCAACACAGTGCCCTCCAAGCTACGCCACCTCCAACCATCTACCTATATACATGTGTGAATGAATATACATGCATCCATAATGAACATGCAAGTGTAATTTATTAAATGATAAGTTACAGAGTATAATTTATGAATAGAATAAACCCAGTTTTATTTCATCCTCTCAATGGCCTCATAAGATGGCATTTACGTTTGACGGATGAGAACTCTGAGGATCAGAAAGGTGAGGTTACATGCCTAAGAATATATGTTGATGCCATCATCAGGTTTCCAAAACACGCCTATGACTGTGAGCCATGACCTTCTCCTTCTCCTTCCTGTGAGCCAGGGAAGCTGGGCACAACTGAAACCCACGGATGTGCCACGTTCAGCAGTGCTTCTAGGATGGTGCAGAAGAATGTACAACCAGGCTAATGAGAGCAAAACAAAGTCAGAATGAGATGATTCTCTCAGCCTTTTAAAGTAGACTTTATAGGCTACCTCTGTGCCTGTTTGAATCAGAGACAAGACTGTGTTCTTAGAACACAAACAAGCTAGAAATCAATTATGATGTGAGATGTCCCCCTAATAAGTAACTGGTTAAAGTTTCTTTGTTACTTTTCACAAAACTGTTCATCTGTATTGCCTTCTTTCATCTTTATCTTCCTACCAGTCTTTTTAATTTCTCATTTAAAGGACACAAGGTTAGTCACTGTGCATCTAACTCAGTCTCATAAGGACCGATGATGTATTAGACCATATTGTAGAAACAGATAATAAAACATATATGAGGATTCAAGGGGGGAGGGTGTGGCTGGAGGGGTGAGGATGGATGGGGAAATCACAGGGTCACACTTTGGTGGGTGCAGGGAGGGGGTAAAGGAAATGGGAACGATCTGGCAGGGATCTGGAAAGATGGTAATAGTGGGCATAGCTCAGTGGTGATTAATTTTTTAAAACATAATGAGTGATAATGTATGAAACACGGTGTGAATGAAAGCTAAAATGAAACACAATGTTATACAAACCTTGTGGGCAAACCAATATAAAATAAAAATTAAAACAAATAAAAAAAAATGAAAGCACAGAGAGGAAAAAATTGTATCATGTAGCAGGTTAGTAATTGCAGACAGGAACAAATACCTGAATTCATGTTAAAGCTGTTGAAATGGCCTGTAACTATAGATCCTAGTCTTTTGAAAGTTCTAGGTTACCATTCTGGCAGCAGTAAATGCAGAAATGATGTGTTCATGGAAGAGATACTGCAGCGTTTATTTCCACTAAATACTTACCTCTCAAAAGAAAAGAGGTCTAGTGTTGACCTAGAGCATAGAGGAAGCTTTGTAGGTGTTAGGAAGTGATGTTAATAATTACACCATTATATGTAATTGTATCTCAAGAAGAGAGAGAGAAAATATGAACCTTTGGGGGGTGAGAAATTCATGAACCAATAGGGAAAAGAGAAAGGCTGCCTAAGCATGTGGGAATGGGAGAAAAGGAATAAAAAGCCACAACTGCTGTTGGAGTGTTATTCAGGATAAGTGATGACTGCTATGGTGTGGTCATCAGCCAGACAGCATGGACACCAGCCATTACGCCCTCCCTGTTAGCCATGGCTTCGGACCCCAGAGGAGGCATAGAAAGACTTGGTGCCTTAGAAAAGCACTGGATAAGGGGACAGACAAATCCTGATTTAGTCCAACCATAATAAGTACTGCTCATGGAACCTTACCCAGAACTCTTTTTGACATGCAGGTGTTTTAGTTTCTCAGGATGGCCATAGCAGAAGCACTACAAATAGATGGCTTTAAAGAACAGAATTTCGTTTCTCATGGTTTGTAGGTAGGTGCTGTTGAGCTGACTTATGCTTGTTAAGACCCTGAGAGCAACACAATCTGAACCTTACACAATCCTCCGACACCCTCACTGTCTCCGATATGTTCAAGTCCATTGTTGCAAATGCTGTGTCAATGCATCTCTTTGAGGGTCTTCCTCTCTTGTGGTGACCTCCACCTTTCTCAGCTTGATGTCTTTTCTCAAGGATTGACCCTTCCTGACAGTAAACTCAGAGGATGTGGGATAAAGTTTTGCTGTCGCCATCTCTGAGCAGCACCCTGGTGGCCTATCCTCCAAGACAGCTTGGTTTGTTCTCTTGACAGTCCAAGGGATATCCAGTACTTGTCACAGACAGTCCAGGAGGTTGGAAGTCCAGGTCTGTGGAAGGAGCGGTCCCTGTTGACTCTTCAAGGAGGCTTCCATCTCAATATATTATTCCAGCACCACAGCAGTGTAGGAGCTGTAGAGAGTAGATTAATTGCTGATACTTTTGCCCTTAAATAACCTTTATACCTTAAACCAAAATTAGAATCTGAAGTCATGGTTAGACTGTAATAGCTTAGCTTAACTAGTGAAAAAGATCTGCTTACAAAAGTTTAAAATTTTAAGAACTATCTGTTGTTGTTATGTACTGTTGGTTGAATCAGAACTGACTCACAGTTGACCTCCCAGCAAATTCTCAGAGGCAGTAAATCAAAGGAGAGATTGTGGGGCAGCCAGTGGATTCATACTGCTTGCTTTTGGTTGATAGTAACTCCTTAACCCTCAGGCCACGAGAACTCACTGAAAACTATTTATATGAACCAAAATTGGCAAGAGCAAACATGAAGTAGGAAGCTTAGTGAGTTTATGCTAAGTGAGGTACAACAAAACAATATGTGTACAAACTGTTACATTGATGAATATTTTGCTTATCACGGTCTCAGTAGCAGAAAAAGAAACACAATTGAGGAGAAGGACCAAAAAGAGTTTATAGTAATTGAAACATACGCTTGTGTGCATGAACCCACACTCACCTACATATCCATCTATCCATCCCAGCCATCTCTCAGTTTGTTGTACTGTGTTGACTTACTTGTTGTTATGAGGTTGGAAGCCCTGCTCCTAGCATGTCAAATACCACCCATTGTGGGCAGGCAGAACCTCAAGAATAAGGCAGCTTAGGAAGAAATGACTAGTAGACTTTCTAAGAATTAACCAATGCATTAACATTAACCTTCTGGATCCCATCAGAATGTCTGACACAGTGCTGAAAGATGAGCTCCAAGGTTGGAAAGCACTTAGAAAACCAACAAAAAAGTCAGTGGCTACGCCAATGGACTTGAGCATATCAGTGGTTCTGAAAGTGCTGCAGAACTGGACAATGTTTTGTTGTATGTACTCCAAGGTTGGAAAGCACTTAAAAAACTAACAAACAAAAAAAGTCAGTGACTATGACAGTGGACTTGAGCATTTTCAGTGATTGTGAAAGTGGTGCAGAACAGGACAGTGTTTTGTTCTGTTGTATGTAGGGTTATTAAGAGTTGTAACTGTCTCCAGGGCAACTCAGAACATTATCACCACCAGTTTATGCACAGGTATTGCATTTCATCTTTCATTTGAACAGAACAAGTGAAAGATACATATAGACATCTTCAATGCTGTCTGGAACCATAGAAGCAACTGTATCAATGACTTTAACAAGTTAGATAATTGTCCTTAGCAACGTGATATTTGTGGCAGACAGTCAAAGATGAGTGTAGCTTTCTGTGTTACATATTTCCTTTTCGACTGGGATAATTGGGATGGGAGTGTCAGAGACAGTGCGATTGGCACAGGACAGAGCGGAGTTTAGGGCTGTTGTACATAGGGTCGCTATGAGT
>NW_006399758.1:12898472-12929926 GCF_000299155.1 Elephantulus edwardii | reverse complement strand
CATTCCTGTTGTGCTCTCCACAGAAAGAAAGGTGGAAGAGGCAGCATCTACTTGCTCATGTACATGTCTGATTGTCCAGAATGCAGCCTCCTGGCCTATTATACCTCATGAGTTTCTGAAAAAGCAGGTTTTGTTTCTAATGTGTCTGGGAGATGAAGGAATGTGAGGACTTTGGATGATGTTAGTACTGACAGACCTGTTGTGGTTTATCTGTTTGTTGCCTAATTAGGTGACATTGAGTTTGATCCAGCTCAGAGTGACCCTCATAGGATAGAATGAAGCCCTGCCCAATCCTGTATCTTCCTCACAGTCTACACTGGTTAAGTTAAGCCCATTGTTGTGGTCACCATGTTAGTCTATCTCTTTGAGGGTCTTCCTTTTTATTTTTTGTTTACCAATTATGATGACTGGTGTCTTCTGATAATATATCCAAATTATATAAAACAAATCTCTCCATCCTCTCTTCTAAGGTGCATTCTAGCTGCACTGCAAAGATACAGTTGCTTGCTTTACTGGTTATTGTTGTTAGTTGCCATCAAGTCAGTACAACTCAAAGTGATCCTCTGAGCACCCCACCTGAGCCCTGCCCTATCCTGTGCCATCCTCATCATCTCTGACACATTAGAGCCTATTACTCATCTTATTGGGGGTTGTCCTGTACTTTGCTGACCCTCCATCTTTTGATGTATGATGTTCCTTTGCAAGGATTAGCCTCACCTAACTACATGTTTGAAGTATGAAAGATAAAGCTTCTCCATCCTTGCCTCTAGGGAGCACTCTGGCTGCACTTTCTCTAAAACATATCTGTTTGTTCGTTTGGCAGTTCATGACATATTTAGTACTCTTCTCCAGCACCACAACTCAAAGACATCAGTTCTTTTTCTGTAATCCTTATTCACTGTACAGTTCTCTGATGCATAGGTGATTGAGAAGACCATGGCCTGAATTAGGTGCACCGTAGTTTACAAACTGACATCATTACTCTTCAGCATATTGGAGAGGTCCTCAACCGTGAACTTGCCCAATTCAATGTCTCCTGATTTCCTGTTGCTGGTACCGAAGATGTTGATTAGTTCATCCAAGCAAGATGAAATCATGGTATATTCAATATTCTTTGCCATTATAAAAAGTCAAAGGCTTCAGTTCTCCTTCAGTCTTTTTTATGTTTTTTCTCCAATTTTCACATATATATGAGGCAACTGAAAAAACTGTGGTTTGGGTCAGGCACACCTTAGTCTTTTAAGTGACAACCATGCTTTTAGCACTTTAAAGAGATTCTTGGCAGCAGAATTGCCCATTGTAATACTTGTTTCATTTCTTGTGTGTTGACTGCAGGTCTGTGTAAAATTAAGTCTCCATTAAAGATGATGCTGTTTATTGGCCTTATCATGTGGATTTTCCTCCTTAGTTATCAGAACTTTTATAACTTTGTTTTCTAGTTAGCCTTAATAATCTACCTTACAGATTGTGTAATAGTAATCTTCAGAATATTTTTGTTGCGATTTTGAAGAAGCCCAATAAATAGAACCCCTTCTCCCTCATAGGGAAGCTCTGGTGGCCTAGTGGTAAGGAAATGTGCTGCCAACCCAAAGGAGTTCCAACAGTTGGAACTCACCAGCTACTCTCTGGGAGAAAGATGGGTATTCTTCTCCTGTGCACTATGTAGCCTTTGAAGACCCACTAGAGGGTCAACTCTGAGCAGGCTGTAATTCCAACAGCTTGCGCATGCGTGCTCTCTCTCTCTCTCTCTTTCACACACACACACACACACACACACACACACACACACACACTCACACACTCCCTCATTTGAATTCCTCATTGAGGGTCATCCTCTCTTTCATCGACCTTTCTGCTTTTCCCAGCAGGATGTCCTTTTCCAAGGACTGCTCCCCCACAACATGGCTAAAGGATGTGACCTGAAGTTTCATTAGCCTTGCCTCTAAGGAGGCACCCTGATTGCATTTCCTCCAGGACAGGTTTATCTGTTCTTTTGGCCATCCGTAGATTATTTAATACTCTTAGCAGTTACTGAATATGTATTAGCTAGGCAGCTCTCACTTTTGGCCTCTTGGACAAATCTGTCTAGGATATTAAACTCTGGTGTCTTAGTGATAAGGAGTTGCACTGCCAACCCAAAGGCTGGTTTGAGTCTAGCGGTCACTTTGTGGGATAAAGATGGACACTCTCCTCCTGTATGATTTACAGCCTTTGAAAACTTGGTGGAGGATCAACTCTGAGTCAGTTCCAACTAAACAGCACATAACAACAACAACAATAAGATGTGGAGAAACAAACCACTTGAGGTCCTACCTGAAAATGGAATGAATTTAGTTGGGTGCACTTTGATTTATTTTAACCCACCTGGAAATACCAAGAGAAACCTTTCTTGTGGGTTTTGTGATACAGATATCAAATATAGTTTTACTGCTGTCCCTTCACCTTGCTAGGAGCCCTGGTGGTGTAGTGGTTAAAAGTGCACTGCTGCTAACCAGAAGGTTGACTGTTTGAACTCACCAGCTGCTCTGTGGGAGAACCAATGTGATAGTCTGTTCTTATAGAGATTACGGCCTTGAGAACCCATTGGGGAAGCTATATCCTGTTATTTGCTATGAGTTGGGGTTGACTTGACAGTAGGTCCAGTTTATATGGGTTCACCTTGCTATGGTTCTTTCAGAGTATTTGTTGGTGGTATAATCTGACTCTGTGTGAATCCTCCATCTTCTTCCGGTACTTCCTGAATCATTCAAGATTTTGCCCATAGCATTGTTGAAAAGATTGAAATTGTCAGCAATTTCTTTTTATTTGGATCCACAATCAATACCCTGGGTACTTGTTTGTTGCTGTTGTCATGTGCTGTCGAGCCACTTGTCGAGTCATAGTGACCCTAGGTACAGGAGCCCTACATCCTGTTCTATCTTGTGCCAATCTTATTGTCTCTGACACTCCTACACCTAGTACCCCAGGCACTGAATAAGACCATCTCATCAAGGGTCTTCCTCTCTTGTGCTTTCCCTCCACCCTCTCAAGCATGACAGTCAATAAATCAAAAGATGCGTTGTATTGGGAAACTGCTGTCAAGGACCTCTCCAAAGTTCTGAGGAGCAATGACATCAGTTTAAAGACTAAGATGCACTTGATTCAGGTCAGGGTCTTTTCAATTATTTGTTATGCATCTGAGAGCTGGATAATGAATAAAGATGACAGGAAAAGAATTGATGCCTTTGAGTTGGGATGTTGGAGAAGAGTGTTGAATATACCATGAACTGCCAAAAAATATGTGTTTGAGAAAGTACAACTAGGGTACTCCTTAGAGGAAAGGAATGGCAAACTCATTAGGAGGAGCCATTTCTTGGAAAAGGACGTCATGCTTGGAAAGGTGGAAAATCAGTGAAGGAAAAGACTCTCAACCTGATAGACTGACACAGTGTCTGCATTAATGGGCTCAAGTATGTCAGAGATGAGGAGGACTGGACAGGATTTAGATCTGTGGTCCATGGGGTCTCTGTGAGTTGTGCTAGATTGGATGGCATCTGATAATAACAGATATAACATATAAACTTTTATATGCACATGAATCACCACAGAATCTTGTTGAAAGGCTGCTTCTGCTTGCGTAAGTGTTGGATGAACTCAGAATGTTTTAAAGTGAGGTCAGCACAGCTAGCTGGCCTGAGGACTGCATTTTAGTCCCCCCCTCCCCATTTAAAAAAACTGAGATAAACACATGTATAAAAAACCTTTTCCATTTTAATATTCTTCACGTTGTGTTTTTCAATTTGTGAGCACCACATTTAGAATTGGAATGGTCGGTAAAGAGCGGTGATCTTTGGTTATTTAAAAATCTCATTTGGGGACCTGTGATTGTAGCCTCGATTGGCAAAACCAGCCGCTAAACATAGTCTTATTTTACTGGGAAAAACTCATTATTTCTTACTATATTTTGAAAATGTTGATTTTGAGTGTTTCGTGAAGTGTGGCTACTTTAGCAAAAGGCAAGAAGGAGAGGAAGTAAAAAAAAAAAAACAACTCAGGAGAGGGAGAGGAAGATCCTGGAAGAGATGGACTGAGGCAGTGACTGGAACAGTGGGTTTAATCAAAGCAGTGACTGTGACGATGGCACAGGATTGGCAGGCTCGTTTGGTTGTCGTGGGGTTACTGTGAGCCACAGCCGACTCAATGACACCTAACAACAGTTTGCACATACATTGATAGATTTTTACTATAGTGACCATTTTTTAATCCAAAATTCTGTTTATTGAGATAATTTCATCTTGATTTTTTTTTTTCCTTAATGCTGCTTCTGTCTGAAAGAGCATCCTTCTGTAAACCTTGCTTTTCCTCCTATAGGCTGACAGAGAACCGTGGAGCAGCCAATATACAAAACTACTGTTTGTGCATGGCTGAAGACCGTGGTGATTTTATAATATCCTGGACATTTCACATCCATGAAATAGGAATTCGGGCTCTGCACCAGGTGCTTCTTCTTGTGTTTCCTCTTCTCCTCTTCTGGAGAGGGATGAAGGAGATCCTTTGCAAGAGGCATGTTGGCATGTGGAGGTCACAGCCGGAAAGGCCATTTTTTTTTAAATGTGCATGTGTGTATACCATCAAATCAGATCTGACTGGTACAGGGGAAGATTGTTGTCCTTTTCCAGCAGAGCATCTGGTGGATTTGAACCACACACCTGTGGGACTGCAGTACAACTTCTTGCCACTAGGCCACCTGAGCTCGCCTACAGAGACCATTTTTAAGTACACAATTCAGTGACACTGATTTCTCCCACTGTGCTATGGCACCATTATCCCTATCCATTTCCAGATCTTTTTCATCACCTCAGATGGAAATTTCATACCCTGTCAGCGGTAACTCAGATTTCCTCTTCTTTTAACTCACTAACGAGCTTTGTCTTTTACACGTTTGTCTGTTTTAGATATTTCACACAAGTGAAATCATAGAATAGTTCTTTTGTTTCTGACTTCTTATCGCTCAGTATTGCGGTTTCAAGGTGCATCCACGTTTTATGAGGACCTGTTGTATTTATCATGTTTCTTTGTGACTGAAACTCCATTGTGTAGCTCCATCAATGGTGTGAATGGTATTAACCAAATTTAACACTGCTGCCTAGTTGTTCTTCTCACCACCCTATAAGCTCTGTTCAAAGTGTCCGTGTCGGGGTGTGTGTGTGTGTGTGTGTGTGTGTGAGTTTATGAGCTATGCAAGCTGCAGTGGACTCACCCTGCAAGGCCTGCTGATGGAGGAAAATCAAACAAATCCCCACACTGGACTATATCTCTCTCCCCCCCCCCCCCCTTTCTGGCCAAATCTAGAACAATGAGAGTTCAGTGCCAGATAAGTGTACAGATAAGTGACAGATAAGTGTATGTACATTGAAAATGATTGAAAAGTAAAGACTAGACATTTGTTCCTCATAAAGGATGATCAGACAGGTAGGAAGGAGGCTGGCTTGACCGGTGGGCTCCAGTGATTGTCCTTAAGCCTAGGGAAGTGCAGTGAAGAGGATCCCGTTTCAGCCTTTGTGAAGACGAGAATTTGACAGATGCAAAGCCCCAGACACCAAAAGATGAAAGGATATTCTGCCAAGTTGTTTTGAGTATGTACTTATTTAAGTTATAAATGTGCATATGTTTTTATTATTTTTTTAAAATCATTATCACACAATGGAAAATTCTGAAGAGGCCAGGCCCTAGGCTTATAGCCTTGTATTGTTTGAGCCTCCCCGAGCCTGCGAGCCTGCGTGCTGCACCCAGCGTGCTGCACCCAGCGTGCTGCCTCCAGCGTGCTGCCTCCAGTGTGCTGCCTCCAGCACATGATAGTTAATGTGTACCTGGATTTCCCTTATGGGAATGTTTCCCAAAAGTTTGAGAATTTTGAGTCATTCCTTTTGACTGTCTTTTTTTTTTAACTTGAAGTTTTTAAAAAAACATGGTTTTGAAAAGAAGACATTGGATTTGAAGGGGAAGAGCACTGAAGGTGAAGTGAATCTTGGAGTAGGAATTTTAGGAATGAAGTGAATAGAGAGAAATGAAGGTCAAGACACTCCAGGCCTGTGGACCGCTTTGTCATGGCTTTGCCCCCACTCACCTGTCACTGTGTCATGTTATGGTGGAAGTGTGTGTTGCTGTGATCCTGGAAGCTATGTCACTGTTATTTTAAAGATCCACGGGCCCAGCCAGGGTAGATGTGTTTTAACAGAGTTCCCAGACTAAGACAGACTATAAACAGAGGCCTGATGAGCTACTGAAAAAATCAGCCAATGAAAACCTTAAGCATCACAAAAAGACATTGTGCAACTTGCTCTCTTTGGTCAAATGTCATCAGGAGGGATTAGTTCCTGGAGGAGGCTACCAGTTTCGAGAATTGGTGGGGCCAGTGAGGGCAGCAGAGACCACTCCTGGCATGGATTGGCATAGTGGCTACCATGGTGGGTTTGAACATCATGGGGGCGGGGGTGTGTGTAATACTAGAGTTGGCAGTGTGTCCTTCTGTTGTGTGTAACATCATTGTGAGTTGGAGTTAGCTCAACAGAAACTTACAACATTGAGTCTGTGCTGGGGGGGGAAAATCAGAGATATTTGGAAAGGGATACTGTGGTTCTTTTCAGGGTGGCTTGCTGTGCTGAGTGGCCTAGCTTTTCACTATGTGCTTTTGAGCAGAGCTTTGAAGGAATCCATTCTAATTCAATGCCTTGCTGGGAATTCCCAACCTGATCCTGTGTAAATTTAGATTCTGACTCAGTCTATCTGGGATGGAAGAAAAGGAGCCCCAGTGTTTAGTAGTCAAAGGGCTCATTGCTAACCCTGGAGGTTGATAGTTCAAGCCCACAATCCACTCATTGGATGAAATGTGCTTTGGAAGCCTGGAGTGGCCGAGTCTTTTCTGTTCTGTAGCGTTGCTTTGAATTGGAATGGACTCCCTGGCAGTGGCAGTGTGTGGTGTGGAAATGTAAATTCTCAGTAGTGGGTTGGACCAGAATGAACTGGTCTGGATCCCTAGTTTTCTGTGTTGTTTTGAAGATGAAAAATAGATGGGGACTCTAGAGCTAGCTGGCCTCTTCCTTCCAGGGGTTGCGTGTTCTGAATGTGTTTCCTTAGAAAATTGCATAGGTTACAGATCATTCTGAATGAATGATTCAACTGGAGATGATTTTGTTCTCCAGGGCATATTTGAAGTCTAGAGACATTTTAATTGTTAAAATTTGGAACAGGCTGTCTACTGGTATTTAGTCAAAACAGGCTAGCGATGCTGCTAAATGTCCTATAGTGTACTTGAAAGCCCCAATGTAGTTGTTACATATCATGACTCTTGAAGAGGGAATGACGTGTGTGTATGGATGTGTACATGAGCATGTGTATGCACACCGGGGAGAGTGTATAACATTTTCCTTCCAATATTGGAGTTCTGTTAGTATAGTGGTTTTAATCATAGAAAATATTGAAATGAAGAATATCAGAAAATAAAGTGTATTAGTTAGCATTCTATGATAGAGGTCAGTAGCCAGATGATATGACCCATAAGAATACATGTTGTTGGGTGAGGTCGAGTAAGACTCATAGTGACCCTTTGAACAACAGATCTGAACACTGTCGTATCCTATGCCATCATTATCTCTAACATATTTGAGACCTTTGTAGCAGTCATAGTGTGAATCTACTTGAAGGCCTTCCCCTCTTTCACCAGCCTTCCATCTTTGCAAGCATTATGTCTCTTTCCAAGGAGTAGCCTCTCCTAACAAAATGTTCAAAGTGTGTGAGATGAAGCTTTGTCATCTTTGCCTCCACAGGCCACTCTGGCTGTACTTTTCTCCAAGACATATCTGTTTGTTCTTTTAACGGTCTGGAATATTCAGTACTCTTCTCCAACACCACAGTTCAAAGACATAGTTTCTTCTTCTGTCATCCTTAGGCATTGTCCAGCTCTCTGATGTGTAGCAAATATTGAAAAGATCATGGCCCAGAATCAGGCACATTTTAGTTCTGCTCAAGGCCTTTAATCCCAAACCAAAACTATTGGTTCTTGAAGTTATGCGTTAGTCTCCTCGGGCTGCCATAACACAGTGCCACAACATGACTGCTTTAATGAACAGGTTCTTTCCCCCTCAAATAACTGATAGACCCCTAGCTTTTAGTGCTTTGTGTTTTTAAAAATTATTTATATTTTATATTGGTTTGCATACAAAATTCATATATATTATTTTATTTATGTACACTGTGTCTCTCATATTGCTCTATTCACATTGTATTTCATATGATCATTAAGAACAAGGACTTTTGTTCTCTCAGTCTGGAGGTAGGGAGCCCAAATAGGCTCTCTCTCCATTTTCTTAGGAGGAAATTCTTCCAGGTAGCTCTGGGGATTTATTGGCATGTAGATGGCCCTCCCTGTAGATGTAGCACTCTCTCTCTGTGCCGTTAGCACTAGACCTTACCTTACTCCCTTGTGGCTGGATTGATAACATCTTAAAAAAAAACTGGGACCTTCTTTCCCCAAACAAGGTCATACTCACAGGTACAGGGATTAAGAATTCTCATCTTTTTTTTTTTTTTTTTAAATTCAGTCTTCACAGGAGTTCGGGGGGGGGGGGTGGGGGGAACAACAACCCTATAACAAACATCAATGCAACTTTGGTCCAGTTTGTTAATTTTGTTATTTACTAAGGAAACAGCAAACTCTGGTGGCCACTGGGAGTTGTGAAGGTTCAAACCCAGCAGCTGCTGTGTAGGAGAAAGATGGGCTGTCTCCTCCCAGAAGATGTACAGTCTCTGACAACTTCCTGGAGGGTCAGCTGTGGGCGGGTTCTAAATTCAGGGCAGTGAGTGAGAGATGAACGAGATAGAGAAGAAAGGCTAGCTTAGAGTTCAGATACCTTTGAAATTCTTCACTCTTTAGCTCTGGGCCTTGTTTAGCCTGACCTCATATGGCCTTTTCTGCGATTTGGAACTCAGGTCTGCAGAGAGATAGTAGCCATCTGAAGTTTCCTCATGATCACTTCCTGCCCTCAACCCCCAGACAGTGTGAGCGATGCTGCCATGCCACGGCTGTCCCTGAGGAATCGAGGCTTGCCTTTTGCTCCTTTCCCAGGCAGCTGCGTATTACCTGATGATAAATTCAGAAGCTGGCTTCCCCTCTTGGGAGTTCTGAGTGCTCATGAAACTGTCACCATGCAAAAACGCTAATCCCTGTTACCTAATATAACCTAGAAAGGCAGGTGCAGCTTACTCTTGCTTGAAAGTAAGGAGCACATTCATGTAATTAATATTCTCGGTAGGATGAAACCACCTAATTTGCAAGTGTCTGAAATGGAGTTGTACGTTTTCCGACTTTCTAGCATGTGAAAATTCTTAGATATAATAGTTTACTAATAAGGATTTGGGGCTTGTTGCTGAATATGCATTGTCTTGACCTTGAATTCTTATACAGGATGTGGATGTTTTAAGAAATACTTTAAAAAACTCAAAGGGAGTAACTGAAGACAGTGTGCAATGAATTCCAAAGCTAGACTTTTTTGAGTAAAAATCAACTATAGAGCAACATAAAAAGATAAACCAACAACCCTCATTTGAAAAATTTCTTGCCATTATTGGGTGAGAGATATCTGTGGGATTTGTGTAGGATTGCGCTTACTTACTTGGCATTTAATTTCTGATGGGAGGAAAAACTGACCTGATTTGAGCTGAATTTAAATGGCTTCCCATCAAGTAGAAGGGCTACCACATTTAACAAGATGCAAAAACTTTCTTGGGGTCATCTGAAAAATTTCCTGTGAGAGAAATGTTTGCAAAATATCTGTTCCAAAATAATGACTCAAAAATTTGCTTTGATTCTCTTTAAGATACCTCTAATTACTTTATTGTTGGGAAACAGTAACAAGAAATGAATTTTCCTTTAAAAGGTTAGATTAGTGGAATTGGGAGTTGCTGATGGGTAGCCGAGGCCAGAATCTGCTTCCCCAGCACTGGGTCTCCATTCCAGGAGGGGAGAATGCTCTTCTCTATGTACATGTTTGTTCTGTTTTGGCCTTATGGCCTCTGTTGTCAGGGAGAGACTTCCAGGACCCTCATGTGGACTCTCATGGGGACATTTATTCATTCACTTGTAGCTGCCTCTGTCCAATTTGGGAAGTACTAATTTCGGATGTCAGCCTTTGAGGTCCTCTAGTTTTGTAGATATGGTAAACTATATTATGTTGTTGTGTGCTGTCAAGTCAGAACTGCCTCATAGGTGGCCCTCTAGCAAGTTTTCAGAGGCAGTAAATCGTGGAAAAGGAGATTGCCCATCCTTCTCCCATGGAGCTACTGGTGGATTTGAACTGCGTGCCTTTGGGATTGCAATGCAGCTTCTTACCCCTAGGTCACCAGAGCTCCTTGATGGCACACAACAACAACAACAATTACAACTTTTATGTAGATAGCTTTTAGTTTAATACAAGTTCAACTACAGTTGCTGAAGTGGCCTTGACCACTTTATGTAGCCTTTCAGAAATCAGTTTCCTTTTCTGCACAGTGATAGTGTTGGACCCTATGTATATTCTTAGATGACTTCCAGTGTGAATATTATGTGTTTCTAAGAAAGCCTGAGTAGAGGTGGAGCAGAGGGAGAGAGGATTTGGTACAGTGATTGCATATTTCTAAACCCAAGCCTAAGAAGGAAGCTCTGGTAGCTTGGTGCTCAGTGGTTGTGTTGTCAACCCAAAGGCTGTGGTTCAAAGGCACCAGCTGCTCTGGAGGAGAAAGATGGGCAACCTCATCTCATGTGATATACAACCTCTGAAAACCACCGGAGGGTCAGTGCTGGAGGGTGAACTGTAAGGTAAGTTGGTTCTGAATTTATAACATATAACAAAACAGATCTCTGAGAAGTGGCTCCTGATCCCTGAGGACCTTGTAGTCCAGTTTCACTGTTTAACATCTGTGAACCTTGTGACTTCTAGCAAACCCTCTTAATATGTCAGAATTTTAGTTTTTCCTTGTGTTAGTGGATGAAATTGAATTAAAAAGTTTTGAAAGATATTCTGGAATCCCCGAGTAGTGCAAAAGATCAGTGCATTTGACAGCTAACCAAAAAGTTGGAAGTTCCAGTCCACCCAGAGGAACTGTGGAATAAAGGCTTTGGGGATCCATTTGTAAAAAATCAATTGCTAAAAATCCTGCGGTGCCTTGTTCTACTGCCACCTAGTCAACCCAGTAGCTCCTGGTACTGGTGGAAGGTGTTCCCAGGACTGTGTGATCAGAATCTGAAAGCCACAATGCTCTAGAAGCTGCCATGCGGAAAGCTTTTGGATCCTGTGGTCCCGAGTGCGGCTGCTAGAACCGGGCTGCCTGGGTATGAGCTCCACCTCAGCTCTGGCCAGTGCTCAAACCTGGAGCGGGTTAGGTAGCTTCTAGTGCCAGTTCCATTCCAGCCTCTTTTAACTTAGGATCAGATGAGGCAGTTGTGAATTTAAGCATGTGATGTACTTAAAACAAGGCTTACGTTTAAAGACTCAGAAATGTGGATTATAATTTTTTTTTATTATCATTATTTTAAAAACCCCTCTAAATCCTGTTCAGGATAAGCGTGATTTTTGGAGTGATGTTAGGCTTTGATTTGCTGCCTGGGTGTTTCTGAACAGAGTGCCCGGCTCACCATCTGTGGGCCAGGTGGCTGCATGGACAGGGTCCTGAGTCTTGAGGAAAGAGAATGTCCCCTTCTCTAGATGAAGGGTGTTCTTGGTGAGGTGGGTGCCTATGGATAGGCTTCTCCACTCCTCCACCACCATCCACAGTGTGACACATCCACCCTGCCTTCCTTGTCTGTGTGTGTTTGTAATACTCTCTCTCCACAAAAGTGGTCATGGGGTGGAGAACAAAGCTTTTTGGTTATAAATAGATTCCTAACTAGATGCTATTGCTCTGGGCTTCGGATAATCATGACGGGAGTGCATGACTATAATCAAGTTTAATTACTGGGGAGGCAGAGAGGTAGACCTAAACACTTATACCCACGGGCTATCTTTATGCCTTTTTTCTGTTCCTTTCTAGACTAAAACATTTCTGATTAGATCTTTGTTCCACAGGGTCTAGTTGTGGATGAAGTTATCTCTCTCATGTTTTTTTGTGCTTTCCACAGAGGGCTTGTGACTTCCCTATTACACATACTGATACTTTGGCTCCTGTCATTCATTACAGTTGAGATGGATTACTAAAAGGAGTTATGGAGTGGATTATATAAATAATACATGCAATGCATTGGGAATACAGATATATGCTTCCTATTTGGCTTTTCTCATAAAATAAAACCCATTATTGTCAAGTAATGAATTCAGTTCTGAGTCGTGGTGACCCTCTCTTGGGCTCCTGGGACTGTACAACTTTCTGGAAGGAGACAGCCCATCTCTTTCCCATGGTGCACCTGGTGGATTCCAACTACTGACATTTCGATGAGCTGCTGGGCACATTGCTTACTCTGTGACCAGGCTCCTTCCCATTCTCACGCTGTTGGTATTGACTTGACTCATATCAACCCTATGAATGACAGATCTGAAATTTACCCTATCCTGCCCCATATCTCAGATATACTTGAGCCCATTGGTACTGTGTCAATCCATCTTATTGAGGGGATGGTACAAAAATGTGTGTGTGTGTGTGTGTGTGTGTGTGTGAAGTAGAACTGAAACCGTAAGAAAAACAAAACATTTGGAGAACACTGCTATACATTTTTTTTAAAATTGAGTATCTATCTATCTATCTATCTATCTATCTATCTATCTATCTATCTACCAAGGATGCTTTTGGCAGAATGTTAAATGATCCAGGAAGTATTAAAAGAATATGGAAAGAATATACTGAGTCACTGCATCAAAAGGAATTGGAAGACACAGAAGAATTTCATGAAACAACATATAAGCAAGAGCTTATGGTGATGAAAGAAGAAGTTCAGGCTGCTTTGAAGGAAATGGCAAAAAATAAGGCTCCAGAAATAGATGGTGTACCAATTGACATATTTCAGCTAACAGATGCTGCCCTGGATGTGCTCACCAAGTTGTGCCAAGAAATCTGGAGAACGACCACTTGGCCAACTGACTGGAAGAGACCTATATTTGTTCCTATCCCAAAGAAAGGTGACCCAACAGAGTGTGGAAACTATAGAACAATCTCACTGATTTCACATGCAAGCAAGATTTTACTGAAGATCATCCAAAAACGACTGGAACAGCAATCAGCAGAGAACTACCAGAAGTCCAGGCTGGGTTTAGAAGGGGTTGTGGTACTAGGGATATTGTAGCTGATGTTAGATGGATCTTAGCTGAAAGCAGAGAATACCAGAGGAATGTCTATCTGTGTTTCATTGACTATGCAAAGGCATTTGACTGTGTGGACCATAACAAACTGTGGCTGACTCTCAGAAGAATGCGAATCCCAGAACACTTGATTGTTCTAATGTGAAACCTATACTTGGACCAGGAGGCAGTTGTCAGAACAGAGCAAGGGAACACTGCATGGTTCAAAATTGGGAAGGGCGTACGCCAGGGATGCATCCTATCTCCATACCTTTTCAACCTATATGCAGAACAGATTATCCAGGAGGCTGGGCTCTATGAGGAGAAATGTGGGGTCAAGATTGGTGGACGATTTATCAACAATCTGTATTATGCAGATGACACAACCCTGCTTGCTGAAACTGAAGAGGACCTGAAGCGCCTGCTGCAGAGGGTCAAGGACTACAGCCTCCAATATGGATTGAGGCTCAATGTCAAGAAGACAAAGATTCTCACCACTGGACCAATTGGCAGCATCAGGATGGATGGTGAAGAGATTGAGATTGTACACAGCTTTAGTTTGCTTGGCTCCACAGTCAACAGTCTTGGCACCAGCAGCCAGGAAATTAAAAGGCGCATTGCCATGGGAAAGTCTGCTGTTAGGGACCTCTCCAGACTACAGAAGAGCAATGGTGTCTGATACAGGCCATGGTCTTCGCAATCACTTGTTATGCATCAGAGAGTCGGACAGTGACCAAGGAGGATAGAAGGAGAATTGATGCCTTTGAGCTGTGGTGCTGGAGAAGAGTATTGAGAATACCATGGACTGCTAGGAAACCAAACAGATTTGTCCTGGAAAGGGTTAAACTGGGTGGCTCCTTGGAGGCAAGGATTCTGAGGCTCCGTCTAACATACTTTGTTTGGACATGTTGTGAGGAGAGACCAGTCCTTGGAGAAGGACATCATGCTTGGGAGGGTGGAGGGACGGCGCAGGAGAGGAAGGCCCTCTATGAGGTGGATTGATTCAGTGACTGGGATAATTGGAATGGGAGTGTCAGAGACAGTGCGATTAGCACAGGACAGAGCAGAGTTTAGGGCTATTGTACATAGGGTCACTTTGAGTCACAAGCGACTCAATGGCACATAACAACAACAACATTATCTATCTATCTATCTATCACATTTTCTTGTTCAACATTTTTCATATGCACACTTTGGTGACACTGACTGCATTCATGACATTGTGCAATTATCGCCTACATCCATTGCCAAATTGCCTATCTCTGTGAATAGATACAAAGTACTCTCTGAGCAATGACTTTCCCCGTCCCCTTTGATTCCACCCCCGGTTATGGCTTTTCCAAGGAACTGCTCTTTGATCTCTGTTGATGATTTTCTGAGGCTTGGCCAGTTTAGACCTGTATCTGGAACACCAGCCCATCTTGTTGAAGAGGGACCTTTACATAGTGAAGCCACCACACACATGCACTTTGCCGTACATAGATGGCAGGGATTCTTGGTGAGGGCGCCCTTGGGTCTGAGCTGGTGAGCTCACTGGGTTGGGGGTAGTGCAAAGCTAAGACACACGATCATGATTCTGAGTTACATATGAGTCACTGCTGCTCTGTTCCATGGCACTCTACTACCTTCTTGTCCCATCAACTTCCAAATAATATTCCTGGTCCCTGGGATAAGGGAACAGGAGTGATGCTCACCGATCCCCATTGCAAGGAACAGCAGCAAAACATAAAAATCACACTCCTTCCTCCCCCACGAAAACCTCCGGTCAGTAGCTGCATCTCAGTGCATGAAGAGAGCAACATAATAATAATAATAATTAGCTTGGCATAGTAATGATGATACGGTAATTATAATTATCATCTTGTAAGTAGCTCAGGGAGACAGAGTGTTTAAATGTTCTGACTAAGCTGGTTTTAATGACTCAAATGATTCTATGTCTTCACAGATATTTTGTTTATTTAACTAAATTCTGATAAATTGCTTTTACTTTAAAAAATATGACATTTTAGGTATGAAATCATACATATGTTTGATTGGTAATTATATTTACATTAAAGCAACATTTTCCTTTTCCTCTTTGCTGTTGATGTCTTTTCAGATACTTAAAAGATATTTAGTTGTTACTCTGTAATAGGCTAAAGGGAGCTCTGCTCTGGTGGCCTGCAGGGTAAGGGCTTGTGCTGCCAGCTCAAAAGCAATTGGTTCAAATGCCCCAGTTGCTCTGTGGGAGAAAGATGGGCAGTCTCCTTCCTTGCATGATATACAGTCTCTGAAAACCCTCTGGGGTGTCATCTATGAGTTGATTCCGATTCCACAGCACATAATAATATTGAATTAAAAAGTATGTCAGTTAAAAAAAAAAGTCTGTCACTTACCAGTGCTACCATAATAGAAATACTGCAAGTGGGTGGCTTTAACAACCCAGCGTTCATTTTCTCACACTTTAGGAGGCTGGAAGTACGAATTTAGGGTGTTGACTCTAGGTGAAGTCTTTGTCCTCTGCTGGTTCAGAGGAAGGTCCTTGGCTTTGAGCTGCAGTCCTGGGCAATCTGCACATGGTGTGTGGCATCTTTCTCCATCTCTGCTTGCTCCTCTCTGTCATATCCACTCTTCTTGTGTCTCAAAAGGCTCCAGCTGTGGCCAGCACATAGTGGATTTTGTATAACAGAAATTAAGTGAATTAAGTATAAAAAAAAAAGGGAGAGAGATTGACTCAGATATACCCTAAGATAATACTGTCTAACATACCTTCTCCAAGAAGAATTTGGAAAAAGGATATCATGCTTGAAAGGGTGGAGGGACAGTGCAGGAGAGGAAGACTCTGGATAAGATTGATTGATACAGTGACTTAGGCAATAGGGGTAGGAGTGTCAGAGTCAGTGAGACTGGGTTAGGACAGGGCAGGCTTCAGAGCTGTTGTCCAGAGGGTCGCTATGAGTTGCAGGTGATTCGGTGACACATAACAACAACAACAACAACAAATGTAGCAAAGGAAACTCCTCCCCAAGTAGGATTATAACTATGGGTATGTTATTGTTAGGAGCCTATGACTCATAGTGACCCAATGAGCAACAGATCTGAACCTTGTCCTGTCCTGAGACTTCCTCGCCATCTCTGCTATGCTGAAGCCTCTGTTGCTGTGACTCTGTCAGCCCATCTGGTGGACTGTCTTTCTCTCTTTCTCTGCTCTTCCACTTTCTCTGACGTGAGGTCCTTTTCCAGGGACTGGCCACACCTAACAATATGCCCAAAGTCAAAGGTTTTGCCAAACTTGCCTTTAAAGAGGGGCCTAGTTGCATTTCATCCAAGACAGTTTCGCTTGTTCTTTTTGCAGTCCATGGCAGATTGAGGCAGCTTGATGGCCCACTGATATAAAGCTGCACATGTGGTTAGAATCCACCAGCTCCTCCGCAGGAGAAAGATGGGCAGTCTCCTTGCATGTGATTTACTGCCTCTGCAGACCTGTTGGACGGTTGGGTATGAGTTGATTCTGACTCAATGGCCCACAACAAAAACAACAAGGATAATTTCATACTCTTTGCCAATACTATAATTCAAATTCATAAGACATATTTTCTTTGATGAACACAGTTCAACCCATAAAATGGTACATGATTATTGTATTTATTCAGGTTTTTTTTAATCAGGCTGTCACATTTACATTTGTGAATCAGTAGGTTTTTCTTGCTTTAAGAAAAATTGACAAACAATTCAGGATACATTTTTTTCAGGTGAAGAAGTACATTTCTTATAATAATTTTTTCTGTTATAGATTCCTTTAGATGTTATATCATTGAGTTGCCTGCTGCTCATAGCCACCCTTTGTACAATAGCTCTGAATCCTACCCTATTCTAAACCAGTCTCATTGTCTCTGACACACCTACCCCTATCATTCCAGTTACTGTGTCAATCCACTTCCTTCAGGGTCTTCCTCTCCTGTCCTGTCCCTTTACCCTTCTAAGCATGCTGTCCTTCTCCATGGACTTGTCCTTCCTGGCAACATGTCTAAATTATGTGAGACAGAGCTTCAAAATCCTTGCTTCCAACAAGCAATTTGATTTCACCCTCTTTGGGACCTGTTTGTTCTACTGGAAATCCATGGTGTGTTCAATACTCTTCGTCAGCACCAAAACTCAAAGATATCAAACCTTCCTCTGTAATCCTTATTCATTGTCTAGCTCTCAGATGCTTGAAAGTAATTGCAAAGACTATGGCCTGGATCAGGTACACCTTAGTCTCTAGACTGACATTGTTGCTCTTTAGCACTCTGGAGAGGTCCCTGGCAGCAGAATTCCATAATGTAATTAATCTTTTAATTAAAAGACTAACTACTGGTGCCAAAAGTGTATTTGAATTTTTTAATTTCCTGATTAAAAATCAGGAAAGGAGTGCATCAGAGAGGCATCTTGTCTCCCTATATTTTCAGTCTATATGCAGAACAGATTATTTGGGAGGCTGGACTTTATGAGGCAGAATGTGGTATCAAGATTGAAGGAAGATTCATTAACAATCTGAATTATACAGATGATACAACCTTGATTGCTGAAACTGAGGAAGATCTGAGGCATTGTTACAGCAAGTCAAGGACTGCAGCCTTAAATATGGATTGAAGCTCAACATCAAGAAGACAAAGATTCTCACACTGCGCCAGTTGGTAGCACCATGATAGATGGAGAGGAAATTGAGATTGCTAATAATTCAGTGTGCTCAGCTCCACGATCAACTCTCTTGGCACCAGACTGACCAGCAGTCAGTCTTTTAGTTATGATTGTCAAAATTTGAATTTTATATATGTACCTTTCAGGAGGAGTTACATATTAGGAGCATCTCTATCAATTTAAAGCATATATGTACATTTTAATTTGATATATTTCTCATATATCACAGGATCTGGATAATTTATTATAAAGAGTAATATTTTATTGTGGATTTTGTTATTCTCTATTAGTTTTCTCAATTTTGGGCTTCCTTCTCCTCTTCCTTCTTCCACTTTCCATCATCTATGATTTTCAGTTGAGAGTTATTAATTCTTCTGTTGATGCCATAATTCAAGATTATTACCTAGTCTATAAGGGAGCTCTGGTGGCATAGTCTGTAGGGATTTGCACTGTTAACCTAAAGGCAGCCAGTTCATATCCACCAGGAGCTCCAGGAGAGGATGATGGGTAATTTCCATGTGATTTACATTCTGAAAACCCACTGGAGGGTCACCTATGAGTTGGCTTCAAATTGTCAGTAGTGAGTGAGTAACTTGTCAAGTCTAAGGATTTTTACTGGCATTTTCCTTAAGTCTTTTTTTTTTTTTTTAGTGTTTTTCTTTTTTCTTGCTGTGTACCATTGTGTCTTATCCAACTGGCACCAAGAGGGGATTGCACTTTCTTCTCCAGAAGATTATCTGGTGGATTCAAATTGCATGCCTTCAGGATTGCAGCACAGATTCTTGCCACTAGGCTACCACCGCTCCCTTCCTTAAGTCTTAAAACGTTATTGGTGATTATTGCTCTTTGCTTTAATTTAACTCTGATTTAAAGTTTTCTGATTGCTCTAACATGAGTCAATTTGAATTAATGCTTCACAGAAGACCCTAGGAGGCTTCAAGTCAAATGTTTACTAAGGTTACTCTGTCTGCTGCTTGCAGTAAAGTCACTTTGGACTCAACAGTTAGCTAACCCCAGATGACAGAGTAGAACTGCCCCGGGGGATTTCCAAAGCTGTAATTTTTACAAATATTAACTATTAGCTATAGTTTTTTCCTGCCAAGCAGCTGATAAATTTGAACTGCTAAGTTTTCTGTTAGCAGGCAAGTGTATAACCGCTGTGCTGCCAGGGCTCCTTAGCTACACAATTGCAACTCTCCCCTTTTCTCCCCTAAAATAGCCAGATATTTTATTGTTGATATTGTTATCCTCTAATTCATGCTGTTGCTCTCTCTTTTGTTTTATTATTTTATTAGCATTTTTGTGATACACACACACACACACACACACACACACGCGCGCGCGCGCACACACGCACACCCACACCCCCAATACAGTTTTAAAAACCCACTGGCTGCTTTTTCTTCTTCTTCTTTTTTTTTTAAATTAATTACTGGTGTGGTAATAGACTTAGTAACTGATTCCTCTTGTGACCTTGTGTAATCTAAACCTGCTGTTGTGATGAAATATAATTTCTCTATGCATACTAGACAGACATATGGCAAAACTGTATGAGCAAAATGTTATATTCCCTCATGAATGAATTTCTAATTTCATTATTGTCAAAATCAGATTTTTATAATTAATTCAGCCATTTCAATACTGTTGTTTTTACTCACTAAGTGACAGAATTTCTTCTTTCTAGATACTTCTTTTTGCTTCCTATCAATTATTCAGAATGCATGCACTATATTTAATTCATTAGTTCCCCCTCTGTGGTCCAAGTTTCATTTCAGCATGTTTTCCTTTCCAGTAAAGGTGCTTTTACTATTCATTTTTTTGTACATTGTCTTTCTAGTTAGAGTCTTCTTTTCCTATTTTACATTTTACTTTTTACTAGAACTAGAATTTATTATACTAGAAGATTCTAATGAAATGCCATTTTCCCAAGTTTACTTCATGTTTATAATTTCCTTGTTATTTCAATAGATTGTGTCCAGAATTTTGTTTTCTTTTGTTTCCATAAACTGAAGGCGTATACTGCTGAGTTGTACAATTGTCTTTCACACAAATAAGATTTTGAGACACAAGTAATATCTCTTTAATAAATGTGATATTAATAAACCGGATGAAGGGAGGCAGCGTGGAATTGTGGGAAAGGGCATAAAGGTCACACCTAAGTCTTGCTGGTAGCCTTCCTTCTGCTGCTCGTTCACTGTGTGAGCTGGACAAGCCACTAGATTGTCCTGGTTTATTAGCTTGGAAAAAAAATTAATCACTTCCTTTCCGCTTATATATTTGATGATAAGATGAAATGAGACAAGTGAATGAGACAATAATTTTTCATTTATCAAAAGTTTATGTTCTTTTTTTCCACTCATACTTTTAAAATTTTTTTCATATAATCATTCCAACTCATTTTATAAAATTAATCAATGTTGAACATTGAATTTAGCAAATCCACTGTGAAAGACCTCTTTACAGTTTGAGAAATAAATGGCATAGGACACATCAGGTGGTTGTGAGTTGGGGCTTTTCTGACAGCAGCTAAGAACACCACCAACTCAGTGGTAGATACTGGCGCTGTGGCAGCGAACAGGACAACATGCACACTGCCTTTAGAGACTTAGAATTTAGTGCAGAAGACAAACGATAAACAAGGGGACTTACAAAAATGATGGATTAAGTCTCATAAAGAAGTTAAATCAGAGGGCATTACATTTGGGGATTGTTAGAAGTCAGAACCGACTCATAGCTGATCCTCCAGCAGGTTTTGAAAAGCTGTAAATCACATGGGAGGAGATTTCCCATCCTCTTCCTGTGGAGCAGCTGGTGGATCCAAACCACTCACCTTTAGGTTGGCAGCACAACTTCTTACCATGAGGCCACCAGAGCTTCTGTTAATAGGAAGACCATTAAGGGGAAGCAACATAAAAGCTAAGGCTTAAAGGATATTTGAGAATGATGACATGCAGTGCATAAATTGTCTGTTTCTGTCATCTTGAACCTCAGAATGGGTTTCTTACACATGTCTGAGCATCATGTAAAATGGGGAGCATTCTTAAAAATGCGGAATCGTGGAGCCCCACCTCGTATTGTCGTACCCAATTCACATTCCGAGTCCTCTGATATAAAACTCTAGTCCTCCCAGCCAAGCAGGGAGCTGGGTCTCTTTCCCACCAGGTGTGTGATGTAAAGGGACATGTTTGGATGCTGTTTAAATGGGGAAAGGAAGGTTTATGTATATGGAAGTTCTGATGAGGTACACTGGATATTAAGTAGATTTTTGTGGGCTAATTTGGAAATAGAAATGCTTTTTGTACTCTTATACCTTTGAGAGACAAATTTGGAGTTTCGTGAGAGTAAAGTGTGGAGATTTCTCCCTGAGAGCTAGGTGTACTTCTACCCTCTGGCGTTGTTTGACTGGCTCTCTTCTAAGTATTTTAAATATGGAACCAGGAGTTGCTCTTACATTGAAGTCACAAGGACTAACAATTTCTCCCAATTTGATTCTTGTATGCAAAGGAAACCAGGAGTGTCTTCCTCTCTTCTTGTTTCTTCCAGAACTTTCCTTTAAAATGAGTAGTCAACAGTGAGCTCTGGTGGAGCTTAGTGGCAAGAAGCTGCACTGCAATCCCAGAGGTGTGCTGCTCAAATCCACCAGATGCTTTGCTTTGCTGGAGGAACAATCTCCTCCTGTACCAGTCAAATCTGATTTGACAGTACACACACACAAATAATAAAAATGTTTTTTTAAAAAGCTGATGAAGGAGACAGCCTTGTCTCCTCCAGTTCCTTTTAAAAAAAATGAGTAGTCATGTATTTGAGAATATAAGGTAGCACTGGGATTTATCCATGAGAGTTTTATTATTTTTGTTTTAAAACTCTCCCTGTGTTCTAAGCTGTATTTTACAAAGTTCAGTTTCTAGCAGTCAAGTAGAGATTAAGTAGCAGTTGAGAGTGGGCAGGTGACAAATGATCTGCTCAAGAGAACAAACGTATGCTTACGTGGAGAGTGGTCTGGAGAGTGAAGTGCCTTCCGGGTCCTCTGACTCGCTGTGGTCTTAGGGCATGAACTCAGAGCACTCTTATGTGCAGTGATTGGTGTCTGTGGAAACATCAAAGCCTGAATGACTGTCCTCCTCCCAGGAGGACTTCACCTTGGTCTCTGAAAGTACTTATCTTAATAAACTGCTGTGTGGTTGTGAGGGCTTACTCTCTCCTTTAAAGAAAAACCCAGAGACTTTGAGGTTTCTCGAGGAGGAAGACCATCAGGTGGGGTAACTAAAAAATAGGACTCAGACATGTGTAGTTCATCTTCTTTATAGTTCCACGTCTTACCTCTGACGTGGAGGAACCGGATAGCTGGGCTCCTGCTTCATGTGCTAATTATTGTAGCACAGATAATTTCCCTCCCTTAGTTTCCAAAATGGACTGCAGCTTGTAAAAGGCATACTTAAATATGAGGTAATAGGGAAATAGGCTCTGAACATGCAAGAGAAGCTTAAAACATGATTTTTTTAAATTGTTAAGTAAACATTAACAGAGCAGATTGATTTCCCATTGAAACATTTATACACATTCCTTTTTGACACTGATTACAATACCCACAAGGTAACCCTGCTTCGCCTGTTTCCTTTGATCCTGTTTCCCTTCTTCCCCTGTAATGCTCTTCTTTTGACGTTTTGTGGTTGGTTGTTCTCAAGAGTGGGCACTTTGCCAGTGTTTTTGTTCAACTTTTAAGTCTGTCTATTCTTTGGCTATAAGTTTAGTTCCAGGATTGAAGGGTGATTAAAGGCCACAGTCTCTCTAAGACCAGTAAGTCTGGCCATATTTATGATTTCAAGTTTTGTTCCATATTTTTCTCCCGCTGTGTCCAGGACCTTCCATTATAATCCCTTTTAGAAGAACTTGATCAATTTTTAAGATAGTGATTCTAGATCCTAATGAAATGATGTCTTGCTTCCAGTTCTTATTTTGTCTAGGTCTTGGAGAAATTGAATGACTAGTCACAAATTCCCTCTTGGCCAGATTTCCTTCCATCTTGGTCTCTAAGCTGCCTCCACATAGAGGGTGCTGTACCTCTCATAACCATCCCTCCTTTTTCCAGGTGTTTCTATGTCAGCACTCCTTCTTGGCAGCTCACCCTAATTTCTCATTCTTTTACTCTTCTCCCAAGAAAGGATGTGAGGAGGTAAAGGTGGGATTCACCTGGCTGACAGAATTCTGAGTCCCTCAGGGAAAGTCATCTTCATTTTTTAATTGCAAAAAAATAATGTATGGGGATCCAAGGGGTTATGGGGTAGAAGCAGAAGGGTGAGGATGGGTAGGGATGAAATCACAGGATTATACAATTTGATAGGTGGAGGGAGTGGGTAAAGGAAATGAGAAAGATCCACCCAGGACTGGAAAAGACAGGGCAACGGTGGGCATAGTCTAATGGTGATAATTTTTTTTTCCAAAGAGATTATCTTTTTAATTTGTGGGTTTCTCCTCAGGAAATAGGGATACAGACTCTCTGGCTGTTTCATGCTGAACAGGAGTGTTGAGCTGAAGGGGAAGGGGAACCCACTTTAACACTTTACTGGTGGTCTTGAGTTGAAGCTGCATGCCTTTTTGTTCAGTTAGAAGATATTTTCCTGACATTTTCTGTCCTCTGGCCTGCAGAGTATTTGTGTGGGTGAGTTCAATGGGAGTGGCTGGCTGCACTTTGAGATTCCATCCACCTTTGCTTCCTTAGCTGGCAGTTATATTTCCCTTTTGTCTCTGGAACCAGGCTCAGGGTTCAGGTTCTGGAATAGGACTCAGTGTTCAGGTCACTTATAAGAAAGGGAGCATACCTGGAGAGAACAAACTTGTGAGTTACAAAGAAACGGCTTTGGAGGTGCTACTTACAGGTGTACTGGAGGAGGAGTTGGAAGAATGTGGCTTAGATACAGTTCTTTATACACACTGAGGCTCTCCTCAGGGGCCAGGCAGCCCTCCCCAGGGAGGGAAGGTCTTTAGTTAGCGTTTCAGCTGTTACTCAAACCAAAGATAAGAGGTAGAGTGTTTGGGAGAAAGATGGGTGAAGGAGGGGACAGGAAATCTTAAATTCCAGATTATGAAGAGACAAAGAACATACATAAAATGATGATGTGAGACATTAGGCTCAGGGTAGAATTCTTGCCTTCTGTGAGAGACTCAACTTGGCTACCATGTTGCTATAATGCTTAACAGTTTCTACTTAAGAACAGTGGGCTTGAAGTCTGCTATCAACAGTCAGTCAATGGAAACCCTGTGGGTCATACTGGTCTGATGTGTTGAAAAGGAGTATTGAGTTTGCCATGAACTGCCAAAAGAACAAACAGATCTGTCTTGGAGGAAGTGAAATCAAGGTTCTCCTTAGAAGCAATAATGATGAAACTTGGTCTTACATACTTTGGGCATATTGTCAGGAGGGGCCTGTCTTTGGAAAAATGTATCATGCTTGGACAAGTGGAGGGTCAATGAAAAAGAGGCTGACCCACGACAAGATGGATTGACATAGTGACTTTAATAATGGCCATAGCAGAGATCATGTCTAGGGCAAGGTTCAAATTTTTTTTTTTTGTAGGATCACTGTATGTCGTAGTCAACTTGAAGGCACTGACAATATCAACTACAGCTTGATTTGCCATCTTCTTGTGAAAATTGTACTAAAAATGGATCCATTTCTATTTTCAGTTTAAAGGAAAGTAAAAATACATTCAAATGAGAGTATGTACATTTTTCTTAGTAGTGGTTCTCAATATTAATTTAATTTTCTGTATTGGAAATATAATTTAGAGATTAATTCATTATAATAAAGATGTGTTGTGTATGTGTGTTTATTTTGACAATAATATAGTGTGTATCGTGCTGCTAACTGGACAGTCAGCTGTTCGTTTCCCCCAGCTGCTCTCTGGGAGGAAAATGAGCAGTTTCTTTCTGTACAGATTTATAGCCTTGGGAATCCAATGGAGGGTGTGAGTTTCATTTGACTCAACAGCAGTACTTTTTTTTTTTTAACATTTATTAAAAAGAGCTTCAATTATTCTAGGATAACACTTTTTTTTTCCAGTTATAATAGAAAATGGCCCTCAAGTGAGTTGGTGTGTCTATTAAGCTGGTTAATTCTCAGTGGGAAACCATGTGGTTATTAGAGCTGTATTTCTGTTAGGAGAAAAGGCAGACTGTTGCGATCTTTGATAATTCTGAATCTCTAAGGAAACGTGAGATGCTAACCCCTTTCTCTGTAAAATGCATAAAGTGCCTTAAGAGAATTGCTCACAAATAATAGACTTCTAGAATTTCATGGGTTAAATTTCTTTCATAAATGGCTCTCAACTTCAGTGAGTGTTTGAGTCCCCTGGAGGCCTTGTGAAACTCGGAGTACTGAGTTCTATGCTAGGTTTCTAGTAATGTTTGTCCACGTTGGGGCCCAAGCTTTTGCATTTCCAGCAAGAGCCCAGAGCAGTACCAGATGAACTCTTAACGGTTCACTAAATCATGAGCTTCGCTAACTGCCGCACTCTTTCAGCATCTATTTACTGCTCTCCTCCTGTTTCCAGACAATGTTTAGCAGATGGGGTGTTGTAGGGATGCACAAGACAAAGTCCTTTCTTCTGGAGCCTCTATTGTAGTGTAAGAAGCAGACAATAAAGCTTACAACTTCAGGCAAGGATAAAGATTATGAAGAAAAATTAAACAAAGTAGGACAGTGTTATGTATTATCTTACTTTGTGTCTTTCAGAAGAAATATGGTAATCTTAACCCCTATATCTGTAAAAATGACCTGCTTGGAAATAGGGTTTTGCTATGCTATGAGATCATGCCAGAGTAGAATGAGCCCTAATTTTGAGTGATGTCTTAGAAAAAAGAATAGACTCAGAAACACACACAGGGGGAGACAAATACTATGTGAAGACAGATGCAGCTACAAGCCTAGGGACAGTAAAGATTGCTGGCAGAGAAGAATTTCCTTCTGGAACCATGCCCTAGGGAAGCTGTCTTTGAGGAGGTGGGAATGGCTTGAACTCTCCTTGGAGAGCACCTTCCAGGTTCAGGATCAAATAGGAAGGGCTTGGTGGGAAGGAATTCTGGTAAAGGGAGCAGGAAGCTGAAGGAGCATGAGAAGATAGGCCAGTGAGGGAGGCAAAACGATAGGAGTCAAATATAGTTGAAAGTTATTGGTTTCAATAGTTGTAAATGTCTTTGTTTATTGTGGAATCTCTTAAAATCTTTATTGAACCATGTTGTTGTTATGTGCCATTGAGTCGATGGCGATTAATAGCTAATTTCACTGTCTCTGACATGTATACCCTCATTACCCCAGTTACTGTGTCATTCCATCTTGTCCAGCGTCTTCTCTCCTGTGCTGATCCTTTACCTTTGCAAGCATGATATCCTTCTACAAGGACTGATCCCTCCTTGCTTCATGTTCCAGGTATGTGAGACAGAGCTTCAAATTCACCAGTTTCTATGAGAGGGGTAAGACATTTAATTTTTCTTAACTTACAGGACTATAAAATTTTTCATTTCAAGGCCATCTAGTAATTTTTGGGATCTATGTGGGAACTCTTGACTGGGGGAGTCTTATCTTTTTTCTTTAACCAAGGAAACTGAAGATAAGAGAGAAAAAAATGTCTTGTCTGAGGTAGCAAAACTTGAGGTAACAGGGAATGGTGGAAGACAGCGAGCTTGGAACTGGAAGACTTTGCTCTAATATTTTGCAAATCTGGGGTTCTTAATTTCGTCTAAACTCTGGGGTCTTAATTACCTCTTCCAAACGGAGTAGATTATACTGTTTGTTCTCTATGACCCCAAAGTCTCTCTGAGTCAGTGCAAACTAGTGGTGATGCTCCTCCAGGTTTCTGAGACTGTGACTCTTTATAGGAGACAATCATCTTCCTCTAGTGGGACACCTGGTGGATTTGAACCACTCACTTTTTCGTGCGCAGCACAGCACGTGTGCACTTTGCCACCAGAGCTCTCTCAGGGTCGGCTAAGGCAAAGGGAAAATGCTGAGATATGCCCATAAATATATTCATCAAATAACACCATCTAGATTCATTTTTGCTTGCAAATGAGCGTGTTCCTTAAACTGGTAATTAAAATCTGTCAGAATATAGAACTTGAAATCCCAAAATGTTGGTAGAGAAAATGAGAAACTTAATAAAGTCTGAGCTCTATGGTAATGTATTTTGCTGCAAAACATGTTAACATAGATTTCAATTTAAATAAAATCCATAGTTAATTTGCATAACCCCCAAACTTGTTGCGTTTGAGTTGATTTCAACCTGTAGTGACCCTAGAGGCTAGAGAAAGACTCCAGGAACGCTAACGCTGCAATATATATGGAAGCGGTTGCTGGTCTTTATCCGGAGGAGTGGCCTGTCAGTTCAAACTGCCAGCCTTTGGCTTAGCCAGCCGAGTGCTTAATCACTGTGTTGTGTTTTGATTTGCATACAAGTGCTAAAATGTCCAACAGTTGAAATTTTCCCTTTTTCTAATGCACTTTTGGAGGAAGTGTTGGAGAATAATAAAAACCACAGTTACTTTGGACAAGTGGCCGCTGGGCTTCATTGTCTTCTCTTGAAGGGACCCAAGTATTCCTTAATCTCTTTCCAGCTGCTGATTTAAGGAGTTTTGTATGTATGATATGATAATTTTTGCCCTGAAGGAATGCTAACAATGGAATCTTTCAGCATAGACTGCAGAATTTTAGGAACTCAGGAATTCATAATATGAATTATAGAATTATATACAGGTGCATTATTAAGAAGAATTAAGCTAAGGGGGCCTGGTGGTACAGTGGTTAAAGTGCCCTGTTCTTAACGGAAAGGTGAACAGTTGAATCTATCAGTGGCTTTGTGGGAGAAAAGTGTGGTACTCTGCTTCTGTCAAGACCACCGCCTGGGAAGCCCTATGACACTTTCGACTTCATCCTGGAGGGTCATTCTGAAGGGCAAGTGACTTGCTGGCAATAGAGTTGGTTGATATTGAGTGAAATGTCAAAGATATTCATAATGGTGGTCTCCCAGTTTGGGCCGAGGTAAAAATATACTTCCTGACTCTGTTTGTGTGGCATCTGAGCTATCTAATGCTGTTATTAAAGAAATAAAACGAGTGGATGATTTTAACACTATGACTTTGTTATTTTAGAGTTTCAGAAGTTAGAAGTCCCCATTGAGGACACCAGCCTTAGGGGAAGGCCGCTTTCTCTGTTGGCTCTGCAGGAAGGTCCTTTTCCCTCAGCCTCTGGATAGCTGTCATTGTTTACAGATCACCTGCATCTTGGTCTTCCTTGTGTCCACTAGCTCCCCAGTGCAGTGGCCTGGGTCCCAACAGAGGCACTTCACTCCTGGTGACTTTTTCTTGGTACTGAGGTTTCCTTTCTTGGCTTGCTTTTGTCTTTTGTGAGAGAGAACCCCTTAGGGAAACTCCCCCTATGTTAAATCAAGGCTGTGAGAAGATTGAGGAACATTGCATTCTACACTAAATCCTTTTACATTTATTTGGTTTATCAGGTCATGGGGATCATGAATTAACACCCATTTTATATCTTTATATTCATGTAGTTTGGGTAACACAAGTCAATTCATGATAGATGGGGTCATGTGGCATGTTTTGGCCAATAGTGGTCATTTTTTTGGTGCTGTAGTATCAGCCTAGCATCTGGAGTCGCAGATCAGAGCCCCAAATGCCCCTGGATAGTTTTGAATTGTGAGCACAGAATGAACCTTTGTGGTTATAAATCTTCCAATTTTCTGGGTACATGTTACCTGCAACATGATGTAGTTTACCTTGACTGTTAGATTCAATAAACTGGAACAGTATCAAGAGACTAAAGGAAGAACAGCTACAGGGAAAATAACTCTTTTAAAAGAAAAGCTATCTGTTAGAAATCTTGTTAGTAGACTTGCCTTAAGGAATTCTGTTGTTGTGAGCAGTGTGATAAATAGGCTGGTTAAAAAAATGGATGAATGAATTTTCATATGTTTAAGGACACATACATGATGACAGAGATCACACTGGGACTAGGTTACCTCTGTTCAGAGACTGACAGCTTCTTACTAGCTGTGTCACTTTGAGAAGGTTTCTCAAACTGTATGCTCCATTTTTTCCACCTGCAAAATACATGTATCTATCTCAAGTTGTTGTTGTTATGCACCATTGACTCACCTGCCACATAGCGACTCTAAAAACAATAGCCCTGAACCCTGTCATATCCTGAGCTAATCTCACTGTCTCCAACACACCTACCCCCAATTCTTCAGTCACTGTGGCAAGTATTTTTACACACACACACACACACACACACACACACACACACACACACGCAGTAGTGGCATCCAATTCCTAAACAACATGCCTTCAGAAACTCTATTAACTTTGATAAATGTTGATAATTGTAGAGGGTCTTCAGGCCTTTTGTTCATAGGGTCGCTATGAATCATGCTCAACTTGAAGGCAATCAATAGAAACAACAACAACTAGGAGAACAAACAGGTTTGACCTGGAGAGAATGAAACCAGGCTGCTACTTGGAAGCAAAGATTCTGAACATACTTAGGGCATGTTGCAAGGAGGGACCAGTCCTTGGAGAGGAACATCATGCTTGGGAGGGTAGTGGGACAGCGCAAGAGAGGAAGACCCTGAATGAGATGGATTGATTCTGTGACTGGTGTAATGGAGGTAGGTGTGTCAGAGACAATAAATAAGATTGTTCAGGATAGAGCAGCATTCAGAGCTGTTGTACACAGGGTCGTTAAGCGTTGCAAGCAACTTGGCAGCACAGAACTACAACTATATTAACTATCAACAGTTGAATGACTGCATATATATTCACACATCTGCTGTGGATCCACAATCAACATTCTTAGAACGAGCAGTCAGGAAATTAAAAGACGAAATGCATTGAGAAAAGATGCTGTGACGGATCTCTCCAGAGTGCTAAAAAATTAACAATGTCTTTTTAGAGACTAAGGTGTACCTGATCAAGACCATGGTCTTCTCAATTACTTGCTCTGCATCAGAGAGCTGGACAGTGACTAAGGATGACTGAAGAAGAATCAATGCCTTTGAGCTATAGTGATGGAGAAGAGTGTTGAACATACAACAGACTGCTAAGAGAACAAACAGATCTGTCCTGGAGAGAGTGAAATCAGTTTGTTACTTGGAACCAAAGATTTTGAAGTGCTGTCTCATGTTGCTGTTGCCATGAGGGAACAGTCCTTGGAGAAGGACATCATGCTTAAAAGGGTGGAGAAGAAGGTCCTGGAGGAGATAAATTGACACAGTGACTGTAGCACTGGGTCCGTGTGTCAGAGATGGTGAGGTTGGCTCAGGGTAGGGCAGGGTTCCGAGCCATTGTCCATAGGGTCACTGTGAGTCTAGTCGTAGCTGATTGAACAGCACAGAACAATAACCTCAAGCAATTGTTGCAAAGAATAAATTAATTAATATATAACACAGACTTAGAGTATTCCTTGGAACGTTAAAAACCAAACCCAAACCAGTTAGTATTGAGTTGATTTCCACCTCTGGCAATCACACATGTGTCACAGTAAGAATGGACTCTATAGGATTCCAGTAGCTGATGTTATAGAAGGGGATCTCCAGGTCTCTGGTTCTGCAGGCAGATTAAAGCTACCTAACTTCCAGTTAACACCAGGTACCTCTTTGCCCAACATGGAGACTCTTTGGGAACATAATTGTGATTCATAGTGATCCTATAGGACAGAGTAAAACTGTTTTTGTGGTTTTCCAGGGCTGTTATTTCTTATGGAAACAGAATGCTACATCTTTATCTCCTGCAGTGTGGCTGGTGGGCTTGAACTGCTTATCTTTTTGTCAGCAGCTAAGTTCTTTAATCTAATGTGATCAGAGCTCCTTTGAGACACAATTGTGTTGTTGTTAGATGCTGTCAAGTTGAGTATGACTCATTAACAACCCTATGAGCAACATATCTGAACCCTAGCCTGTTAGCCTTTCCTAACAACATGCCCAAAGTATGCGAAGCTTTATAAGCTTTGTAAAGATTTATCATCTTTGCTTCCAAGGAGCACTCTGTCTGTACTTTCTCCAAGATACATCTGTCTGTTCTTTTGACAAACCATTCAGTACTCTTCTCCAACACCACAGCTCAAAGACATCAATTCTTCTGTCATTTATATTCACTATTCAGCTCTCAGAAACATAGCAAGTGATTGAAAAGACAATGGTCTGAGTAAGGGGCACCTTAGTCCTCAAACTGACATTATTGCTCTTCAGTAATCTAGAATGGCCCCTTAGTGCAGACTTTTCCAATGCAACTGTCTTTCAACTGCTGGTACCAATGGTGTTGATTATGTATCCAAGTAAGATGAAGTTGTTGACAGTTTTTAATTTCCTCCCCCCCATCTATTATGACGTCAGACTGGAGACTATAGTCTTCACAATTACATGCTATGCATCGGAGAGTTGGACAGTGAATAGGGATGATAGAGAATTGATGCCTTTGAGCTGTGGCGCTGGAGAAGAGTGTTGAATATAT
>NW_006399758.1:12888035-12894697 GCF_000299155.1 Elephantulus edwardii | reverse complement strand
CACTTATTTCCCTGCTCCATCATCCACCAGGATACCCAGCCACTTCTACCCCCTCCCTTCACATCTATCTCCCTTTGAGAGATGGAGGGCTGGTCAAAGGGAGATAGCACAAGTAGGCAGTCATTAACTCTTGGCTAGTTTTCTCTTCCTTTTATCGTTCCATTCTCTGCCTCTTATAATATTAACAAAGAAAGAAATACTGAAAGGATATGTTAAAGAAGTTGTCTCTGAATAGCAGGATGCAGAGTGATCTTTGTTTTGTAGGTTTTTGTTTTATAGTAAATTTATTTCCCCTGAACTAGGATTGTATTGTTTCTATGTGCTGTTGAGTCAGCTACAACTCATAGTGACCCTGTGCATAATAGCTCTGAACCCTGCCCTGTCCGAACCAATCTCACTGTCTCTGATACACTTATCCTCATTACCACAGTTACTGTGTCAATCTGTCTCATCCAAAGTCTTCCTCTTTTGTGCTGTCTTTCCACCCTAACAAGTGCCTTTCTCCAAGGACCAGTACCCAAAGTATGTGAGATGGAGCTTCAAAATCCTAGCCTCTAAGGAGTAAGTTGGTTTCACCCTGTCCGGTACAGACCAATTTGTTTTCATGGTGGTCCATGGTGTGTCCTAAACTCTTCTCCAGCATCACAACTCAAAGACATCGATTCTTTTTCTGTCATCCCTAGTCATGGTTTAGCTCCTGGCTATGATGTTCAAACAGTATTCTTTTTAAAAAAACTGGATGGCCATCTCCACTCCGTTGTGTGATTGTTACTGCTTTTGTCTTACATTCTTGTTGGCTTTTCCTCTGCTGTGACTACATCTTCTCATCTTGACGTCTTTAGTTGTTAAGGATTCTTTTCTTTTCTTGGCTACCTACTGTTGAAGTCTCTTGGAATCTTATAATTTACCAGCTCAATCTCGAACCAAACCCACCGCTACTGAGTTGATTCCAATTCATGGCACCATTCCATCAGTTTTCCAACGCAACGAGAAGGCGGACCCATTTTTTTCCTGCTGGTGGCTGTTGAATTTGACTTCTGACCTTTTATTTAACAGCTCAACAACTAACGCATTACATTTTGTTCATCCATCCATTCAACTGTTGATAGACATTTAGGGCAGTTCCACTTTTTGACTATTGTGAATAGTCATGCAGTAAACATTGATGTATAAAGAGCTGTTTAGTCCCTGCTTTCAGTTCTTTTTTTTTTTCCTTCAAAATGCAAATGTCAGTATATATTTACTTGGGCACTAAGTTGTGTGGCACAGTTTATAAACAGAAAGCTTAAGATACAGACATTTGGAATCACATTGGGAAAAGGGAAATAACACCTACTTAATTTTTTTAAAAAGTGAAACAGATTATTACTATTGTTTTATTCTTCATATTCATGATCTTATTTTAATCTGTCATCAATCCTATTCAACAAATCCAGCTGGTTCTCCCCCAGAGTTAAAAAAAAATGAGTAGGGGTTATAGGCAAAAGAAAGATGAGTATGATTTAGTTCCTGCTCTCAGTGGACTTATTAGTATACAAATAGCTAAGATACAAGATTATAAACAGTGATTATATCATTTATGGCCCACATCACTATACTTTTGAGAATCAAAGGAATTATGAGGAATAATTTTATGAGGACTATTTACACTGGAAAAACCCATGCCTTTGAACTGTGGTGTAAGAGGAGAACACTGAACATCCTATAGACTGTCAAAAGAACAGATGTGTCTTAGAGAAGGTACGGACAGAGTGCTCTCTGGAGGCAAAGATGATTAAGCTTTGTCTCACACACTCCAGGCATGCTTTCATCTCACATACTTTGCTAGGAGAGGCTATTTCTTGGAGAAGGAAAACCATGCTTGGAAAGGTATAAGAACAGAGAAGTAGAGGAAGACCCTCGACCAGGTAGACCAACACAGTGACCACAACAATGGGCTCGAGTGCTTTAGCGATTGTGAGGCTGGTACATGATAGGACAGGGTCCAGATCCGTTCTTCATAGGGTTGCCATCTGATTTCAGTTCTTTTGGGTATTTACTTAGCAGTGAGTTTGCTAGACCATAAAGTAGTAAGTATTGTGTTTAACTTTTTATGGGATTGCCACACTCTTTCCACAGTGGCTGCATCATTTTACAATCACACCACCAACAACTGAGGGTTCCAGGATCTTTACACCCTTGCCAACACCTGTTGTTTTCCATTTTTGAATCACAAGTATCCCCTTGGGTTGAAGTGATGTCTCATTGTTGTTTTGGTTTTCAGTGCTCTAATGACTAGTGAGGCTGGGCATGTCTTCATGTGCTTGTCAGCCAACTTCTGTTTCTTAGCCATCACCATAATATCTGTCCCTAGCATGGCTTCTTGCATATAGTAAGTGCTTAATATCTGTCAAATGAATAATTGACAACATGGAAGGGAGTGATATTGCATGTTATTTAGTATGTTGCTGTTAAGTGCTATAGAACCATAGATGACCCGTAGCGACCCTATGAATGAAAGTCTTGAACTCAAAAATGTCATCTCTTCTCCAAGTTCATAGAGTTTCTGGAGGCAAGCTTTTTTGGAAATGGATGCCACTCCTGCTTCCAAGCCTGTTTCATTCAGGAGATCTGCACAAATCAGGCCTGGGATGGCCCAAAAGCCTTTTTAAAGGTGAAGCCAAGCCAAATCCGATTAGCTCACACTCTATGCTGAATCAGAGCCACACCCTAGTCTCAACCCTAAACTAGAAAACACAACTTTGCAGAATCTGCCCATTCTGCTTGTCTTCTCATCCTAGAAATAGCCCCAGACTGGCAGCCAAAAGCCTTTTTAGAGGCAAGGGCAAATCCCATCAGCTCACAAACTATTACAAGCTAGAGCTACACCTAGTCTCAACCCCAACCCAGAAAACACACCTTTGCAGAGTCCGGCCAGCCATTCCACTCATCTTCCTAGCCTGGAAATAGACCCAGACTGGCAGTCAAAAGCCTTTTTAAAGGTGAGGCCAAATCATATTAAAAATTTATTGTGAATTTAGTATTACTTCTTCTATATGAACAGGATTAAATTTTTTAATTTTTATTATTTTTGTGTGCGTGTACCATCAAATCAGATCTGACTGGTACAGGAGGAGATTGTCCCTCCTTCCCCGGCAGAGCATCTGGTGGATTCCAACCATGTGCCTCTGGGATTGTAGTTGCAGCTCCTTGCCACTAGGCCACCAGAGCTCCCCAGGATTAAATTTTAACTGTACCTGAAAACACAATGTGCATGATGTAGGCCATGGTCTTTGTCTATGCTTGCAGTGCATCTGCGAGTTGGACAATGACTAAGGATGACAGAAAGCAGAATCTATGTCTTTGAATTGTGATGCTGGAGAAGAGTATTAAACATGCCAGGGACCATTGGTCAGTCTTCCCAGACTTAGTTTCAACATCCAAGTTGATTCCTTTCCTCATTTTGTGTGTGTATGTGTATGTGTGTAATCTCTAGCACTGTTACATGCATGCATTTTTGGGCAATATGAGTCAAAATTAAAAAAAAAAACAACCAAGGGAAGTGCAGACACACTCCCTTCAGTATTGGTGGCTAGAGACTAAGACTTATTGGCCAAGTTGGAGAATTATGCCCCAAGCCAATTTGTACTGGCTGAGAACAAAAGATATCATTTGAGAGGCAGAGGCTTATATGCATAGTACTGAAGTAGGCTTATGTATGTATGTGTGCCATGTTTTAGATACAGTTATTTAGGTGTATCTGAACTCTATGTTTGGCATTACAAAACACAGTAATTCCAGAATCACACCTAACTCTTCACATCCAGATCCTAGTTTTGGGATCTCTTTCTTGGTGGACCCAACCAAAGATAGTTATTAGAGTAAATGCTCTCATATTTTCAAGAAGATAATTTTAGATTATACAAAGACTGTGATTTTCATCGGAATGCTCTCTTTGTTCTGTAATTAAGACTCTCGGTAGGGAAGCATCTCATTTAAGAAATGAAATGCTCATACATTAAATTGTGATAGTGTCTGATTCATTATTTGAGCTAAATGAGTATTAAAAAAGGATAATTACATATGTAACCAGTTTCTATCAGGGTTGTTAGAAGGAATTGTTTGGAAGTAGAAGGGATTACTGCTAGCAGCACAATAGTCCCATATATTACAGTGTTTGTGACTCTTAAATATCCTGTTTATAAAAATTCCTTGAGGCTTTATATAGGTCAGTAAATCTCAAGCTGAACTGGCAGGGTTTGGATGAGAACTGATCAAAGTCGAAAGGCAAATGCCTTAAGGTGTGAGGAGGGCAGAGCATTCATTCAGTCACATAGGTCCCCAGAAGTTAGTTTTTGGAGTCGGCAAATTACTTTTCAATTTCATATCGACAATTTAAGCCTTTTCACATTTTTTTCCTTACAAATAAAGGCGAGTCTATTTTTGACAACATAAAAGAACAAATTTTAAAATAGTGGGATAACAACAAAAAAATATAGTGGGATAAGCACAATAAAATCCATTCAGTGTAGTGAAGCTGTCTTCATGGGGTGTTTGCCAGCATTCAGTTGGGGTTTAACAAGCACAACTAGTGGACCACGCTAAGAGTTGATCTTGTGGGTTGCCTTTCCTTTCCTGAAGTTATTTGAAATGAAATTATTCCTCTTCTTTTAAATTCATCTCGGTGTGATAGGTTGGCCTCTAATCATGCTTGGAAGAGTGGAGGATCAGCCAAAGAGAGGAAGACCCCCAGTGAGATGGATTCACATGGTGACTTCAGCAGTGGGCTGAAGAGGCACTGTGAGTTGTATTCAACTTGACAGCATCTAACAAAAGCAACAGTAATATTACAGGGGGAGCTCTGGTTGTACAGTCTGTAGGGGGTTGTGCTGCTAATTCTAAAGTGATACTCCTCTGGTGGTTCAAATCCATCTGTGGCTCCACAGGAGGAAGATACACAATCTCATCTCTTGGGATTTATAGCCTTAGAAAATCTGCTGGAAGGTTTATTAATGAGTTTATTCTGACTCAATGGCCCTGGGTTTGACGTGGTGTGTGTGTGTGTGTATGTGTGGTTTTTTTTTTGTGTGTGTGTGTATGTGTGTTTTAATGACATTAAATCCTATACTCAAGTAAGTGCAGAAGAATTATTAAAAATGAAAAAAAACCTGAAAACCGAACACCACCAGTTGGCCCCTTTGTGGGTGGCTGTGTGTACATCAGAGCACAACTCTGCTCCAGAAAGTTTTCAGGGACCTATTTTTAAAAAATAGACCCCCAGATAGTCTTCTCAGGTACTTCAGGGTGGACTGAAACTGCCAGTCTTTGGGTTAGCAGCCACGCCGGTTATCTGTGCCACCCAGGGACACCTGCAGAGGAAAAAAACCTGACTATATAATAGACTCATGGCAATGTTGGCTTTGAGCTACGATTCAGGTTGGTGTTTTTTAACATGTTTAATGAGAACATCAGTTTGATAATAGGGTTTTTAAAACAAAAATTTATTTGTTATTGCACATTTTCTCCCCCTTCCCTCTTCCAGCATTAATCCCCCATGTCCCCTTTCTTCCAAGTTGTTCTCATACATATAATGTATAATCATATATTCCTTTCAAACAGTTCTTCCCCTCATCTGTCCCAATGCAGTGTTCATTGTTTATCCACCCCTTTCCCATTCCCTCTCCAACCTCCCCTGCCTGGTCTGCCATATTTTAGAACAGTGGTGCTGTGCAGTATTTATCCTTTTGTGACTGAGATATTTCACTTAACATAATGTCCTCAAGGCCCCTCCATGTTGTATTCATTGTTTTTCAGTGTTGCATGATATTCTATTGTGTGGATGTACCATAATTTTTCTCTCCGTTAGTTATTGATGGGCACTTGGGTTGCTTCCTTTTCCTTGCTATTGTGAATAATCCAGCAATAAACATGGATGTTCATACATCTGTGTGAGTTGTGGCTCTGGCTTCTTTAGGTTATATTCCTAGGGGTGGAATTACTGGATCAAATGGTATTTCTAGTTCCAACTTTCTGCCTTTTATCGTGTTTATACCAGTTTACATTTCCACCAGCAGTGAATAAGTGTTCCAGTATCTCCACAGCCTTGCCAGCATTTGTTGCTTGCTGCCCTGTTGAACCTTACTGTTGTTACTGGTGTGACATGGTATCTCATAGTTATTTTGATTTCCATCTCTCTAATAGTGAGGGATCTTGAACATTTCTTTATGGGTCTGTTTGCTATCTGAATGTCCCTTTGGTGAAGTGCCTATTCATATCCTGTCCTCATTTTGTGATTGGATTGTTTGCATCATTCTTGTTGAGATTCTAGAGTATTCTATACATTTTTAATTGAAATTTTAATGAAAGATTATAGAAAACTTGGATTTCCATTCATTCATTGTTGCACATTTTTTCTCCCTGCCCACTCCTCCCCCTTCAGTGTACTTTTCTCTATGAGAAGAAAAAAAAAATTCTTTCATTGTTATATAATCCCCCTCCCAGTCCACTTTACTATGCAGCTCTTATTCTGGACTCTTGCCATGCAAATAAAATACCTAATCATATATCCTTTTAAAACAGTTCTCGTCCTCATCTATTTCAATGCAGTATACATTATTTATCTCCTCTTTTCTTAGTTCCCCCCCAAACCCAATGTCAGTCCTGTTTTTAACAGTGGTGTTATA
>NW_006399758.1:12873730-12887470 GCF_000299155.1 Elephantulus edwardii | reverse complement strand
TGAGTTAGTTTTTGTATAAAGCGTGAGGTGTGTCTTGCTTAAAAAAAAAAAAGGAACACTTTACAAATTTGCATGTTATCCTTGTTCAACGGCCATGCCAAACTTACTTGTATCATTCCAATTTTAGTTTATGTGCTGCTAAAGTGAGCACATGATAATAGTTTTGATCTCAGGATTGTTGAGAATATAAATGAGATGATGGATAGCTGGTGTCTGGCATATTTTTTTTTTAAAAGAAAATGAAAAAAAAATACTAAAAACTCAAACTCACTGCAAGTCAGTTTTCACCCATGGCATTAGGAGGAGTCTGCCCATCTTTCTTTCTCGGAGCTGCAAGTGGATTTGAACAAATAGAGTAGTGCACTAACTCCTTCTGTCACTGGAAACCACCCCCAGCCCCCTATATATTCAATCACTCAATTCACTGCTTTTGAGTTGACTCTGACTCATAGCAGATCCACCATCACATTGTGAGGCAATTAATCCAAATTGTCCATCTTTTTTCCTCAGAGCTGCTGGTGGACCTGAACTGCTAGAGATGGTCAGCCTTTGGGTTGGCAGCCTAATACACTATAGATTTTATCACCAGAATGCCAATATCAATATCATTTCCACGCTGCTACCTCTCCATTCTAATAATATTTGAACAACAGCCATAACACAAAAACTCCTTGAAATCTAAGGCACTTTAAAAAATTTTTAATGTCTTTTAAGACTGGTTTGCTTACAGAGTTTTTATACATAGGGTTTCACAGTATTCTTCATTCACATTATGTTTTATACAATCATTCTCATGCATTATGTTTTATGAAATCAAGCACCATTGGATCTTGCCCGTCATTATAATTTTTTTTTTCACCCAGATCCTTCCCATTTGCTCCAAGGCTTTTACTTCAGAAACATATACTCACTACCATGTCATCAATTCTGGTTCAGAGCAGTGATGCAGATGTCAATGACGAGACTGTCAGCAAAGCTAATGACTCCTTTCTGTCAGTGGCTGCATACTATTAAGTTACATAATCATATTACATGAAGAGAAAGTTATATATTTAAAGCATTTCTGAAGGGAATAAATGCTGTGCCCACTTAGAGAATGTGGAAATATGAATTTTTACTTACCTGAAATAAATCAGAAATTAGAGGGTCAAACCAGGCTGCTCCTTGGAGGCAAAGATTCTGAAGCTTTGTCTGACATACTTTGGATATGTTATAAGGAAGGACTAGTCCTTGGAGAGGTCATGCTTGGGAGGGTGGAGGGACAGGGCAGGAGAGGAAGACCCTCTATGAGGTGTATTGATTCAGTGACTGGGGTAATCAGGATGGGTGTGTCAGAGACAGTGAGATTGACACAGGATAGAGTAGGGTTTAGGGCTGTTGTACATAGGGTTGCTATGAGCTACAGGCTACTTGCTGGCACATAACAACAACAACAACAACAAGAATAAAAATACTCTTCATAAGATTTTGTTGTGTCATACCCAGTGTTGCATACTGGTCCATTGTGATGCATAGGGTTTTCTTGGACTAATTTTCAGAAGTTGATTACCAGGCCTTTCTTCCTAGTGTATCTTAGTCTAGAAACTCCACTGAAACCTATTCAGTCTCATGTTGTTGCTTGGTGCAGTCATGTTCATTTTAGAGCAATTGTTGTTGTTACGTGCCATTGAGTTTCTTGCGACTCATAGCAACCCTGTGTACAACAGGTCTGAAACTTGCTTGATCCTGAGCCAATTTCATTGTCTCTGACCTATCCCCATTTACCCCAGTGACTGAGTCAGCTCGTCTCATCCAGGGTCTTCCTCTCTTGTGCTGTCCCTCTCCGAGAACTGGTCCTTCCTTGCAAAATGCCCAAATCATATCAGACGAGGCTTAAGAATCCTTGCCTCCAAGGAGCAGCCTGGTTTCACCCTCTCCAGGATGAACCTATTTGTTCTCCTAGCAGTCCGTGGTATATTCGGTAACAACTCCATATACCAGTAGAACTGCTCCACAGGGCTTTCTGGGTTGTAATTTTTTTTGGGAACAGTCACCAGGCCTTTTTCCTGTAGAGTCACTGAGTAGCTTTGAAGCAACAACCTTTTGCTTTGCAGCTGTTGTGCCTCTAGGCTCCTCAAACTTCTTGCTGTCCAGTTGGAACCGACTCATAGCTTACCCGCTATTGGGTCTCCAAAGCTGTAAATGACACAGAAGAGACTGCTCGTCTTCTCCCCAGAAGCTCGTGGTCCTTCCTTCTGATGTCACGCTGTGAATCTTTGTGTGGCAGCCTCGTTGCTCAGCCCTGGGCTGTGAAGGCCTTCTGCCGTGAAGGTAGCTTTGTAAGTTCCAACTACTTGTATTTTGAATGAACCATATAAGACTTTCTTCCAAAAACATAGATAATTAAAGAAATGACCTTATTTTTATTATTTAGTGTTTGTTGACTAAGTTTTTATTGTTTGCATTTATTTTTTTTTTTTTTGGACTGAGCCATCATTCACCTAATGCTGTTTAGATATTTTGCTCAATTTCTTTCAGGTTGCTTAAGAAATTATTCAGTAATGTAGCTCTTTCTCCAAATAGTTGATGTTAACATATTTTCCCTCAGGGATCATTAACATACTTTTAGGTAAGATAATTTTGTGAGAGACTCTGAATTACCAGATGTATGTATTTTCATCAGGAATGCTTTTTTTTCATTCCTGGTATTAAGAATTCCATTTCTTTGTTTTATGTGTTAGGCTGTGAAAAGAATTGTCTTTCTTGAAGAGAAAGAATAATTATTTCTACAGTTTTGTACTAATTAATGACATTACCAGAATTCCATTAGTTGAGCAATAAAGATACATGACAGATGTGCAAACTTGGTACATAATTTTAATTAAATGTGGTAGTTTAAATGCTGAAGGCTGCAGGCACAAGTTAGAATCTTTATATTTTTTTTTTAATGCTCTTAGTAAATATCTGAAGATTGGTTTTTTCTCCTTTCTTCTGCATATTTGTCTGTTGGTGAAAAGTAGTTGAAAATTGAGGGATTGCCTGGTCAAGGGATTATATAATGGTAATAAATCAAGATCACTGAGAATGAGCACAAATAAATTTCTTCACATCCTAAGTGATGTTACCTATTCATGTTCTCCTTGATACAAAATACTCCAATTCAAAGAAACCTTCACTGCTAAGGAGTGCGAATTGTCTTCATAGTTGACTGTCCGGTAGGTTTTCAGAGGCTATAAATTGCACCGGAGGAGATTGCTCGTTTCTCTCCTATGGAGCAGCTGGTAGGTCCAAACCCTCCGCCCATGGGTTGACAGTACAATTCCCTACTCTCTAGGTCACCAGAGCAGCAAAAAAGTAAACCCTACAAGTTAAGTCTCTGGACCTTTCTTCTTACTCAGTCTCACACTGGAAGCTCTGCACAGTGTTTCCATCACAGACAGCCTGATGTATGTGACATGCTGGTGGTCTGACTTCCGGCAGCCTCACAATACGCAAGCCACCATAGTATGTCAAACTGGCGAGTGTTCCCTCAGAGCAAGAATGTCAAGGCTTTCATTTGCTTCGAACATGTCATCAGGAATCACCAGTCTCTGGAAGAAGACTTCACTTTTGGAAAGTAGAGGGTCTGTGAGAATGAGGCAAACCATTAATGGGATGGAGTGACACAGTAGCCGTACTCTTAATTTATGATGACAATCATGAAAGTTCTGTGGGACTGGGGAGTGGCTCCTTCTGTTAAGCTCACTTACGATCACCATGAATTGGATGACAACAATAACCAAAAATATTTTTATGATAATAGTTGATATTTTTTTTGCATCCCATTTTCTTTCATAACCTACCAGCTTCTCCCATAAAAATGCACCGCTTTGGAAACCCCAGGGAGCCTTTCTCCTGTGTGCTCCAAAGTCTCTGAGTCAGAACTGACTTTTTGGCAGTGTGTTTTGGGTTCTCAGATAAGGAGCCGTGATGGTGCAGTGGTTAATTGTGAACCAAAAAGTTGGTGGTTTGAAACCTCTAGCTGTTTCACTGATGAAAGTTGTGGCAGCTGGTTCCATAGAGATTTAAAGCCTGAGAAATACAGGATCACTATGAATTGGAATTGACTTGATGACAGAAGGTATCTTTTATTATTGTTGTTATTATTTTAACCTCCCGTTTTTACCTATTGAGTGAGCTCTGAAGGTGTTGTCTGTGAAGCGTTGCACTGCTAATTGCTGTTAATCCAAAGGCAAGACTTCTCTAATAGTTCGAATGTGCCATCAGCTCTGAGGTAGAAATATGAACAGTCTCCTCCTGTGCTACTTACAGACTCCAAAAACCCACTGGAAGGTCAGCTATGAGTTGGTTCCGACTCAATAGCAATGAGGTTTTGGTTTTTGGTGTTTTTTTTGTTTTTGTTTTTGTTTTTGTTTTTTTTTACAATGGAACTTTTTTATTGGCAACTTTGCTAACTTTATTAAGAACATGCACATGTACATTTAAGTGCATTATTAATAAACTCTGAGGGTTAAAATGGTATTCAATATGAAGTTCGTTCAGGTAAAATATTTTTAAACTTCTCAGGTTTTTCAAACGCAAACATTTACAAGTGTTTGCTAAAGATTGTTTCTTCAAAGCGAAGTCTAAAAACAACTATGAGATATCATCTCACCCCGTTAAGAATAGCAAAATTTAACAGAGCAGCAAACATCAAATGCTAGTGAGGTTGTGGAGAAACTGAGACCCTATTTTCAGTTGGTGGGAATGTAAAATGGTGCAACCACTATGGAAGGTGGTATGGCGCTTTCTCAAAAAGTTGCAACTAGAAATACCATTTGACCTAGCAATTCCATTGCTGGGAATATACCCTAAAGAAACCATAACTGCCACCCAAGCAGACGTATGCAGATCCATGTTTATTGCGGCTTTGTTCTCAATAGCAAAGAGCTGGAAACAACCCAAGTGCCCATCAACAAACGAATGGATAGAGAAGCTCTGAATATTCACACTATGCTGCATTGAAAAACAAGGAACTCATGAAATATTATGCAAAATGGATGACCCTGGAGGACATTATGATAAGTGAAATATCTCAGGCACAAAAGGACAAATATTGCATAGGGCCACTGTTGTAAAACGGGACTGACATTGTGGTTGAGGGAAGACAGAAAAGGAAGGGAGGAATGATGTATATTGCATTGAAAGAGATGAGGGAGAGAACTGTTTAACAGAGACATATGAATGGGTATTCTTGTCATTACAGAATCCAGAGTGAAGGCTGCATAGTAGAGTGAACTTGGGGGAGAGGGATTGCCTAACAATGAAAGAGTTTTTCTTTTTCTTTTCAAGGAAAAGAGTGAATTGGGGGTTGGAGGAATAGGGAGAAAAGTGCAACAATGAATGACTGGAAACCCTCAGTCTCTGCAAACTTTCATTAAAATTAATTTTAAAAAGAAGGAAGGAAATAATAAAAAGGAAATAAAAAAGGGAAAAAAGTTAATTAACTTAAAAAAAATCTCAATAATGAAAAAATACTAGTTTATTGCTGCACCAAAAAAGGCAAAGTCTATTTGAGACTGAGATAATTAAAAAAAAAAAAAACAAGAACACACCAACCCACATTTACTCTTACACTCATACTGTTTATAAACCATAAGTTTTTTTATTTTAGTGAAAGTTTACAGAGACTTTGGTTTCCATTCATTTACTGTTGGCACACTTTGCTCTCTGCCCATCCCTCCCCCCAGTTTGCTTTTCTCTTTGAAAAGTAAAAAAAAAATCTTTCATTTTTATACAATCTCCCCACCCCACCAGTCCACTCCACTTCTTCTGGACTCTTGTCATGACAACAATACCCTATCATATATTCCTTCTAAAAAGCTTTCTCCCTCATCTATTTCAATGCAGTATATATTATTTATCCCCTCTTAGTTTCCTCCCAACCCTGATGTCAGTCCCACTTTTCTATAGTGGCACTATGCAGTATTTGTCCTTTTGTGACTGAGCTATTTCACTCAGCATAATGTTCTCCAGGGACATTTTGTAGAATATTTTATGAGTTCCTTGTTTTTCAATGCAGCATAGCATTCCATTGTGCGAATATACCAGAGTTTCTCTATCCGTTCATTTGTTGATGGGCACTTAGGTTGTTTCCAACTCTTTGCTATTGTGGACAAAGCCGCAACAAACATTTGTGTGCATATAACTGCCTCAGTGGCAGTTGTGGTTTCTTTAGGGTACATTCCCGATAGTGAAATTGCTGGGTTAAATGGTATTTCTATTTCCAGCTTTTTGAGAACATGCCATACTACCTTCCATATTGGTTGCACCATTTTACACTCCCACCAACAGTGAATAAGAGTTCTCGTTTCTCCACAACTTTGCCAGCATTTACTGTTTGCAATAATGAGTTTTTTTGAGTTTGAAATTATCTTTACTCAGTTTTCAGGACTTAAATTCCATAAGAGAGAATTAGACTCTTCTGGAAATGCTTTTGAGTAAATTTGAAAACTTAACATATCTATTGAATAATACAAGACATTAAAATGTAGTGGACTACTAACAGCACAAGACAAGCTTACCCAACGTGGTGGACTTCTTCCTGAGAACCCTCCAATAAGCTCTGTTCCTCCTGTGTATTGTGGTGTCTTCTACATTTTAGCAGTATTTTATATTTTCTGTAATGTACTAAGTCTTAGATTATTTTAGAGCTCGTTTGTTAATAGTCACAGAATTTTTTAATCCTCACAGAGACTCAGTTAACAACAACAAAAAGCAGACAAAAAAAGCAGCTTTCCTTTTTTTCCCCACAGATAGCTTTGAGAAGCCTCTGTTGTGTTGCTCTGGTTCATCTCTGGTGACTTTTTTTTTCTAATTTCTTGCTATTTGTTCCAACATTTAAGAGTCAAAAGTTGTCTTGGCTGGTAAGGGGGTGGGGGTGGGGGAGGCACCCGTCACCCCCTTGACATTGTCCCTTCTGTCTTTGGCTAAGTCATATACGATGTTTGTTCCCAGCACTGTACAACAGTCCTTCCTATATGATATGGAGAAGCAATATCACTGTATGAAACTCACACTGTGTATTATTATTATTCACTAGCACCCTAGGTGTGATAATTAAGTAAATATCTTTTACACACACACACACACACACACACGCAGTGGATGGCAGTAGCAATGCCAGCCACTGCAGCGACTTTTGTACACTTGTCCCCATGTGTAACTCCGAGCTTGTCTCTCCCTGTGGAGCTCCTGCATCTTTGAGCGCCCGGAAAGCGTGCTTGGGATGGTGTCACTCCTGTACCAGTTTACTTGGAAGGTGTTTCCTAGCAATGCCTTATTGCTCCTGGGAGATGAGTCCAACCAAGATACTTTTAACAGCAGCTGGTCTCTCCTTAGTCTTCACTGTAATTAACTGAAGGAAATGTAACATATCGGGGATACATTTTTCAGATTTATGCCTTTCTCTGCCAGGCTTATGGCAGCCAATTACTGAAGAAGCTGGCGCTGGAAATCCAAATAATCAGCTTTCCATTTTAGAATGCGTTTTATCATTCCTGCTATTGAGGGTTCCAACAATATTTTGAGAGTTTCCTCTTTGGAGATTAATTTCCCTAGTAGTAAATACCTGTATGTCTCTTATTGTTATAGTTTGTTACTGTTTTTGCATTTTGGAGACCTGTATCCCTAAATGCAAAAAGAGGATAGACACAGCCAAGTTATAATTTTGACTCTGTAATTTATTAATCGCTGCTCTCCTTCATGTTTCAGGATTCCGCTTTTTCACTTTTCAATTGGGAATCACAGTGTTTTCTTCATTGAGTTGTGAGACTCGCACAAATGAGACTAAGTGCCTTGTGTAGTTTCTACCAGAAACTTCTCAATCAATAATAGCTATGTTATTCTTATATTTCATCATGAGTTAGAATTCAATATTTCTTGCATTTTATGACCTTTAAAGCCTCTGGGTGTGGTGCAAATGGTTTGTAATCAACTAAGGTTGTTGCACTGGTTTGAATCCATTGTGAAAGAAGGCTGGGCAGCCTCCGAAACCTGCTGAAGGGGGAAGCTAGTGGCCATTTCTGGCTCCATGGCAGAGTCAGTGTGTGAAACTGATAGAAAGGTTGGTTTGACCCCACTTGAGTGCGATGTGGTAGAAAGGCCAGCCAATCAGCTTCCATAAAGATTACATCGAGCTGATCTTCCTGAGCTCAGTTCTGCTTTGTAACACATGGATGGAGCCACCATGCACACAGTCAATTGGATGTCAATATTTTTGTTTTAGTTTTATACTCTTTAAACAGAAACCTTGAGAATTACCAATCTTGGAAAAATCGGAAAATTGACTTTGGATTTAATTTCCTTTTCTGCGACTATTTTTTTTTACATTTATAATTTTTAATCTATAGATAACCTATTGAGGATAAAATACTTAGTGCCATTTTTTGACAGATATCTAAGCAAAACTATACTTAAACCTTTGTGATTTGTATCCAAAGCTTAGACAGTGACAACTTCCTTCAAGATGAAAATGAGGAGATAATGAATATGTGTGAACATTAAGCAAATACTTGGAACAGGCTGTATAATAAATACATGACTGTTACTTGTTATACAGACAGATCTGCAAATTTTTTTCAGTAAAGGACCAGACAGGTAGTAGTCACCATCTCCCTCACATCCACTCTACTCTGCCATTGTGGTGCCAAAGCAGCTATGTCAGGGGATGTGTGCAGCTGCGTTTCACAAAACCCGACGTACGAAAACAAGCTACGGGTCAGATTTGGCAGTGTTTGCCAGCCTCTGATTTATTACTTGAAACCTGTGAGAGCCAGAACTTGAACAAACTGTCTTTGTTTGTCTGGATCCTGAGAGTTTCTCCTTTGCTCACGCTTCTATTTTCCTCCATTATTTGAAAGCACATATTTTTTCTGTTCTCTGGTGAGTCTCTTCCTTACCCAGCCTGCAGCTTTTGCAGGTTTTAGAGTGTGATGGCTTACTAGGCAGACTCATCATGAAGCACAGGGCACCTCAGTCAGAAAAACACTGGGGAAACATGTTTTACAAACAGTCTAGGCTCACCCAGTAGAGATTTACTGAGTGCTGTGTGTCAAGTGCTCCATAGACAGAGCTCTGTGAGATTCCAATCAATAAGAAACCAATAAAACAAGTCTCTTAACTTGCCAAGGCTTCTTTTAAGCTTTTGAAAATATATTTTTTTTAAAAAAGATATTTTTCCAGGTAACACTAAAATGAGACATGTGAGGGTTGAGACTCAGTCACTGAAGGAGTTGGAAGTCCTCTTTGCAGAAGATATACTTAAGTTTGTGGGGTGTTATTTTGCTTGTGAAAAATTAAATAGAAAATTATAAAATTTATAAAAAATACTAAAAGCCCCATTCTTTTTTTCACTTTATTTTTTTTTAAATTTTATATTGGTGTGCCTATAAATTTCATATGCATTGTGTTTCATACTGTCCTTCATTTCATATTGTTTTATACAATCATTCTCATTCATTATGTTTATAAAATCAATCACCATTAAAACATGCCCTTCATTACTCTGTCTTTCGGGATCCTCACCAGATTTTTCCCATTTTCTTTATCCAACCCTCCCTCCACCCACCAGACTGTGTGTCCCTATGATTAACTTCCCCTCTGCGCACCCTCACCTGTCTATTTCCACCCCTTTCCACCTTGGTTCCCCATACACGTTTTACTAGTTATCCTTCTGTTTTTTACAGTAATGGCCCTATTCTGTATTTATTCTTATGAGACCAAGTTAGTTCCCTCAGCATGATGCCATCCAGTCTCACCCAAGTTATGCAGTAATTTCCAAAATTGTTGCTACTGAGTGTTCTATAGTATTCCATCCTGTGAATGTACTACACTTTCTCAATCCATTTGACTGTGGTTGGACATCTGGACTGCTTCTATGTTCCTGAAATGGTGAATAATACTGCTATGAACATTAATGTACAAATCTCTGTTGGTGCCTTAGTTTTCATTTTCTCAGGCTATATTCCATGCAGTAGAATAGCTGAGTCATATGGAATTTCTATGTTCTTTTTGAGGAAATATCAAACTGTCTTTCAGAGTGGCTGTGCCATTTTACAATCCCACCAACAGCACATAAGAGTTCCTATCCCTCTACATCCTCTTCAACATTTATACTTGCTATCCTGTTAAACTTTGCCACTGCTACTGGCGTGAGATGATATCTCATTGTGGTTTTGATTTGCATCTCTTTTATTGTCAGTGATTTTGAACATGTCTTCATGTGTCTGTTGAAAAAGCTCCATTCTTAGTTTTAGTTTCACAGAACAAGACCTGACCCAGTCTTGGGCTATTCTCACAATTGTTGCATCTGTTCATCTTGTGGAGAATCTTCCCCTCCTCTGTACTTAACCAAGCAAGATGTCCTTCGTCAGGGACTGGTTCTTCCTGACAGCATGTCTGAGGTACAGAAGGTGAAGCCTCATCATCCTCCTTTCTAACGAGCACTCTGGCTGCATTTCTAAGACAAGTTTGCTTGCCCTTCGTTGTTGTGGTTGTTAGGTGCCATTGAGTCAACTCTGACTTATAAGAGCAGAATGGAATCCTGCTTATCCTTGTGCCAGCCTCACAATCTCTTCTGTGCTTAAGTCCATCCTTATAGTCATTGTGCCAGATCATCTCTTTGTGGGTCTAACTCTCCTTTATTTTTTCACCAGCATCATAATTAAAAGCCATCAATTCTTCTTTTATTTTTCTTATTCACTGCCCAGTTTTTGACTGCATAGGAGACAGGTCAAATGTCTATGGCTTGATCAGAACTTAATTCTCAAGGTGACATCTTTTGCTCTTTAATTTCCCAGTGCAATATGTCATTTCATTTCTTAACTGCTGCATCCATGGGTGTTGAGAATCCAAGCAAAACTAAATTCTTGACAACTTCAAATTTTTCATCATTTATCATGCTGTGGCTTATTTGACCAGTTGTGAAGACTTTTATTTTCCTTATAGTGAGCTGTGATCCATACTAAAAGCTGTAGCAGTCTTTGATTTTCTTCAGTTAGTGTTTCAAGTCCTCCTTGCTTTAAGGATGCAACCTCTGCATGCTACAGGTTGTCAGTGAGTCTTTTCTTTCTCCAATCCTGCTGCCTTGCTCTTCTTCTTCGTATATGTAGATATAGTCTAGCTTCTTGGATGTTTTGCTTAACATACTGGTTGGATAAGCATAGTAAAAGAAGTCTTACTGCATATTAATTTTTTATTTTAAATCACAGAATACATTTGTTTAGGTCTTCCTTAATTTTCTCAGCAGTATTTTATAATTTCCAGTGTCTAAGTGTTAGACATATCTCACCAAATTTATTGTTAGGTGCTGTTGAAATTACTTTTTTTACTTATAGTGACTTCCTGTGACAGAGTAGAGCTGCCTGATCGGGTTTCTGAAGCTGCAGTTTATGTGGGAGAAGATCTCCAGACCTTTTCTCCGCAGGAGCCACCAGATGGGTTTCAACCAGCAGTCTTTTTTTTTTCTCTCTCACTAGTTTATTGAAAAGATTCTAATACAAATTTTGAACAAATTCTTTCAATTTCCCTCAACCCCCCCCATCAAATTGTACAGTCCAATGATTAATGTCTTATTCCCCTTGCACATGCACATCCCTCTGCTTCCAGCTTCTCCCACCCCTCCTGGATCCTTATACTCATTCTACGATAACGGTCTTAAACAATATTTATCCTTGTGGGACTGAGTTCACTCAGTAATGCTTTCCAGTGCCTCCCAAGTTAGGTAATAATTTATAAAGTTATTGTTCCTCCATGCTGCATAGTATTCCATTGTGTGAATGTACCATAATTTCTCAATCCATTCATTTGTGGTTGGGCATTTGGGCTGTCTCCAAGTTCTTACAATGGTGAATAATGCTGTTATTAACATTGGTGTACAAATCTCAGTTTGTGCCTCAGTTCTCATATTCTCAGGGTATATTCCAAGTAGTGGAATAGCTGGGTCATATGGAATTTCTATGTTCAGCTTTTTGAGGAAGCACCAAAATGCCTTCCAGAATGGTTGCACCATTTTACAATTCAACCAACAATGTATAAGAGTTCCTTTCTCACCACATCCTCTCCAACATCTATTACTTGCTGCCCTGTTAAACTTTACAACTCTTACTGGAGCGAGATGGTACCTAATTGTGGTTTTGATTTGCATCTCTCTTATTACTAGTGATTTGGAGCATTTCTTCATGTGTCTGTTCCAGCCAGCAGTCTTTTGGTGGTTGTTTAGTTGTTATTGTGAAGAGCCATCAAGTCATAGATGACTTATAGTGACCCTATGAATGAAAGACCTGAACACTTTTTTAACTTTCATCATTTATCCATGTTCACAGAGATTCCGGAGGCAAGCTATTTTGGAAGTGGGTGCCACTCCTGCTTCCAAGCTTGTTTTAATAAGGGAGCTCCACCAAGCACTGTCCACCATGGTTAATCATTATCAGATTTGACACATAAGTGTCACAGTGTTCAGCATCACAGCAACCATGAGTTACCTCTGAACAGCAAATGGACAGACCAGTGCTATGCCAGTTAGAAGAATGTTTGACCAAAAACAATTAAAGCCAGGCCCTCGGGAAAAAGATTAAAATCACCCACCTTTGGCTTCATAGTATCACATTCTGTCCATTAGGCCAACTGAGCTCTTTCTTTTTTTTTTTTCTATAATTATATTTTATTAATTTTCATAAACATTTACAGAGATTTTGGGCTTCCACTCATTCATTGTTGCACTATTCTCTCTACCCTCCTCCCAGTTTGTTCTTGTCCAAATGCCACAGTGCTTGTCAAAGCCAGTTCTGATTAATCTTCTTTGTCAGTGTATCCTTTGCCATTCCCTATCACTCCTCCCTGAGAGAGACTTCACCCTGAGTCATAAGGAAAAGGGGACGGCGTATTCTCTTAGCTACTTCCTGCTGAAAAGGGACGCTGTGGGTTTCAGGGTGAAGATCTTCTCTCACTACTCTAAAGGGCCCCTTTGGCAGTAGGAAACACATAGACTATTATGGAGATTGATTTTGGAATTCAGATGCACTCTTATTGATTGTGCTTGGCTGTACATGTACATATCCTTCAAGATGTATCATGGGGGTGTTGCAACCTAGAAGACACAAATTTGACTAACAAGTTATAAGTACATGAGTCCAAAAATTATGGAAAAGTAAAAGAAAAGATTCTTTCATTGTTTTACAAACCCTCCCCCAGGTCCCCTCCACCATGCAGCCCTCTCTCTAGTCTCCTGTGATGACAGAAATACCCAGTTACATCTCTCTTTTAGGCGGTTCTCTCCCTCCTCTGTTTCAGTGCAGTATACATTATTGAACCCATCTTACTCAGTCTCTCCCCAACCCCAAGGACAGTCCCATCAACTGAGCTCTTTCTATGTTGTTGCTATTGTTAAGTGCCTTCCAGTTGTAAATGACTCGTAGGGACACTATGAAAAAAATTAAAAATGGACCTCCTTAAAACTCAAACAAAATGTATAGGAGAATAATTGAAGGATTAATGATCCCATGAGATATTTAAGCTCACTTATAGGTGGCCTAGTGGTAAGAAGCTGTGCTGTGTTCCCAAAGGCACATAGTTTGAATCCATCAGCAGCTCCATGGGAGGAGAATGGGTTATCTCCTCTCCTGCGATTTCCTGCTTCTGAAAACCTGCTGGAGGGTCAGCCATGAGTCAGTTCCAACTGACAGCACCCAACAACAACAACAACTTATTGAAGAGAGCGGGGGG
>NW_006399758.1:12867723-12868795 GCF_000299155.1 Elephantulus edwardii | reverse complement strand
GGTGTGTCAGAGGCAATGAGATTGGCACAGGATAGAGCAGGGTTTAGGGCTGTTGTACATAGGGTCGCTATGAGTCGCAAACGACTCGACAGCAAGGTTAACTCCAGAGATGAAAGGAATCTAGAGGCAAAGGTGATTAAAAAGATGTTAATGTGCTTTACTGTGAAAAGCACAGATGATGACAAATTAGGTAAGAGGTCATTTCAGAAGAAAATGTGAAAGGAAGACTGAATATAAAAAAATTCTAGGAAAGTTCTGTCATGGGCCAGTTGATTAAAACCTGTCCAGGAGACATTAACTAAGGATTGTGGGGTCACACTTGCTGTAGATAAACCTCTATGCTGAGTTAGCCCTGAATTAGGTAGGTATGGACTCCATCATGAAGAAAAAGTCCTTTTTCAACTCATTTCTCTCAACAGAAGCTTCTTAAACATTACACACAATGGCCCCAAACAGCCCAAGTGCTCATCAAGAGATGAGTAGAAGAAAAAAAATGTGGTACATATATATGTTATTGTTAGCTGCCTTTGGGTAGGCTCCTGACTCCTGGTGACCCCATACATATAGAACAAGATGCTGCCCAGTACCATCGTCATTTTTTTCCTTTTAAAGAAAACTTTATTATTAATGTCAATGAAAATTTACAGAGACTTTGGATTTCCATTCATTCATTGTTGCACTTTTCTTCCCTCCTAGCCCTCCCCCCTAGTACACTACCCTCTTGGAAAAGTAAAAGAAAAATTCTTTCATTGTTTTACAAACCCTCCCCCAGGTCCACTCCACTATGCAGCCTTCGCTCTGGACTCCTGTCATGACAAAAATACCTAGTCACATATCCCTTTTAAACAGTTTTCTCCCTCATCTGTTTCAATGCAGTGTACATTATTGAACCCATCTTTCTCAGTCTCCTCCCAATCCCAAGGTCAGTCCTGTTTTACAACAGTGGTACCATGCAGTATTTGTCCTTTTGTGACTGAGATACTTCTCTCAGCATAATGTCCTCCAAGGTCACCCATTCTGAATAATATTACATGAGTTCCTTGTCTTTCAATGCAGCGTAGTATTCCGTTGT
>NW_006399758.1:12865614-12867623 GCF_000299155.1 Elephantulus edwardii | reverse complement strand
GCTATCCTTAGGGAGTTGCACTGCTGCCTAAGGGCCTAACGCACCTCCCTAGTTGTTCAAAGTCACCAGTGGCTCCAAGGGACAGAGATGGGTGATCTTCTATGTAATTTACAGCTTTAGGGTCAGCTGTAAGGCCATTCAGATTCAAGTGAAATAAGTAAAAGAAACAAAGTTGAAAACTGTTACTTATTAAATTAGCAGGAATTGAAATATGGTAAGGACAGAATCAGTGAATTGTTTTCATTTATTGTACAACAATGCTATATAACTGGTACAAGTCTTTAAAAACAATTTGCAATATACTGTGATGATACTCCCCACTGTTCAGTGTATTATGGAAAAATGCAGAAAACGAATAGATTGAGAAGTTTGATAAGTGATGTGACTGTTAATGTTTATAAAGAGTCTTTATTCCTCAAAGAAACATTTATTTTAAAATGTTAGTGAAAATGCAGAGTAAAATATTCTGTTGACATTCTAGTTTAAAGAAAAGGTGTGTGTCAAGACTGTATCCTTTCTACTTAGTCTGTATGCTGAACAAATCATAGAGAAAGCTAGACTTTATGAAGAAGAATTTGGCATCAGGATTGGTGGAATACTTATCAAGAACCTGCGTTATATAGAACCGTGCTTGCTTAAAGTGAAGACAATATGAAGCACTTGCTACAGATGATCTAAGCCTTCAATATGGATTACATCCCAACATCATGAAGACCAGAATCCTTACCACTGCTCCAATAGGCAAGATCATAATAGATGGAGCAAGGATTGACATTACCAACAACTTCATTTTACTTGGATCTATAATCAACTTCCTTGGTACTAATAAGAAAAAGAAATCAAAAGATATATTGCATTAGGATAATCTACTGTCAAGGACCTCTCCATAGTGCTAAGGAGCAATGATGCCAGTTTAAGAACTAAGATGCACTTGAGCCAATCTATGATCTTTTAAGTTACGTGCTATGTAAGTCGGACAATGAGTGAATAAGGGTTACTGAAGAAGAATCAATGTCTTTGAGTTGTGATGTTGAAGAAGACTACTGAATATCCATGGACTGTCAAAAGATCAAACAAATTGGCTAAAGTGTAACCAGAGCGCTCCTTAGAAGCAAGGAAGATGAAACTTCATCTAACCCCCTTGACTCACATACTTTGGACAAATTTTTAGGAGGGGCCAGTCCTTGGAAAATAAAAGATCATGTTGGGAAAGGTGAGAGATCAACAAAGGAAAGAGAGACCCTCAATGAGGGGCTGACCCAGTGACGGTATCGGGGGCTCAAGTGGGTCAGAGGTGATGAGGATGTACAGGGCAGGGCAGGGCCCAGGTCTGCTGTTCACATGGTTGCTGTGCATGGACTCAACTGGCCAGCTCCCAACAATGGTAACATTCTGCATCTTTAATGAAATTTTCTTTTGTTTCAAAATATATTTTAAATAGCTGCCTTTTTTTTTTATGCTTCTGTGATGACTGGTGGTTCTTGCCGAGGGTCTGATTACAGCTGGAGGTGGCACTCCTGGGTGACCAGTTTCATGTTTTAAAGGCACAGCTCTCTTATCCCATGCCCCATGTTCCTACTAAGCCCCTCTGGCTTCTTTTATATGTACCAGTTTATTCTCTTTTTAAAGATAATTTTATAATACATACACATGAGAATGATTATAGGAAACTATATGAATGAGGAATAGTGTGAAACACAATGTATATGAACTTTGTAAGCAAACCAATAATAATGATAATGGATATATTGCTAAACAACCTAAAAAAATCAATATAGAGAACTGAACAACTCAGAGTTAAGGGTGGAAGGAATGAGAATTTTTTTTTTTACAATGTCCCTTCTGTCACTTTTTGTCGTTTTACAGCATGGCCTATTACTTCATCAAAAGAAATAAAATTACCCAAAAATTCAACACCACTGGACCAATTGGCAGCATCAGGATGGATGGTGAAGAGATTGAGATTGTTCACAGCTTTAGTCTGCTTGGCTCCACAGTCAACACTCTTG
>NW_006399758.1:12858585-12859114 GCF_000299155.1 Elephantulus edwardii | reverse complement strand
TTTCTCCACAACCTTGCCAGCATTTGTTGCTTGCTGTTCTGTTAAATTTTGCTATTCTGACTGGGGTGAGATGATATCTCATAGTTGTTTTGTCATCTTTTAATAGTATTCATTTAACAGCAACAACAGCAAAGTGTATGCATACTATATTGTATAGTTATTAGAAAAAACACTCCTAAGTGTTCTTTCAAAAGAGGACTGAGAATGTAGGCACTTGCTCAGTTTCAGGGAGATATGCTGTCCTCGCCCGTTCTTTGAGGAAAGAAGGGGTCTGATCGTCTTTTCTCAACTATTAATTATATGCCCAAGCTCATCATAAATATTAACTCTTAGATAAAAATAGTGAGTCCAGTAAGGGTAATTTATTAAGGTAATCTAAAGCTATTAAATGTATCTTCTTCTGTTAAATAATGTATGAGTTTGATATGTGCAAAATGAATATTAAGTGATCTTCATTAGAGGGTAAGTCGTTCAAGTTATTCAAATGCAATTTCATATTTCTTGTTTTGCTTTTTTGTTAAGTGGCGTC
>NW_006399758.1:12854452-12858485 GCF_000299155.1 Elephantulus edwardii | reverse complement strand
AACAACAACAACAACAACAATTCAACAACAGCAACAACAACACACCACCACCACCACAACAAAAGAATTGTTTCTTAAGTAAGATAATGAATTTAAATCAGGTGCTCTCTAATAGGAAAACCAACCACTCTCAGAGCTGGCTTGCAGTTCTTTCTCTTCTCCTTTCTGACCTGAGTTGCTCTCGGATGTTTTAGCAAAAGTGATAGACTTCTCTGTGACTGCTGTGGCAGCTGCTGTGTGCTGTCAGACCTGTGTCAAAGTAACAGAATCATTGAAAAGAAAAAACCCCAAAACCCCTCAACACCAACCCTGCTCAAAATAACCAAAGATGAAAGGCATCTGGCTCTGCTTATGAGTGGAAGGTATGAGTGATTGACTATTTCCTTTAAATATGGTGCTATGAATTACCGGGATGGATGTTCCAGGAGTGAAGCCAGTGTGTATCACTGATACAACACTGCAGTGAAGTGTGGGTGGCTTGTTGATGTGTCTGTAGTAACTGTCCACAAACATGCACAAAAGTGTGACCCCTTTATGCTTTGTGTTCCAGTTTTGGATATAATAGTCATTTGAAGACCTTGGGCCTAGATGTAGAACTTTTTTCCTCTGAGTTGTCCTGAGTGGAATCTCAGGCCCTGAGCCGGGTCCTAAAATATACTCGTAAACTGATCCACCAGGAGCGTCAGTTCCCGGCTGTGTTCTTTGCCACACGGGCAGCTGAGGGAGTAGGCTGTCCGCCAGAGGGGAAGTGAGGCGATGCCACCTGGGGACGATTAACAGTATGGGCTTGGGTGGGGGTAACAGGAGCCAGAGGCGAATGCATGACAGAGCATGTTTGAATGAGGCCTCATCACTCCAAGAAAAGTGGGAGGAAAATCCAGGAGATTCCCTGGGAGGGCCTAGTGGCCTGGGGGAGGTGGACAAAGATGGGGTCAGGACCTGGGGTGGTTTGGGGTAAGAGTGAAGAGTCAGGACCCTTAGCTTATAAACCACGGGAACTTACCTTGCCCCACGAGGACTCTTTGGAGAGGAATGACCAGGCAGCCTGTGGGACAGCTCCAATATCCAACAAGGCACCAGCCTGTGACCACTCTCCTCTGCCTCTCCTGGGGCACAAGATCACCCACAATTTTCTAATCTACCCTTCACTTCCAAACGTGGGCACCTTTGCCAGCACTAGCCTTGAGCTTTACTGTCCTTCAAGGCTTTTGCCAGAAATCATCTTTTAATGAAGCCTTTTCTGTCTTCCCATCTAGTTACAAATCATTTCTTTCCCACTGAACCGTCTATTCCTGTGAGTCTTGGAAACATGCTGGAGGGTCAGCTCTGAGAACCAGTCAGTGGCAATGAGAAAGGGAGAGGAGGAGGGCAGGAAGGCGGAGAGATTTGCCTCACTGATGATCTTTGAATCATGGTTAGTTCTCTGTTTCTCTCATCCTTTTCAGCTTCATCCACTTTTATGACAATTCTTCCTTGCATGCACTAGTGGCCACCTGGTGATGTGGCTTGAGGAAGGAGGTGGCGGGCGAGGTCACCCCCTTGGCCTTGCAGTGTGAAGTCGTCCTCAGCCTTTTTGGGGTGGGGTCTGAGGCCCAGAAGGAGCTACTCTAGCTCTGAGAGGAGGATCTGTGCTGGTGGTGTTGATCTGGCCCCTTGGTTCCCCAGGTTCCGTGGGACTTGGTGGTTGACCCCTGTTAGGAGTTTCAGAATCAGCTTTTGTGGTTCAGCAGCCATGTTCCTAGGCAGATTGAGTTGCTCAAAATAGACTCGATGAGTTTAAGTGAGCTGTTTCACACAGTTACAGTCACTCCCATGTGAAAACCTCACTCAGGATAATGCCTGATATAAAAGCCTAATTGGGCTTTTGTGATGAGGAGGAATGAGGGTCATCCTGTAACAAGACCCCAAATGGTGGTGGAGCCCTAACAAGAGATGAATTAGATGCAGGGGGCATTGTATGGTATTGTTCGACTTCCGCTCTCATAAGTAAGCTTTTGGGAAGATCAGCCCACAGACCCTCGCAGGACCAGACTGCAGTAGGGGTGGCTTGTCAGAGTTCGTGGCGATTTATCAGAGACCATGCTTTTAAACACATATTTTCTCCTCACTGAGTGATGTGGAAAAGCAATTATAAGATCCAGGAAACGAAATATGCCTTAGACAAAGTGAAACTTGAACCCTGGAGAGAACTGACCCCGAGTTTCTAAGGCTCCCATCCTGAACTGAGCTGGTGACTATTTTAACAGTGGAAGAGACCATAGGTGAGGAAGACCCAGATAGCGTGTGAAGCTGGGCTCAGCTTTTAATAAGTTACTAATCAAAATGTATCGCAAACCTAACAAATGGCTTAATGACTGTAACAATGGGGTCACACGTAGCAAGGCTGTGAGGACGGCACGGAACTGGGCCTTGTTTTGTTCTGTCGTTGATCATTATGAGTCAGAACCAACATGATGGCACCGAAAAAGAACATTTAAAAAAGATAGAGTAAGAAAGTGTGGGGAAAAAAAAGAGGGAAAACCTTTAAAAAAGAAGACAAAGGTAAGGGCTATAACAAGGGCTTGAAGTTACAGAATCAACACAGCTTATAAAAATTAGTAATATGTTGTTGTTATTACCATGCCCTGTACAGATTTGCAGCCTCATAAACTCGATGGAGGGTCTCTGTGTGTTGGAATTGACCCAGCAGTAATGAGGAGACGTTATGGTGCAACTCATAGTGACCCGGTGAACAATAGCTCGATGTCTTGTGAGGCTGGTTGAGCTGCACCATGCTCACTCTTAATCCACTCTGGCACTCTTAAGCCCACTCTATCTTGTTGAAGGTCATCCTGTATCTCACTGAGCTTTGACTTTCCCCAGCGTGTCTTTCCCCAAGGACTGCTTCCTGCTGACAGCATGCTCACAGTGTGTGAGATGAAGTTTTACCATCCTTATCTGTTGGCTACACTTCCTCCAAGACAGATTTGTTTGTTTCTTTGTCAGTCCATTTATAGTCAATAGTCTATGCTACTACTGTGCTTCAAAGGCATCAGTTCTTTTTCGATCTTCCTTACTCATTGTCCAATGGTAACTTGTATATGAAACAATTGGAAATACCCAGGATTGGATCAGATTGACCTTTGTCTTTGGAGGGGTCCTGTCTGCAGATTTGCACAATATAGCACGTCTTTTGATTTCTTGACTGCTGCTACCAGATGTGTTGATTATGGATCCAGGTAAAACGAGATCATTGACAACCCCAGTCTTTTCTGCACCCTAGTGTCAAGAAGCTGCACTGCAGCACCGACAGCAAGTTGTTCGAGGCCATCAGCTGCTCGCAGGAGAATGATGAGAAATCACCTCCCACGAGATTAACTGCCTCTGAAAACCCCCTGGAGGGTCAGCTATGGGTCGGTTCCGACTCTATGCTACACAACAACATCATGATGTTATATATCTATTACTCAAACCTCAAACCCATTGCTGTTAAGTCAGGACTGACTCATAGTTGATCCTCCGTCAGGTTTGGGGGCCTGTAAATTGCTTGAAGGAGATTGCTCATCCTTCTCCTGAAGAGCTGCTGGTGGATTTGAATCACCAGAGTGATGTCACCTGTGAGTTAGAGGCACGGCTTCCTACTGATTATGTCATCAGGGCTCCGTGTGTGTGTGTGTGTGTGTGTGTGTGTGTGTGTGTGTGTGTGTGCATGTGAGAGAGAGAGAGAGAGAATACAGAAACCATTGTTCTGAGATGGATTGTAACTCATGGTTTTAGCACTTCTCCATAGAATGTTCTTTGTGAAAGCAGATTTCTTCCACCATCCAATAAGTTAGGTTAAATAAATAGTAATGTAAAAGAATTTAACTTGAAAAGATATATTTCTTTTAACACTTCTATAAAAAAAGTCTTAAATGAAAATATTTAGCATTACAAAAGCCAAAAATAATAAAAATCAACCTAGTATGACACAACCCTGCTCGCTGAAACTGAGGAGGACCTCATGCACTTACTGCAGAGGGTCAAGGACTGCAGCCTTCAATATGGACTGAGG
>NW_006399758.1:12830243-12851587 GCF_000299155.1 Elephantulus edwardii | reverse complement strand
CTGTATATACTAATGGTTGAATGAAGTTGACTGTTAACCAGAAGGGCTGGACTCTTCATTTACCCAGTCGTGCCTCCAAAAAAAAGACCTGGCTATCTGTTTCAGAAAAATCAGCTTTTGAAACTCCTGGGGAGCACAGTTTTACTCGGACCTGAGTGGGGTCACCATGAGTTTGTGTTGACTCCACAACAACTGGGGGGAAATACTGACTTAAGTGCCTCCTTTATGAATAATTCTGCTTGAGTCTTGAGAGGAGATTTAGCAAAGTGCACTTGATCTTGCCCACATTTAGAGTATCTAACATAGTTGGAAAGATTTTTTTCACATTCTTTTTTACAAAATATTAGTTGTTTGCTGCTCTGTTGAACTTTGCTATTGTTGCTGGGTTTGGAAAACTTTTTAAAAAGGTAATTATGAATGTTAGAATAATATCCAACCTGCTACGGTAGAGATTATTGATAATATTTGACTTAGGGTTTTAGAAGAGATTTCAGTGGCATGTATAAGCCAAGGGAAGTCTTAGTAAAGAGCTGGGCTTAAAAAAAAATCGAGCAATGTAATATGTACTATAGATCAAGAAGTAAATACGATATTAATAAAAGAATGACTAGGGAGTAAGCACGAGGCCTGCAAACAGAATGTAAGGACTCTAGGGACTGAGTCAAGTCTGAAGGGAAGTTACTTGAAGGTAAAAAAAAAATGTACAGATTGGATTAGATGACAAGAGAAAAATAATATCCAGGGTTAAAGGAGATGAGTCAGGGTCAAGGTGAAGACAGCCTGTTAGATGAGCAGTGACTCATTGACAAGAGCAGGGAATGAAAGATATGATGGCTTTGGGGATGTTCACTGTCTAAATCCACGACTAAGGAGCAAGTGATGGACATTTCTCTGATGTGGCTGCTGTAGCTCTTGCCAGGGTGGGAAGGAAGCTGACCGAGATGGCAGAGAAACCAGAGAATTGAGATAGGGGATCAAGGACTCAGCAATTCTTCCCACTATGTTATATAATCAGTTCCATAAACATTTACTGAATGCCCACCTTGCCAAATCCAATCTGTGCAGAAGGTAATACAAAATAATAATTTATCCTTATTAAAAAACCTTTATCATGTGCCAGACCCTTCATGTGCTTTACCAGTTTATGTTAATGCCTGTAGGAACCCTCTGAGTAATGACTTTAATCATCTCAGTTCTACCTATGAGGAAACGGAGGTTGTGCGAGGTTTAAGCAACATGCTTAAGGTCACATAATTGGCAAGTGTTGGAGCTAGGATTTGAATGCAAGATTTTGGAGCGTGTGCTTTGAAGACTCAAACTCACTGCCATAGAGTCTGAACCCCCTCAGAGCCGACTCCCTAGTGGGTTTCCAGGGGCTGTAAGTGACATGGGAGGAAATTGCCAATCTTTCTTTTCTTCCTCAGAGCAGCTGGTAGAATCAAACTGGTGGCACAACTCCTTATCCACACATTACTAAACATGATATGTCTCTCCTGCTGCCAAATCTGGAGAGGTTACTTGCAATGATGAAATAGAAAATATTTAAAGAGATAAGAAGAAGTTAAATCAGATTTTACTTAATCTCAAGTGGGTGGAATGATCCACTTCTCTCAGATAGAAATGTGTAAAACACAGGACACATGGCAATTCATTGAGGTACAGGAAGAAAAGATTGAATCTGCTCTTTCTGTTTGTACTCATAGTTAATTAAGTAGCCTAAACTCCCATTATAAGCTCTTAATCATAAAATAAAACTAACTTGATAGTGTTGTTGTTGTTATGTGTCATCGATTCACCTGCAGCTCATAGCGACCCTATGCACAACAAGATAAGGATGATAAGGACGGCACAGGATAGGAGGGGACTCGGATCTGTTGCTCTTTGGGTCACTGTGGGTCGTGCTCACCTCGACAGCACTTAAGGACAGTGAATAAAGAGGTGGACTACTCACCCAAAGTCAGGGGATTTGCACCCATCAGCTACTCTGCGGGAGAAGTGTGGGCAGTCTTCTCCTGTGTCACTTATGGCCTTGAAAACTCACTGGAGGGTCAGCTATGAGACAGGTCTGACTCACTGGCAAACAACAACACATATATAACAGACTCAACTGAACTCATTGCTCATTTTTGTCCCATGGAGCTGCTGGTAAATTAAAACCACCTGCTTTTGGGCTGACAGTGCAACCTCTTATGTGCTAATGAGAATGACTGTTGGAATTGTAGTGCTTGCTATATAAAAAAATGCATTTTTACTATACTGTTAAGAGCTTTATTTACATTTGGTAAAGCAGTTAAAGGTTTGTGTTTTGGGGTTTTTTTTTGGTCAATGATATTTAATTAATTTTCCATTCACTGAATAATTGCGTTGTCTTGCCAGTACACATACGAGACAGCCCGGCCTGGCACTCTGAGATGTTGTACTCAGGTGCCCCAGGCATAAACAGTATGGTGGAAATACCCTTTTCCGTGTTTGTAAGACAATCTCTTTCATGCCAGAGAAGTATTTTGGGAAGATGATTCATGTCCCATTTTGGCTTCATCACAGCTATAAGTTGTAAGTGGTGCTGGTTTGCCTGAGAGTGTAAAAATAAATCTTATCTTTCCATGCATATGGAAATACCTGTAGCTGAAAAAAGTATTTTCTATTCTTGAGTTGCATTGTAGGCAATATACAATGAGGTTAACAAGGTACTTGTCATAACTCTAACTTTAGTGTACCAAAAACACACTTTCAAAAGAATACCAATTACTTGTAAGGGGCTGAGATAGGGAAGCTGAGAACCAAATGCCTTACTGTAATAATCAAATGATCCTATAAAAGAAACACAGTGCCTTCTCTTTTCAAAGAGAAGATTCAAGAATATTCAATTTGTTAAATGCAGATGATGAAGTAAAGTGAAACTGTTCTGATGTGCTTTCTGATAAACACAGTACTATTTAAAGGATGTGGTAAAACTTACTTGTTTATTCAGTGATTAAAATGCATGATTCTAATAGAAATAAATATTGTTGTGTACCACTGAATCAGAACTGACCCAGAGCTGACCCTCCGGTAGGTTTTTAGAGGCAGTAAATAGCACAGGAAGGGATTGCCCATCTTTCTCCCATGGAGCTGCTGGTGGGTTCGAACTGTGTACCTCTTGCAGGCAGTGCAATTCCTTACTACTAAGCTACCAGAGAAAGAAACACTTAAAACTTTAGCAGTTATCCTGTGTTGTGTGCAGCAGTAACTTGGGACACCATAGATTGCAAGTGTGTCTTGAGGTTTCTGTAACTTTCAAGGAATTTTAGACCTACTCTAAGTTTGAAGAAGGCAAAATAGTATTTATTCTAGAACTTTTAAATCATGGCAGTGGATATAGAAAATGTGTAAAAACAAGTATGAAAGAGCCCTGGCTGCATAGTGTGTAATGTATTGGATTTATAACTAAAAGGTGAGGACAAGAAAGACGAGTATTATCCTTCTGTAAAGATTTATGGTCGTGGGAGTCCAAAGAAGGGCTGTCAAGATCCTCTGGAAGACAGTGGACTATGAGTTTGGGGTTTGTGCATGTTTTGACGTAGCCCATTTAGATGATGAATTGTTACTGATAGAATAAATAGTCTTTATGATCTACTGCCAGTAATACATACACCCCACTCTCCACTTCAACTTTGAATATGTATGTAAAACATATTTTCTTATACTCCTATGGTTGGTTCAATGCTTTCCATTTAGACCTTCTCACCTATGCCACTTTGAGAGATTTGTTTTGTAAAAATAAGATTCCATAGTTAACCATGAAGCAAATGCACTGCAAGAGGTTTGATTTTTGACAGGTTAGTTGAAAAAATATGGATGATTTGAGACTACTTAGGTAGCTTTTTCAATCCAGTGAATCTGGTGTGTGTTTCCTTCTGCTACTGCAGACTTACAGCAGTGACAAATCAGAGCTTCTTTTTCTCTTATTTGAGACTTTCCTTTGTCTTTTTTCTGTTCTTTAATGAATATTTCATTCATTAATTTTAAATAAATTTAAAATTTTTTGGCTTTTATGTGAGGGCTGAGTTGTGTGTTTATAGAAAAAACAAAACTACACAAAAGCAATCCAAATTCAAATGATCTGGATGCTCTGTCAGGAGCTCTGGTCGCCCAGTGTGTAAGAATTTGCACAGTTGACCCGAAGACAGGAGGTTCAACTCCAACCGCTGCTTCAAAGGAGAAAAATGGTCAGTCTCCACCGGTGCTATTTACAGTCTCTGAAAACATACCAGAGGGTCAACTATGAGCTGGTTCTAACTCGATGGCTCATAACAAGAACATAAGGATGACAGCCAACAGTTAAGTAAAGGTCTGACTCTCACATGTCAACATAGATACATTCATGTTCCTCATTTTTGGCAGATGTTGTTGACTGGATTTAACTTTTACATATGTGTGATATGATATTGAAGTTAGAGTGCTTTAAGTAAAATGTTGCCATATTTCACGCTTTCCATTTGTCTTTCCAGCCATCATGTATGTCATGGGAGCACTTGGTCCTGCAGTGGGATATTTACTAGGTGGACTTCTCATTGGTTTTTATGTTGACCCCAAAAATCCTGTTTACCTTGACCAGAATGACCCTCGTTTCATTGGAAACTGGTAAGAATTGTTTTCTAATTCTTTCATTCCTCTTGTTACTAATAATAGAATTCCAGTACCTTTGTAGTTGATAAAATTTCTCAAATGAGGAAGTTAAAAATAAGGAAGTCATTTAGGAGGGAATAGTAGACAGAGTGTTGTTTTGTGCTGCTGAGTTGCCTATGATTCATAGTGACCCTCTGCACAATAGCACTAAACTCTGTTCTATCCTGAGCTGATCTCACTGTCTCTGACACACATACCCTCACTATCCCAGTTACTGTGTCAATCCATACCATCTGGGGTCTTCCTCTCCTGCACTGTACCTCGACCCTTCCAAGCATGATGTTGTTGTTGTTGTTAAGTACCATTGACTCCAAACTGACCCATAGCTGACTCTCCAGAGGGTTTTCAGAGGAAGTTAATCACACAGGAGGAGATTGCACATACTTCTCTCACAGAGGAGCTGGTGGATTTGAACCCCATGCCTTTGGGATTGTGGTGCAGCTTCTTACCATTAGGCGTACCATTATTTTTCTCCAAAGGCCCATTTCTCCTGGGTACAGTCCCAAAGTATGTGAAATTGAGTCTCAAAATCCTTGCCTCCAAGGAGCAGCTTGGTTTCACCCTCTCCATGACAGACCTGTTAGTTCTCTTGATAACCTTTAAAGAGGTCTACATTTGAATCCTTAGTATCTGTGAGTGTCACCTTAGTTGACCAAAGGGATTTTGTAGATATGATTAAGGACTTTGAGAAGGAAGGTTGTCTTGAACTGACTGGATGGACCTAGTGTACTCACAGGGGAAATAGGGAGGCAGGGGAGTCCAGGTTAGAGAAGGGGATGCCATGATAAGTTAAGAAGATGTGCCTGGAGATGATGGAGGAGATAAGTCAAGGAGGACACGTAGATCCTAGAAAACTCTGCCTTATAGTGTCCAATAGAAATGTAGTCCTATGTGACTTATTTTAGACTTCTAACTTTCACAACTATAAGAAAATAAATTGATGCTTTTTTAAGAAAAAACTAATTTTAATGAAAGCTTATAAAGACTTAGGGTTTCTATTCATTCATTGTTGCACTTTTCTCCCCACCCACTCCCTCCCCTCCCAATTCACTCTTCTCCTTGAAAAGAAAAACTCTTTCATTGTTATGCAATCCCTCCACCCAAGTCCACTCCACTGTGCGGCCTTCATTCTGTACTCCTGTCAATAATACCCAATCATATATCCCTTTCAAACAGTTCTCTCCCTCATCTGTTTCAATGCAGTATACATCATTCCTCCCCTCCTTCTCTGTTTTCCCTCAACCCTGATGTCAGTCCTGTTTTACAACAGTAGACCTATGCAATATTTGTCCTTTTGTGACTGAGATATTTCAATAAGCATGTCCTCTAGGGTCATCCACTTAGCATAATATTTCATGAGTTCCTTGTTTTTCAGTGCTGCATAGTATTCCATTGTGTGAATATACCAGAGCTTCTCTATCCATTCATTTGTTAATGGGCACTTGGGTTGTTTCCAGCTCTTTGCCATGTGAACAAAGCTACAATAAACATGGGTGTGCATAATTTGTGTTGTTTTTAATATACTGAGCCTGTGATAATTTGTTATAACAACAGTAAGAAAGTAATACAGTCGATTCAGTAAATCTCCTTAATTTATACTCTCTAAGATTGGGGTGTTAACCTTCATAGTGCCGTGCTGTGGTACATTCCTATTTTCTTAAATCATACAATTAATGATCTTGTCTGTACTTTTTTTAAAAAAATTAATTTTAATGCAAGTTTACAGAAACGTAGAGTTTCCCCCAGCCCTGATGTCAGTCCCATTTTACAATATGGCCCTATGCAATATTTGTCCTTTTGTGACTGAGATATATCACTCAGCATAATGTCCTCCAGGGTCATCCACTTAGCATAATGTTTCATGAGTTCCTTGTTTTTCAATGCTGGGTGTGCATTGTCTGTGCCTTTTAAAATACTTTCTTCATTTCCTTGTCCTGTTTGCATTTCTTCTTCACCGATATTCCGCTGCTTCCCAGAACTCCAGCCCAGTCTTCCATGGCCACACTCTCAGTGAATCTTTTCAGTTTGCAATGTGTTATGTAACTGGTCTTGTGCTGGGGATTTTAGTTGTTCTTTCACGTACTGTACTGCAGTTGTCCTTCTAAAGAAGGAATATTTAGGACCTAGACCTGGCACTTAAACTTTGGATGCTTTATCAAGACAGTGTGTGAGTTCTTTACAGTTTTCAACATGAATGTAAGTTAATTCTTCATGATTACAAGCACTAACTCAAATGTATCGGCTTCCCTTCTCATAGATAGTAATAAGTACACATTGGTAAGAGAAATTTCCTCTCATAATAAAAGATAATACTTCAGTATTAAAAATTGCATGTGTTGGGAAGTTAATCTTTGGGGTTCCTTAGGGTTTCTGTCATCTTTCTGTGTTTCATTATGGGATAATGACCTGATAACTCTGAGGTTGAGAGGGACAGCATTTGATACAAAGTATTAACAGATATCAAGTTATACAGCACTTCTAGTTTTCCCAAGTAATTCCCATAGATGATGAATATTATGGCCTGGTGGATGAGACAGGCCTGGTAGAATTTTCAAATCTTGCAGAAAAGAAGTTCTCCTGTCAACGTTAGGGGAATAACGCAGGCATTTTAACCTCTTGACTCACAGGGAAATTTTTTATTTCATCTACTGTTGGTTTTGGGGATTTTTCCCTGGTTGTAAATCAAATCAGAATAAGATGTTTTTATAATTGTGCTTTAAGTGAAAATTTATGGAGCAATTTGTGTCCCATTTGATCACTGATACAGACTTTGTTTTGTGATGTTAATCATATTGTAACTGTGCTTCCTTCCTGTGGCTCTGTTTCCCACCTGCCCTCTGAGCTTTCTCCGAGGCAAATACCACCCTTTTGGTCTCATACAGTTGATTGTTCTAAGGAGTGAGTCCCTCCCTTGAGTTACTACTGTTCACCTTATAAGTGCGTCTATTGTTTCACTGAAAGTTAAGCCAGAGATGAATTTAGCTTCAGGATTTTTTTTTTAATTTCAGCAAATAAGATCAGTAAAATATATGTATGAACATCCAATATATATCATATTAATTGTAGCAACCTGTGGCTTACTCTGATAAGAATGGGAATCCCAGAGCACTTGAGTGCTTATGTATACTTGCACCATGAGGCAGTTGTCAGAACAGAGCAAGGAAACACTGCATGGTTCAAAATTGGGAAGGGAGTTCTTCAAGGATGTGTCCTATCTCCATATCTTTTCAATCTATATACGGAACAGATTATCTTGGAGGCTGGGCTCTATGAGAAGTGTGACATCAGGATTGGAGGTAGACTCATCAACAATCTGCATTATGCAAATGACACAACTCTGCGTGCTGAAACTGAGGAGGACCTGAAGCGCTTGCTGCAGAAGGTCAAGGACTGCAGCCTCCTATATGGATTGAAGCTCAACATCAAGAAAACAAAGATTCTCACCACTGGGCCAATTGGCAACAATCATGATAGAAGGTGAAGAGCTTGAGAGTGTTGACAGTTTCAGTTTGCTTGGCTCTACAATCAACATTCTTGGTTCCAGCAACCAGGAAATTAAAAGACAAATTGCATAGGGAAAGTCTGCTGTCAGAGAATTCTCCAAAGTACTGAAGAGCAACAGTGTCAGTCTGGAGACTAACGTGCTCCTAATACAGGCCATGGTCTTTGGAGTTAACTGGACAATGACTAGGAATTATAGAAGGAGAGTTGATGCCTTTGATCTGTGATGCTGGAGAAGAGTATTGACTAGATCATGGACTGCTAGGAGAACCAACAAGTTTGTCCTAGAGAGAGTGAAACCAGGCTGCTCCTTGGAGGCGAGGATTCTGAAGCTTCTTCTGACATACATTGGACATGTTGCAAGGCTGGATCAGTCCTTGTAGAGGGACATCATACTTGGGAGAGTGGAAGGACAGTGCAGGAGAGGACCCTCAATTAGGTGGATTGATTCCATCACTGAGGCAATAGGGATAGATGTGTTAGAGAAAATGATACTGGCAAGTGATAGAGCAGAATTTAGGGCTGTTGTTGTACATAGGGTCGCTATGAGTCTCAGGCGACTCAATGGCACATAACAACAACAACAACAACAGGTGCCCATTTTGAGCTCTGGTGGTTTAGTGAGTAAGGCAGGCTGTTTAAATCCACTGGATGCTCTAAAGGAAAAAGATGGGCAGTCTCCTCTGCAATTTACTGCCTCTCAAAATCCACTTGAGGGTTAATTATGGGTGAGCTTTGTCTCAATGGCACAACAGCAGCAACAGCATAGATGCCCATGAGATGAGCATGGAGATGAGAGAACATTTGAAATGAGGGGGGAATGTGAGGAAGACAGGAGGGTAGGAACATTAGTGATGTTAAGGCATTGTGCTGTCTCTTTGAGATGTTTTCTAGCAGGCATTAATCTAACTGAGAGTCAAAGAGTCAAACTGGATAATAATTAGGAGCACAGACCTTAGAACTACATTCTTCTTAGATTATATCTGGTTTGCTACTTTGTGGCTGTGTGGCTTTGGGAAGTTATTAAATTTCTTTATGTCTCAAAGAGGTTCTTCCCTTTTTTCCATTAATAAAATAAAGATAATTATAATACATACTCCATAGGGTAGTTGTGAGGAATGAAAGACTTTATATATGTAAAGCACTAAATATTTTGAGTAGTAAGTGTTAGCTGTAATTCAGTCCTTTGTTCTTAACAGTTTACAAGTGTTTTAATTAATTTTATTGGCCCAGTTTTTTCTTTTCTTTTTAAAACTGGTTTGCATAAATAATTCATTTACATTGGGTTTTATTATTTTTTTAAATTATTTTTATTGGTTTGCATACAAAATTCATATACATTGTATTTCATTTATATATACTGTTTCATACCTTCCTCTATTCACATTATGTTTCACAGGGTCATTCCCATATATTGTGTTTATAAAATTAATCACCATTGTTCTCTATCTGCCATTACCCCACCTTTTGGGGCCTCTCTGGATCTTACCTCATTCCTTCACCCCTTCCCTCTCGTACATTTTGTTTTATGCAATCTTTCATTATACATTGTGTACCATAGAATTATTCATATACATTATATTTTATGTAATTAGTTACTATTGGTCTATGAACTTATAGAAACAATGAAAGTTATACAAGTGTTCAGGTCTTTCATTCATAGGGTCCCTATGAGTGGTTTATGACTCGACAGCACCTAACAACAATAACAATAGTTGAAGGTTCCAGTACTAGGGAAATTACATCATGCTGAAAGAAGTGGAAGGTCAGAGAAGAAAAGATCCTCAACACAATGGACTGATAGGGTGTCTGTGGTGGTGGGCGACGGGGCTTGAGCATGTTGGATGGTCAGGATGGTGTAGGACAGGGCAAGGGTTAGATCTGTTGTTCATACAGTTGCTGCGAGTCATTGAGAGAGCTCTGTTGGCCCAGTGGATAAAAAGTTAGGCTACCAAGCCAAAGGTGAGTGATTTTTTTTTTAAGAGTTTAATTCAGTGCCACTAATTTTGATGTGTCATGGCATATATAGAAAGAAAAGTAGATTTCAAGTACATACATTAGGGTACTGACATTTACAGCATTTTTCAAGCACTCCCTGAAGATTGGTATATACATAGCGCAATCACAAAGTTAAGAATTTATCAATTAGGGAAACATACAGAGGGACCTTTACTAATATTGTATGTGAAAACCTTGCTGTTAAAAGGTGAGTGATTTTAATCTGTGGCCCTCAGGCCCAATTTTAATTGTTTTTTGCTCATTCTTCTAAGTGGTATAGCACTGGTCTGTCCATTTGCTGTACAGAGGTAACTCATCGTTGCTGTGATGCTAAACACTGTGACACTGATGTGTCAAATGTGATAATGGTTACCCATGGTGGATGGTGTTTGGTGGAGCTCCCAAATTAAAACAGGTTTGGAAGCAGGTGTGGCATCCACTTCTGAAACAGCTTGCCTCCAAAAACTCTGTGAACGTGGATAAATGATGAAAGTTATACAAGTGTTCAGGTCTTTTGTTCATAGGGTCACTATGAATTGTCTATGGCTTGACGATATTTAACATCAACAACAACTACTGGTCTATGGCTATTGTTTCCCTGTCGTTGTGAGTCCCCACGTTCAATCTGTCCCAGTTTCTTTTACCAGGTGGAGGTTGGTAATGTCATTGTTAGGTGGCTCTGACTCATGGCTGCCCTACGTGCAGAACAAACCTGCCTCTTCTGCACTGTCTCAGCTGCGCTAAAGCTCTTTGCTGCAGCCACTGCAGTCGCCCTCATTGAAGGTCTTCCTTTTATTCACTTGGAGTCATCTACCAGTTTTAGTAGCACTGTTTATAAATGATATCTTCCTGGGACAGTGACTTTGTTAAGCCGTGCATTGTTGTTTTAGGCAATACTCAGAAGTAATACATTTTCATTAAATGTATGATGAGAGAAAGGGGGGGAAAGAGTGAATAATACTAACATTAATTGGATCCTTTCCAAATATCTTCTTTAAAACTTTAACAAATGTCTATAGCTGTTAATATCATTCCCCATTTTTCAGATGAGGAAATTGGTTTATGACTCAATAGCACCTAACAAGAGTTGAACAACTTGTCCGAGTTGCCATAGGATCTGGAAAAAGAACTTGACTCCAGGACTGTATCTTTCACTGACCCTTCTGAGTGAATGATGGTCTGAGAATAATGCTTCATGAAAGAAGTTGAAGTACTTTTTATTTTCCATTTTCCTGTTATTGCTGTGTCTTTCCCTAACATATTAAATACACTTTCTTCTCTCATTTAGCTTTTCTGAGCCTTCTTCACATGTGATGCTGCTAGAGACTGTTGAGAATGTAGGCCTGTTTTTCAGTTCCAAAATGACCCAAACCATAGCCTTTAAATTGACTTTGGCTTACTTGCTACAATTCTTCCCCTTCTGATGTTACTCTTGCTTTGGCTCTCTTTTTTTTTTTAGAGAGTATTTTTAATATTTGCATATAATTTTAAATTGTTGGTTCTTGGTGTAGATAAGCAGAACTATATATCTATTGTCATTGAGTTGATTCCGACTCATAGCTGTCCTAAAGACAGGTGGCTGTTGTTGTTAGGTGCTATTGAGTTGAGTACAATTCATAATGACCCTATGGACAACAGATCTAAAACCTGTCCTGTCCTCATCATCTCTGACATACTTGAGCCTATTGCTACCATTATTGTGACAGCGCATCTCGTTGAGGGTTTTTCTTTCTTTTGCTGACCCTCCACCTTTGGCTGAATCATCTCCAAGACGTATTTGTTTGTTCTTTTGACAGTCCATGGGATAGTCTCTCCAACACTCAAAGACATTAATTCTTCTGTCATCCCTTTCATTGTCTAGCTCTCAGATGCATGGCAAACAATCTTACTCCTCAAACTGACATCACTACTTCTCCATAATTTGGAGAGGTCCCTAACTGCAGATTTTCCAAGTGCAATGTGTCTCCTTATTTCCTGACTGCTGGTACCAAGGATGTTAATTGTGGATCCAAGGAGGAGGAAGCTGTTGACAGTTTTAGTCTCTTTTTCCATCATCATGATCTTGCCAGTTGGTCCAGTGGTAAGAATCTTTATCTTCTTGACATTGAGATGCAATTCATACTGAAGGCTGCAGTCCTTGATTTTCTGCAACAAGTGCTTCAAGTCTTCCTCACTTTCTGCAAGAAAGTTTACTTTCTGCATTCCATAAGTTATTGATTAGTCTCCCTCTAATCCTGATACCACACTCCTTTTCACAGAGTCCAGCTTCTCAAATAATTTACTCAGCATTCAGATTGAATAGGTATGAGAAAGATTATAACCATGACACACTCCCCTTTCAGTTTTAAAGCATGCAGTATTCCTTTGCCCTGTTTGCACAATAGCCTCCTGGTCTGATTTCACATGAGCACAATTAAGTGCTCTGGGACTCCTATTCTTCTCAGTGTCATCCACAACTCATTATTATCCACACAATCAAATGCCTTTGCATAGCAAATAAAGTAGAAATAGACATTCTTCCTCTATTCTATACTTTCAGCCAGGATTCATCTGACATCAGCAATGATACCCAGTAGAATGAGTAGTCTCTTCCCCTAGATTTATAGAAATCCAATGGGAAGACTGACTATAGTGTGAAGTATTTTTCTGTATATTATATTTAAGCATATTTCAGAAACATCCTTTTTCCTATTTAAAGTATTTTTTAAGTGTCTTGCAGTGATTGGTTCAGGAGGACCGTCTATATGACCCAAGGGTATAATCTTTATGGCCGACACTCTGGTGGCTTAGTGAAGAGTGAGTTATGAGCTCAGTCTGAGTTTACCAGCTGCACCATGGGAAGAAGATGGACAATCTACTCCCATGTTGTTTATAGCCTGAACACCTGTGGAAGGACCAGCTATGTAATTGGTTCTGACTTGACACTAATGAGTTAGCATTGCTAGTTAGTCTTTATTGAAATAGATTTTCACATCTTTCTCCTTCAGTGGATGGTGGGTTTAAACTGCTAACTTTTCAGGTAGTGGTCAAGTACCTTAACACTGCACCACATGGGCTTCTTGAAAAAAAAAAAAAACACACCCAAACAAAAAACAAACAACAAAAAAAACAAAAACAAAACAAACAACAAAAACAACCCCTAATCTATTGCTGGTTTGGGACAGGCATTTTATTTACTTATATTGTGTTCATTGTTTTATGTAATTTTGATGATGAATTAGGTAGTTATTATCCTACCTTCTGATAGATAAATCAGTTCACAGAAAGTTAAATTTTCACACACACCCTATAATTTGTAAAGCCAGAATAGGTACTCTGATATTTCATAGGCCAAAACTCACAAAAATTCCTCCATATTGCATTTTTTGTCCAGTTAAGGAAGGCATGAGCATGCTAGGTCTATGGACTTCACAGGATTTTTGAAGCTTGAATGTAGAGTTTTTCAGAGAGTGATTTAAGAACAGTGGATAAGCAGACCTGAACAAGCCTGCCAAGTTCTAAAGGATGTGAATACTGTGGTATCAGTGTTCCTTGAGTACAGATACTCACTTCCTCCTTTTTTTGCCCTCTGTTCTAATCAATCTAATTCAACTCACTGATTCAGCAAATTTATTGAGTACCTAATCTGTGTCCAGTTTGAAGGCTCTTGTGAAATAGCTGGATTCTGGAGGGTAGGTTGTTTTGATATAATAGAAAGCAGGGTGTAAGCTGGTTGTATTTTATTTCATTAACAATCAGTATAAGTTGTTTTGTCATTTGAATTTAGTTAACAATCAGCTGTGGGCCAGAAGCCTCTTGTTTAAATCACTCAGGACCTGGTTGGTTGGCCTTTGTATTTAATAGTGGGTTGGGCCTTTAGGCCTGTGGCCCTAGGGCTTGGTGTTAATTGTGTTTGGGGAGAACATTGTTCTAAGTGTTATAGCACTTGTGTGTCAGTTTACTATACTGAGATAACTTGGGGTATCTGTGATCTAAAAACTGTGCCACTGATATGTCAAATACCATAAAAGTGACCTAAGGTGGGCAGGGTTTGGTAAAATCTCCCAGTCCAAGATAGATTTGGAAGCAGGATTGGCATCCACTTCTTAAATAACAGGCCTTTGAAAACCCTATGAACTAGAGACATGATGATAGTTATAGAACAGGGTCCAGCTCTTTTGTTCAAAGGGTTACTTTGAGTTGTACTCTACTCAACAACACTTAACAACAACAATCTGTGTCACATGCTGGGTTTGTGCTATTGTTCTGAGTACATGAAATTACTAGAAGTCTTCTTTGAGCAATCTTCTCAAAAGAGCCTTTTTCTCATTATCTTCACACTTCCCCCCCCCATTTTTTTTTTCTTTTCTACTAGTTTATTTTGGACGCAGGAGTGGCATCCACTTCCATAACAGCTTGCCTCCAGAAACCCTATGAACCTGGAGAGAGGATGAAAGACACACAAATGTTGAGGACTCTACTTCATAGGGTCGCTATGAGTCACCTGCAACTCGACAGCACTTAACAACAACAACAAGTTTATTTACAAAATTTGAATACAAATTAGAACAAATTCTTTCCATTTCCCTCACCACCCCACCCATCAAATAGTTGTAGTGTTGTTATGTGCCATCGAGTAGCTTGCAACTCATAGCGACCCTATGTACAAGAGCCCTAAACTCTTCTCAGAGTCAGCCACAGTTTGTTAAGATCCACACAGTCAAACAACTTTGCATAGTCAATGAAACACAGATATACATTCCTCTGGTATTCCTGCTTTCAGCTAAGATCCATCTAACATTAGGTACAATATCCCTAGTACCACAACCCCTTCTAAACCCAGCCTGGACTTCTGGCAGTTCTCTGATGATGTACTGTTCCAGTCGTTTTTGGATAATCTTCAGTAGAATCTTGCTGGCATGTGAAATCAATGATATTGTTCTATAGTTTCCACACTCTGTTGGGTCACCCATCTTTGGGATGGGAACAAATAAAGATCTCTTCCAGTCAGTTGGCCAAGTGGTTGTTCTCCAGGTTTCTTGGCATAACATCAAATAGTACAACCCGATACTTAATACCCCCCTTCTCCCTGCACATCCACATCCCTCTGCTTTCAGCCTCTCCCAGCCCTCCTGGATCCTTATACTCATTCCACAATACTGGTTTTATACAATATTTGTTTTTGTGGGACTGAGTTAACTCAGCATAATGCTCTCCTGTCCCTCCCAAGTTAGTTAACAATTAAAAAAAAAATCATTGATCCTGCATACTGCATAGTATTCCATTGTGTGAATGTACCATAATTTCTCAGTCCACTCATTTGTGGTTGGACATTTGGGCTGTTTCCATGTTCTTGCAATGGTGAATAATGCTGCTATGAACACTGGTGTACAAATTTCTGTTTGTGCCTCAGTTCTCATATTCTCAGGATATTTTCCAAGTAGTTGAATAGCTGGGTCATGTAGAATTTCCATGTTCAGCTTTTTGGGGAAGCACCAAACTGTCTTCCAGAATGGTTGTACCATTTTACAATCCCATCAACAATGTATAAGAGTTCCTTTCTCACCATATCCTCTCCAAGTCACATCTTTATTTAATAGAACTTCAAATGCCATTGAAAATATCACGCTGGGTTATTAATCATTGGCTCAAGAAATCATTCTTTCAGATGAACTGCGTCTGACCTTTAGTAGCTGATAACTACACTTTAATAGAAATAATTCATTTTTTAAAAGGAATTTTCACTTTGCAATTGATCTTGTGTATAAGGTTGAATGCAACACCAACCCTTATAATGCTGAGTCCATTCTGGTTACATTTGATGGGATGTGTTGATACACAATCTGCATATTTGTGAACTTTGAAGCTTTAAGGACAGAGTTTGGAGAGAAATCTTAGTTAGAATGTGGCAACTCTCTTAGATAGGAATAGGGACTTCTACTTACTAAGAAAAGGTTGAAAGGAGACTGAAGAATTTAGGCAAGCAGCTCAAGGCCTAACGTATAACACTGATACATGATAAGAATTTGAGTTCTAGTCTTTTTATTCACTTCCTACCTCTTTGAAGTGTGACAGTTTAGGCTCTCTAAAGTTTTACAACTTACATAATCTATTCCATATGATATAACACTTTTGTATACTTCCTTGATGTTCTTGGAGATTGTTTTTTTCCCCATATTCTTTGTTTACTTACAACTGGATTGTAAATTCTTAAAGGCAGAGATCAAATGTAAATGTCTTTCATAGCTCTCATAAGCATTGCCATGGTCGTGTAAGAGAGAGTAATACATTCTTAAGTGCTTGACATGTTGTTGTTGTGTGCCATTGAACCAAATCATGGTTAACCCTCTGGTACATTTTCAGAGACGTAAATAGCATGAAAAATTACTCTCCTCCCACCCGCACCCCGTGGAGTACCTGGTGAACAGCCTTTGGTTCGCAGGCCCACCAAAGCTTCCTAAGTGCTTGATACAGATATTTTAAAGACCATCAGTCACACATGACATTATTATTTTCTTCTAAGAGTGTCTGTGGCTCCATGAAGCATACTATCTAGTTTATTTTTCTATTAGAACTATGATTTAGTGGTATATTATAAGATATACTGAGTTTGATTCATAGTGCTGCTGTAACACGATTACCACAATTGAGTGACTTCAAAGGTTAGTACTTTTTTCATGATTCTGGAGGCAAAAAGTTTAAATCAAATTCACAGCTGTGCTGATTATTGGTAGTCCCAGGTGTTCCTTGTTGATGCTCATAGACATCTCTTCCCCATTATGTGCTTGTGTCTGTGCCTAATGTGTTCTTTTTAGAAATCAGAAGTGATTTGGTTTATGACACAGGCTACATCAATCTCATATCATTACATGTCTCATAACAACATTATGGAAAGTGATTACATTTCACTGCATTATAGCTATGGGTATGAGGGAGCTCTGGTGGCCTAGTGGTAAGAAGCTGTGCTGTTATCCTGAAGACAAGTGATTCTAGCATCTTGACACATAATGTGGGGACAAAATCCAGTCCCTCAGATATCATGTATTTGTTGTTGTTATATGTTGTATGCTGTTAAGGTGACTGAGTCTCCTAGTGATTTCATCAACAGCAGATTTGAACCCTGCTCTATCCTGTGCCATCCTCACCATCTCCGACACACTTGAGCCCATTTTTACAGTTACCGTGTCAGCTGGTCCTGCTTAGGATTGTCCTCTCTTGTACTGACCCTCTACTTTTCCAAGCATGATATCTTTCTCCAAGACTGGCCCCTTTTAACAACCTGCCCAAAATCTGTGAGACAAAATTTCACCAAAAATACTTAAGAATGCAATTCTTACCCTTCTAGTGATTATAGTATTTGTTATACTGCTAGTGTAATTGTTGGATAGATTTCTCATTTGTGTCACAGAAATAACTATATTCTTAGTTTGTTCAACTTCCTATTGCTTTACAGTTAGTTGATGGAGATAAAATGGTTAATCGTTTTTCCTGGAGAATTTTAACACTACAAAACTCTACTTTGCTCTACTTTCTCTCTTCATTATATAAAAACTATAAATGCGATTCATCTTTCCTGATTTTTCAGGTGGAGTGGATTCCTCCTTTGTGCCATTGCAATGTTTCTTGTGATATTCCCAATGTTTACTTTTCCAAAAAAGCTTCCACCTCGGCACAAGAAGAAGAAAAAGAAAAAATTTTCTGTGGATGTTGCTAGCGATGATGATGATGTTATGAAAGAGAAATCAAACAACAGTGAACAAGTGGACAAAAAAGTTTCTTCTATGGGATTTGGAAAGAATGTCAAAGGTAATATATGTGTTAAATAAATACGTGCCTGTTATTTCGAGATCAGTGCTTCTCAAAGTGTCATCCCTAGACCAGTGCCCTCAGCCACCCAATTGTTATTGTGGCAGCATGAGTACTGAATTGAAGAGTAAATTATCGAAAATAATCTCCAGACATTTGGCAGAGGATTTTTCTATTTATTAAATCAAATAGTAATATTAAATATGGCTTAGCCTTACTATGTTCTTAGGACTGTGCTCAAAACCACTTATTGAACTGAATGAATTTATTAAAAAAATGGTTTTCTGGTAGTTTCTCCTTAATGTATTTTGCAAAAATAGCAGATCAGTATGTGAGAGATTAGAATAATCCTAAACAATATTCCTTTATCACAAATAGTTTGAGAAACACTGATTTAGATCATAAAGATGCATATATTTAAAAAGATGCATATATTTACACACATTATATATATAGATGCCTGAACTTGAAAATATTTATTGCGGGGCAGTGGGGGTTGGTGTGTCAAAATTAGTGAGACTGGTTCAGGACAGGGAACGGTACAGAGCTGTTGTATATAGGGTCACTATGCATCGCAGGTGACTCAACCAATAACATTCTATGATGGGTTTGGAAGCAGGGGTGACATCAACTTCCTAAACAGCTTGCCTCTGGAAACTCTATGAACTTTGATAAATGTCAATAGTTGCCAAGGGGCTTCAGGCCTTTTGTTCACAGGGTCGCTATGAGTTGTGCTCAACTTGAAAACGATCAACAACAACGACAGCATATAATGGTAGTTTGTTTGAAGGAACTGTGGATTTAATAATGGTTTAGAACAGTAACAGTGGCTTAGAGATTACATAAATGTAAACCTTCCCCCTACAAAGAAAACGTATCCAACATTGCCTGCATTGAATATTTGCAGGTGGTCAAGAGAAAGAGTAACTGTGAGTGGGTTTCCAAAACCTAATGTAAAGACATTAAGAAAGCTCTAGTTATTAGCTTAATTTTTAAGTTTTGATAACTCTTCATTATGGAGGCCTGGTGGCAGGAAGGTGTGCTGAAATCCTGAAGCCATGCAGTTCGAGGCCACCAGCTGCTCCATGAGAGGAGAGGCAATCTTTTCTCATTTGATTATCTGCTTCTGAAAACCTGCTGGAGGGTCAGCTATGGGTTGGTTCTGACTCTATGGTACAGAACAACAGCAAACATCTTTTAAATATAAGGATTTAATTAAAATTAGATCAGACAGTATAGCACAAAAAAAAGAATCTTAATCTTTGTTCAGTGTCCTGTATGATATCAGAATGGTAATGAGTCCTTTTAATCCAAGAGAACGAAATTGCTAGGCATCATGTAGGGCGTTCTGGCAGCTTAGCTGTAAGAAGGTGCGCTGCAATCCCAAAGGCGCACAGTTGGAGCCCACCAGCTGCTATGTTGGAGAAGAATGGATGGTTTCTTCCTGTGTGATTTACTGTTTCTGAAAATCCACTGGAGGGTCAGCCATGGGTTAGTTCTGACTCAGTTGTACACAGCAACAATAACACTTCAGTTAGTTTCAGCTCTATTTCTCAAATTCCTTGAACTGATTTTTAAAAATAGAAATTATGAAGCATAATATATCTTTCCATTAGTCAAGGTTGTTTTAGGTGAAATTGACCTTACATAGTAAGATCTCAAATGAAGCTACTAACATATTACTAAACTGTAATTTAGGGAAAATAATGGTCAAATTAGATAGACTATTTTTAAAAGAAAACTATACTTGTTTACAGAAAGTAATGATATTTCATTGAAAAGATTTCTTTCTGGTTAGTTTTAGATTTGTTTTATTTGTGGCAGGCTCCACAATTATTTTGTGATAAAGTATACTTTAGGGTCTAATAAAATGACTTATCCTTTAGAAGCGTTAAAATTTCTGAGTGTTTTCTAGACCTAAGCCTATGATGTACATTATTTGCCATTTTAAAGTTTGTTGGTGTTCACCATATGATGCAAGCTTCACTATCATTTGTTTCCAAACTTTTTCCATCATCCCAAACAAAAGCATTGAGCTCCTTAAGCAGTGATTCTCCATTCTCCTCTCCCCTGAGCCATGGTAAACTTTGGTCTTTCTTTCTGTCTGTGGATTTTCGGCTCCTCATCTTTCATGGATGTTTTATGGACCATTATGACTCATAGCCGTTCCAGAGGAGAGATTATTTTTATAACTCAATTGACAGAAAGCTCATGCTAAGAGTTTAACATTCAGGGATAGACTTAATGTCTTAAGTAATGCAGAGTATAGACTCAGGAGGAGAGATAAAGGCATGGGTAAAATAAAATTGTGTGTTTTACTGCTTACTAGATGACATGAATGTGAAATCTGTGATCTTTTGTGTAGGGGAGAAAAGATTGAAATAAAACACCAACCATGCATACACGTGCTGATGGCCGTAGAGTGTGGCCTGTGTTTTCAAAGCCTGCTCATTCTCCAGGGTGATTTCTTGCTGTGTTGAGGCTTACCACCTGTTAGGTAATTGAATCTTCTGCCTACTTTCTGGAACGCCTTAAGAAACAGCTTGTTTTCCTGGAGGCAGGTGCCCAGTACTAAGAGATAACACAGCTGGCCCTCCCTCTTAAGGGCCCTACATTTCAACAAATGGTTTGCATTGACTACTAACTTACAGATTAAGGGATCAAATTACTCAGTGCTAACTAAGAAAAAAGTCCTGGTGACCTGATTCTGTAAAGATTACCATTAAGAAAACCCTACAAGAGCATCAGCAGAGAACTGCTAGAAGTCCAGGCTGGATTTAGAAGGTGTCGTGGTATTAGGGATATTGTAGCTAATGTTAGATGGATCTTGGCTGAAAGCAGGGAGTACCAGAGGAATGTCTATCTGTGCTTCATTGATTATGCAAAGGCGTTTGACTGTGTGGACCATAACAAACAGTGGCTGACTCTGAGAAGAATGGGAATCCCAGAACACTTGATCATGCTAATGGAAAACTTATACTTGAACCAAGAAGCAATCGTCAGAACAGAGCAAGAAAACACTGTATGGTTCAAAATTGGGAAGGGCATACGCCAGGGATGTGTCCTGTCTCCATACCTTTTAACCTGTATACAGAACAGATCAACCTGGAGGCTGGTCTCTATGAGGAAAACTGCGGCATCAGGATTGGTGGAAGATCTATCAACAATCTGCGTTATGCAGATGACACAACCCTGCTTGCTGAAACTGAGTAGGACCTGAAGTGCTTGCTGCTGAGGGGCAGGGACTGCAGCCTTCAATATGGATTGAGGCTCAATGTCAAGAAGACAAAGATTCTCACCAGTGGACCAATTGGCAGCATCAGGATGGAGGGTGAAGAGATTGAGATTGTTCACAGCTTTAGTCTGCTTGGCGCCACAATCAACACTCTTGG
>NW_006399758.1:12804946-12829728 GCF_000299155.1 Elephantulus edwardii | reverse complement strand
AACAACAACAACTTTTTAATTGTTATTTTAATGAAAGTTTAGAGAAAACTTGGATTTCTATTCATTCACTGTTGCATATTTTTCTACCTACCTACCCCCAGATAAAAAAAAAATCATTCATTGTTACATTATCTCCCCCACCCTCCACTCCTCACACACAGTCCACTTTACTATTCTGAACTGTTGTCGTGCAAATAATGCCTAATCATATATTCCTTTTAAACAGTTATTTCCTTCGTATTTTCCAACGAAATGTTCATTATTTATCCACATTTTTCTTAGTTTTTTCCCAACCCCTGTGGGGTTGTCCTGTTTTATAAGCATAGCATTATGTTGTATTTGTCGTTTTGTGACTGAGATATTTTATTCAGCATTGTGTCCTCCAGGGGCACCTATTACTTCTTCTGCAACTGGGCATTTTGCCATCCTTCTTAGACCATTCAATAAAGGTTTTTTTGTTTCTTGGGACCAGTTTTTTTCTCTCTTTCACCCTTGGCTCCTTTTCTAACAGCACCCATGTTGTATAATATTTTGAGTCCCTTGTTTTGTACTGCATTGTATTCCATTGTATGAATACACCATCGCTTCTCTGTCTATTCATTTATTGATGGGCTCTTGAGTTGCTTCCATCTCTTTGCTATTGTGAACAATGCAGTAATAAACATGGATGTGCATGTATCTATTTAAATGGCAGCTCTGATTTCTTCAGGGTCCTATTTCCAGTAGTGCAATTGCTGGGTCAAATGGTATTTCTATGTCACATGTGAAGTTGCCTGAGTTAGAAACTTGACACAGTGTGTGTGTTTATTTGTTTGGTTTTGACTTCCTTTCCAGAGTCCTTGTTGTTGTTATGTACTGTCAAGTCAGAACCAACCCATTGCTGACCCTCTAATGAGTTTTTAGGGGCAGCAGATTACCTGGGAGGATATTGCCTGTCTTTCTCCCACAGAGCAGCTGGTGTACTCGAACCACATTCCTTTGGGTTGACAACTCAGTTCTTTACCACTCAGCCACCAGAGCTCCCTTCCAGTGTCTAGGTAGTGCAAATGATTAATATGCTGAATTTATAATTGAAAGATTAGTGGGTTGAATCCACCTGAAGGGATCACATAAGAAAGACTCAACAAACTAGTTCTGAGAAATCAGCCTTTGAAAATTCTCTGGAGCATAGTTTTACTCTTACATATTAGGAAGAGGTGTTGACCATCCAAAAGAACAAGCCTTTGAAACCCCTGTGTACAGTAGAGCACACTTAGATTAGATTAGCAGATATGGCAGCCCAGTTGGCTCAGGATTGGGCAGGGTTCAGAACTATTTGCATAAGGTCCTTATGAGTCTCAGTTGACTTGATGGCATGAAAAACAGCAGCAGCAGCAGCAGCAGCAGCAACGGTTATCACTAGTCAGAGCCAAGACTCAGCCAGGTCTCAGCTTCCTTGCTTCTCAGCTCCTGTGTGAGCTGCTTTCTGTTCCCATGCATCAAGTCCACATGTCCAGCCTGATGCTTCCTGTACTTCCCAAATGAATGACTTAACCTTAAATCACTGTCTCAGAGTCTACTTCTGAATGAATGCACAGTTACACATAGAGGTTCAAAAGGGATAAAAAACATGACAGAGATTTAAAATATTATAAAAGTTGTATTTATATACTGTTTGGCTATGTTTCCCTTTTTTGTCCTTATTCAATATGATGGATTAGGATATTATAAAAGAAGGAAGAACAAGAATCTTTTGACAGAATTGGGAATTGTTTTAGGATCTGTTTCTATTCTAATTTTATAGTGAGTCTTTCTGATAAATCCTTGACATTTTTACCCTTGGCCTTAATTATGATGACTGATCCTATTTCTGTTGCCAAACCCAGGATTAGGATCTGTAACTGTCTCACCTTATGCCTTACACTGGTACTGGATTTTCTAGTTGGGTCTACACTAGAACTTCAAGAGATACTTTTTTCTGGTTAGAAATAAATATGGTTATAATAGGGTTGTAGTGAAAATGTCAATTTTTCATGTTGTGGTGGCTTATACGGCACTGAGTTGCTGGAAGCTAGGTGACTAGTATTTGAAATGCCAAAAGGTTGACCAATGAAGAACAGATTTCAGCAGAACTTCCAGACTAAGATAGATAAAGAGAGATCAGGGATCTGCTTCCAAAATAACTGGCCAGTAAAACCTTATGAAAAGCAATAATTTGATACAGTTCTAGAAACTGAGTCCTTCAGGTTGAAAGAAATTAAAAAATACAACTGGGCAAGAACCAGTGCCTCACAGTGAGTCACTCTTAATGGTGTGGATGGAATAAAGCTTTCAGGTTTTTTATTTGCTGATACCATATGACATAAAATGAGAAGAAACATTAAGTAATAATCAGAACATGGAATGTATGAAGTATCAATTGAGGAAAATTGGAAGTCATTAAGAAATGAAATAGAATGCTTGAAGAAAAATAACCTACATCCTGAAAAAAGTATGTTGTTTTTTACCCGATGGGAAATTCTGTTACTGGGTAAATATGCTATCTTTTCCACTTTATCCCCTACATTTTAATGACAGACATTGAGAAAATCTGACTCAGTGTTTCAAGAGTCTTATTATAAATTATGCAGAGGAAAAGCTGTTTTAAAATGCCACGAAGGGAAAAGTGGGCTGCTTAGCGTGTCTACATCACCTTTCCAGAAAGCACGATGGCCTGAAGAATCTTACAAATAAAAATAAACACCTGAAATATTTAAGTGAATCAATTGTCTTAAGCTTTGAGGGCAAACATTTTAAAGTCATTCAAAGTTAACCAAACAGCTTTCTAAATCTTTTCCAAAAGAAAACTTGTACTGAAGATTAATTATAAAAACACTTATTTTTTGTGATTATTTTTAATCTTTTAAGCAACATTGCTCCACATTATTCATTAGAATAAAAGAAAATAGATTTGTTTTCCACTACTGGACTTTCCCCTCTCCTGTGTTGTTAAGTGCAATGCATTTATATAATTGTTGTTATTTGCCATTAAATAGATTTTTTGACTCATGATCCTAGAGAAATACTCTGAAGTGATGAACAGGTTTAAAGTGACCATTAAAAGTTAGAGTATTTTGCTTGATCAAGGATTAAGTGATTTAATTCCGTGATATTTACTCTGCAGATGTGCAGTACCCCATGATAAAAACATGATTGGGCTTAATTCAGAGTCCACTAAGGGAAACAATACATACCAGATGGAAAAAAATATTAAATAGCTTTTCTGAAGGGAGAACAGATATAATGGTGTGGGAGTTCAGAGAGGGGTATGAGAGAAGATTGATTTGAAGTATCAGGAGCGATTCATAGAGGAGATAGGATAGGAGATCAGACACATACATTGTAGTGTGGAATTTCAAAAGTGAATGAGAAAAGACTCTAGTTGAAATAGCAAGAGATTTTCTAGAAGAGATGGGACATGAGGCAAACCTGGAGAGACTGGGAATATGTAGGTAGGGAGAGATGGAGTGAGGGGAATGTTGTGGGCAGAGAAGCAGGATGAGGAAAATCAAGATGGGAGGATTGTGGAAAAATCCTGAGCTAGTGCATTGTGGGTGGTGGGTTGGATGTGCGTGACAGAGGCTTTGAAGATAGGGCTGGGAAGCAGAAGTAGAGTCCTCTCAGGAGGGGTGAGTTCTATTCTTTCATAGACTTTTCCCATAGTGGACACTGGGGAGTTTTGAACAGGTGTTTGCCAGCACACAGGAAGATTAGAGAGGAAAAGGAGTAGAAGGTAAGTAGGGGGCCCACAATGGAGACTATAGACATAGCCAAGTGTGGAATGAAGAATTTGCATAGCAGAGAAGGAGAAGACAAATAGGGTGTCCCTGCCTTTAGACATGAATGCTTGGCTACTCATCAATGTAGTATGTACTTAGAAAGATGCGGAAAACTACTATTTAGTGCCACTCTAAAACAATTAAGATAGTATTATGTCCAGTTACCTTGGAAGCTCTTTTTGGAGTCCACGATGTTGTGTATGGCATTGAGTTGGAATGACTCATGCATGGTTAGGTCTTCAGAGGCTGTAAATTGTAAGGGAGGAGATTGCCCATCTTTTCATCTGTTGCTGGAGGATTCAAACTGCCTGCCTTTGGGTTGGCAGTGCATTTCCTTACAATTAGGCCATGAGAGTTCTCAACAGCTGCCATAGTTCACCCATCTGTAGGCATAGGGTTCAAGGCTAAGTTTCAGTACATTAAGCCTAAAGGTGATTGTGGCAGGTAAAAGTCATCTAGACTTTTCCATTCCTTTCTAAATAAGCAAGGAATGGCATGAACCAACATGTTGGGGAGAAGGGCTTGGAATACTTTCATGAGACTATGCCATGGGGCAAGCCATAGGACCATTGTGTTTTTTTTTTTATATTTTAATTTCTTTATTTTTTCATTTCAATGAACATCTACAGAGATTTTGGAATTCCATTCATTCATTGTTGCCAGATGACTTTTTAAACTGGATTCCAGCTCCATACTGGTGACCAAATGCCTTTTTAAATCTTGTTGTTGTTATTGTTGATTATTGCCATGAGTTGAGCAGGACCATTGTTTTTATGCACTATCAAATCACAAATGACTCACAGCTGACCCTCCACTCAATTTTCAAAGGCGGTAAATCCCACTGAAGGAGATTGTCCATTTTAGTTTCTAAGAAAATGAACAGGGATTGGAAACATTTGGTACTCTGTTGCCATATTATTTACAAAAGCAACTTTGTTTTTGTAAAAGCAAGGGATTTGACTAATGGACGAGGCTTCATTACGGTCCTGCTAACAAGCACTGAGAAGTTGTATGGGCAATATGCCCGTTAGAAGTCACTAAAGTCTTCACTGCATGGTAGCAATCTGTCACAACCAACTTTTATGTGTCAAAGATTCTAAAAGCATAAAAACAATAAGAATTACAATTATAGCAAAAAGAAAATGCTTTCATGAAGTATTTACAAAAGGAGAAAATTTAAGAACTTGATAGAATAGTTTTTAAAAACGCTCATTTGCAACAGCAAGAACATTCACTCTCATGGCCTCATCCAGCTACATCATATCATACAGTCATTATCCCATAATGGCCCCCTTGCTGGCTCCTCCAACCACCTTGCAGAAGCCTTTCCTTACCCATCGAGGAGGAAGCCTTTGTTCTCCTCACAATTTCATATACCATCTTGTCAATAATCTATTGATAAAAATCCCAACATTTTGTATAACAGTGACCCTCACTCACTCTGTTTTGCCTTTTCCCCCTCCTCCCCAACTTTTACTCTTGGTTTCTTTGTGCCTGGTGTAAGTTCTATGCCTTGTTTAAAGCTGAGACAGCTTGACTTTAAGCCATCTAAGCAACTCTGTATCTGTATGTTGAAACACCACTTCCCTCAAGTTCCAGTTTGATGTAAGAAATTGTCAGTATCTAAGAACTATAGGAAAAGATGACATTGGTTTTCAAGTAGAATTCTAACTATTTAAATAAGTGGCTAGTGGTAGCTGTTTAGGAGGCCATCTTTCCTTCTTTTTCTTTCTTTCACAAATATTTTTACTGGACAACTTCTACTGAACTAGGAACTCAGGATGTATAAGACATGACTAGGAGAGGCAGGCAGGAAAATACACATAATGTCGTCTGTTAAGTACTGAGATAGAGATGTGGTCATTCAAGGAGGACAAAGCAGAGTACAGAGTTCCCAAGTCAGAAAAAAATGTCTTTTAGAAATTATATGTTTCCTGTACAAAATTACAGGTTTTTAAAAAAATTACAAAAATCTATTAATGATAAAAACTTAAGAAGTACCTAAAATATAAGAAAATAAAAATCTTCTCCAATCTCATCCTCAAATAGAAATACTTTTAAATTTTGTAATACAAATATTTGTGATGCAAATTTAAATAGAAAAATAAACTGATCGTACCGCTGAACTCCAGATAAATGCTTTTTCCATCAGAAGAAATAATTGTTTGAAAAGATCAACATAAAAATTATGAAAACTATGAAGAGGGATCAGTATATTTTCCCGGTACTTAATGGTTGCTGTTTATGTTGAATATAAATGTACATTTCAAGGTGTTAAAATTTAGTCAACTGCTTCATAATATTAATTGGTGTATTTTGTATGATGCTAAAACTATTACTACTCTTCATTCTACCCTCAGTCTTAGTATTTAAAAAGAATCAAAAGGACAAAATTGGAAGCTTTGCATCTATTTTTAGAAGGGCTCTTTAGAAGCAAGTACAGCACGTGTTGTGGCAATAGTGTCAGCAGGTAACACCCAGCACACATACAGCTTGCAGACTCACTGCCATCAAGTCTGCTCTGGCTCATAACAACACAACAAATGAACTAGAACCGTCCCATAGGGTTTCTACAGCTGCAGATATTTATAGCAGCAGACGGAATCCACCATCTTTCTTCAATAGTCAGCTCATAGGTTTGAACCACTGACTATGCCACCAGAGCTCCTAGACAACCCATACTGGGTAATAAATTTTCTTGCAATACAATCTTAAAAAAAAAAAAGAAAAAAATTAGAAAAATGAAGGGAGGTTAAAAATGTGCTAAAGCTGACAGGAAATTACTAATCATAGTATGGTCTTGAATCATGAAGAAATGTCCCCTTGTGCTATGTTTCTCTGGTAATATTCTTGCCCACTTCCTCAAACCCATTGCTATTCTGACTCCTAGTGACCCTCCATCAGGTTTCTGAGGCTGTAAGTCTTTTCTGGAGGGAGACTGACTGTCATGTCTTTTCTTTTCTCCCAAAGAATGTCTCAGAGGCTCAAACTATCAAACTTCCTGTTAGCTCAACATTGAATACACTTCAGTATTTAAAGCTATTTTTCTTAAGGAAACAGTGTCTTTCAGGCACACAAAGCACCACTTGAGTCCACCTTAACTCAAGCTGTCCATAACAACAGATCTGAACCTTGCCATATCTAGCCAGATAGGCTTGTTGTTTTTATTGCTGCTTGCCCTTGGGTCAGAACTGACTCACAGCTGACTCCTTCAGCAGATTTTCAAAGGCTGTAAATCATACTGGAGTAGATGGTCCAACCTTCTTCCACTGAGCAGCTGTTCCTTTAATTGCAGAACAGCTTCTTATCATTAGGCCACCAGAGCTCCCTAAATAGACTAGGTAAATGAAATATTGTCCTTTTCCTCCTCCTTTCTTGATCACTCACTCCCTACTCACTTATTACCATCAAACTAAAATTAATAACTGGTTTTGTGAGGCTATAAATGAAACAAGATTGATTTCTAGAAGACTGAAGAGAGCAGACTGCCTATCTTTCTCTATGGAGCTGCTGGTAGACTTGAGCTGCAACACAGAGGGGGCCTTTGGGTCAGCCAGTGCAACTCCTTCTGGCTCCATCACCAAAGCTCCCCTTCTTTCCTGATGCCATTTTAATACTGATAGGCATCTGCAAAAGAGCCTATGATCTTGCAAGGACATTAATATATACTTTAAAAGTAGCTTCTAAATAGAATACATTTCATATCACATTATTTTGCATTTTAATGCATTGTACTGAATCTTATTCCTGTGTTATGACTGTTCCAAGGCATTTCTTGCTTTCAGTATCATCTTGACCTTAAAATTGAATTCATAATATTTCTTAGCACTAAATAGTTTTCAAAAAAATGACAGTCATGATCTCTCATTATGCTTTTTATGGCATCTTTGATTTTTCAATGACAGTTATAAATAACAACTTATCTAAAGTATATTTCTTTGCATGGCAATGAGACATGTGCTTGCAAATAACAGATTGAACTTGAAATTGGATTTAGCTTGAATCAGTTAGTGTCCCAAGTCATTCTGTGCTACCAAGGGAAAGTTTGACAATTTTAATCCACTTAGAAGTAACTAGAAAAAAAGACCTTGGTGATCTACTCCCAAAACTCCAGCCCCTGAAAACCCCGTGTAGCAGGTCTGCTTTGTCACCCACAGGGCTGGCTCCATCGCAGCCAGCTTGGGTTTCCTTTAATGCTTGCTGACTTTCTTTTTTTGCAACTTTCTGTCTTTAAAATGACTGTGAATTTTCATAAAAACAAATTTTTATGCAAAGAAACAAAACCTACTGTGTACGTTTCACCTCATTCCCCTGTTAACACTCCAGACCCACATAGCAGTCACAGACAAAATGCTCTTAAAACAAAATCTTTTGCTGTAGAGTAGAAACCAGTTCATGGCAACCGATGTGTTATCAGAATTTATTTCTCCATAGGGTTTTCTTAGATAGAATCTTAACAGACACAATTGCCTTCTCTTTCTTTCATGGTTGTTGTTGTTGTTGCGTACCTTTAAGTTGGAACCGACCCATAGCCGACCTTCCAGTGGGTTTTCAGAGGCAGTTAATGACACGGGAGGAGGTTGCTAATCTTTCTCCTGTAGAGCAGCTGGTGGATTTGAACCGCATGCCTTCAAGACTGCAGTGCAGTTTCTTAACACTAGGCCACCAGAGCTCCCTTTCATGGAACCCCTGCACAAATTCAAACTAGGTGCTATCTGTTGTTGGTAGGTGCTGCCAAGTTGACTGACTGCCTTAGAGCAGCCCGACATACAACAGGGTAGGCAGACAAAAAGACTCTAAATGCAACATGTGATCCAGGACGAGATCTTGGACACCTCAAGGGCCTTTGGGGTAACTGACAAGCTTTGAGTGGGCTCCATGGTTTACTCAGTCAATTCTACTGCATCCATGTGAAGTTCTTGGATTCGATGAGATGAGACGTTGATGAGATGGATTGATTCAGTGACTGGGGTAATGGGGGTAGGTGTGTCAGAGACAATAAGATTGGCACAGGATAGAGCAGGGTTTAGGGCTGCTATGAGTCGCAGGTGACTCAACTGCACATAACAACAACAACGTCACAATAGTCATTTAGTTGCACATCCACTAAGATCAAGAGCTTGTCCATCCTCCTCCTATAGAGCAGCTGGTGGATTTGGACGGACTGCGTTCCAGATTGCAGTACAGCTTCTTACCCACTAGGCCGCCAGAGCTCCTGGTGACTATCTCTGTAATGTTGCAGTGAAAAGACTTTCATTGATAAAATGTATCTGTGACAAGCTCTGTGGAATAGATGCCAAGACTTAAGGATGAGCCTTGTAAACCCCGACCCCAAATGCTAGCCATTCTTCCTTTCTGAGAGGCAGCCTGGCAGGTACTGATCTGAACTCCACCACAGTGACTCCCTTTCTCTTTGGAAAGCTCCTCACGTTGCCCCACCACCCAGATTGCCTGGGGAGCATCTGACCTGCCTGGCCTGGCCAATTATGCTCTTGTAGCCATGATTATGTAATACTCCCCGATGAGCCTAGAAACCAGGTGCCCGTTATTATGTACCACTTCATCTGCCATGCATCCTCGAAACCAGACCAGGCCATATTAACTCAGAAGTGCATTCTCCCTGGACATTTATGGGGAAGTGGGAGAAGTGGAAACTGCAATGTAAGACTGTATCACAGAGAATTTATACCTTTACACTTTTACAGGGACTTTTGAGGTTTGATGGAGTATAACATTGTTTTAATCAATTAGAGAGTTACATTAATTTTTACTTAAACTATTTTTGAAATAGGTGTCAATAGGTAGGGTACTACTTCTAAAAATATTTGTATGTGTATCTAAAAATATTTTTCTTTATCCTACTTGAACATTAAAAGCCAAAACCTATTAGATAAAGGGAATTGTTTCTAAGCAGGCCTCAGATTCATTTATTTCTGTTTTTATTCTCTTGTGGCAAATATTGCTGAATGGCTATTTCCAGTTCATTTCAAGAAACAGTTCAATTTTCTTTTCCTTCCCATCCATTGCTTATAACATTCATTTGTCATTTTTGTCATTTTGTAGACCTACCACGAGCAGCTGTCAGGATCTTAAGCAACATGACATTCCTTTTTGTGAGTTTGTCATACACAGCTGAGAGTGCCATTGTAACTGCTTTCATTACCTTCATTCCCAAGTTCATCGAGTCACAGTTTGGTATCCCTGCTTCCAATGCCAGCATCTATACTGGTAAGGCACTGATGTAGAGCTACGTGAAAACGTGATCATTTGTGACAGCTAAACTGAGATAGAATGTGTGGAGAGAAAGTGAAATCTAACATGAAGGGGTTGAGTTAATCCATGAACCTTTCCACCAAGAGTTTAGAAGGAGGAAGTCCTTAAATGTTTTCATGTTGATGTGTCTTTATATCCCCATGTGGCATTTTGAAAGACTTTGTTTGGGAAAGGCAAAACTTTATATATTTGTGCTTTTATGATTCATTGGTTTTTGGGTTTGTTTTTGTTTTTCAAAATAAGTAATGACATTCAAATTTATATCTAACTCTTTTCCTCTTTTCTTGGGTTGGCATAAAAAGGTTTTACAATATTAAATTTTTTAAAAAAATCTATAGTCCATGGTACAAGGATTTTCCTTTTTAATGGAATCATTTCATGGACTCAGTGGAGAAACTTGAGGTTGGTTAGAAAGGAGATTTATCACTGTTGCTTGAAAACATGTTTTTTTTTCATATATATGGGAAATTTGATTTTGAGTGTTTGAGACATGTAACCCTGGTACTCATAGTATGCAAATATTTCCATAAAAACTGGCCCTCGTAAATTCATTATATTGGGGGAATATTTTGTTGTCTACTATTCTGGGTAATTCCTTAGTGATTCCAAACATGTTTGAACAATTTTATTTTTTTTTTTTAAAGCTTGATATACTAATGACATTTTAAAAATATTTAAGTGGAGATTTGTAACTTTTCAAATGATTAAGGCTCCTATCTGCTCCTGTCATTTAACATTCAAATTTGCAGTGCTAGAATTATCTGACAATTAGCAAGCATGATAAAATTGTATCACTGGTGGAAAAGGATATAATTTACAACTCTATCATTGGTGGAAAATTATATTGTTTACAAATGTATCATTGGTGGAAAGAGAGGTTGCCATGAAATATTTGGTAACAATTTTGTTTTCTCTTTCATTTTGCACGTAAAAGACAGGCAGTTGAGTCCATGGTCCTTAGTATTTGATAGAATATGGCTGCTGTGGGCCATTGTAAGTGCAATCTCAACGTACACTTTTCTCTATCTTGCTTTCATGTGTTTTCTTTATATTAAGTTAAAAATCAGAGATCATTTCACAGTTTGGCTGTCTAATTTAGTACTTAAACTGAGGCTCTGTGGAGCAGCATTTTTTGGACGGGAAAACAGGATTGCCTGTGATTAGATTTGCACCACACATAGTATATGCTCAGCCATTTCCCAGTCAGTGTTTCAGTATTAAATTGTGTTACTAGAAGTGGAATTTATAGTCAGATACATTTAAAATCTGCTGTGTTAAAATATTATGGGGTTATTTAAGGGAAGATTTTTTCATACTCTTTTTGCATGACAGTGTGTACTGTGAAACCCCTGGAGGAAGAGGCAGAATATAATCTTTCCAGAATGAACTAGACCATGAAACCCAATTTATTTATAATTTTTTTTTTTAGTTTCTTGTGAACAAGACTCTCCCCTAGTCCATCTTGTGTGTCCTTGTCCCAGCCAGACTCGGAAACTGAACTGTATCCATCAGCCCTTCTCCCTCTTCCCCATACCGGCCTGTGAGCCATTTTGACCTTAGGGGCTACTGTGACCCAACCCAACCCAGTGTTTACCTGAGGAGGAACTGAATACATATTGAACAAAGCCCTTTCTTCCTTACAACTAGAGACAGAGACTAGATGAACTGTTCCTTTGGAAAACCTGAGTCAAGGCTTCGGCTGGACGTGGAATGTCTGGCTGCAGATGTTCATGTTAGTGTGGTTATAGTTGTTATGTGGCGTCCAGTTGACTCACAGCAACCCTGTGAACAATGGCTTTGAGCCTTGCCCTGTCTTGAGCCAACCTCACCATCTCTGACACACCTGCCCCCCTTGCCACAGTCACTTTGTCTATCCAGCTCATCCGGGGTTGTCTTCTCCTGTGCTGACCCTCTACCCTTCCAAGCATGATATCCTTCTCCACGTAGTCACTAAGTATGACCTCCATGGTGTGGATATGTGTGTTCTTCCAGGATTGAATAAGGCACAGAGTTAACGTGGCCCATGTTCTCACATTACTAATAAACGATATTCCAGAGAGCCAGTTCCCTTCTGGTTTGTTTGGTCATGAGCAATTTTTGTCCCTTGAGTCTTTGCCAATATAAATTAGACTGTGTTTGATAATTAACTGTGTTATGGAAATGTTTTTTTTTATTCCCAGCTCATATTCATTTCTCTTCCTTTACTTTTAAATAACAAATAATAGCTAGTCAAGTGGCATTCAGAGTGATTAAGAGCAGAAGGTGACACCCTACTTGTCTTGTTACATACATTTATTTTTGTTGTTAGGTGGGTTATTAGAGACAGTAAGTTGCAAAGAAAGAAATCACTCGTTTTTCTTCTATGGAGCAAGTAGTGGATTCAAACCGTGTACTTTGGGTTGCCAGTGCAGTTCTTTATGACTAAGCCTCCAGAACTCCCTGAGCACCCTCTTATTGCAGTAAGATGGTTAAAATAGTATAATTCCATTCCCTCTCCTTGTTGTAGGGTTTTGTTGTTTTTTTAAATGAGTTAATTTAATCTTTCTTAGTGGCTGACTAGAGTTTTGTTTATTAAAAAATCCCCCCAAACCCCACTTAGCAGCAACTCCATTGTGCCAAGAACTCAAACTCATTGCTGTTGAGTTGGCGCCAAGTCATAGCGCACCTTCCAGTGGGTTTTCAAGAGGCTATAAACCACATGAGAGAAGGTTGCCCAGTCTGTAAATCGCATGGGAAGAGATTGCCCCTCTTTGTCCAGAGTAGCTGATGTGGATTAGAATTGGCAGAGAGGTACAAGTTTAGGATTAGCAGAGCAGCTCCCCAGGGACTGTGACCCCAGTGCTGCATGTGTGTCCGTCTCATGTGTGACCAACTAGACATGTACTCCATAGGGTTCTCAATGGCTGGGTTTTTTTAATAGTACATTACCAGACCTTTCTTTGGAGGTTCCTCTGGGTGGATTTGAATGTCTAACCTTTCAGTCAGTAGCCTAGTAGTTACTACCAGTGGTTTCCCTTATTCTTCTAAGAATTTATTTCATTTCAAGTTTTTTTATTATCTGATTACCTTTCTTACTCAATGCCTTCAAGTCAGTTCTGAGTCATAGTGACCCGTGTTTGGATTCTGTGCCTGTAAATGTCAGTGGGAGGAGAACGCCCATCTTTCTTTCCAGAAGCACAGTCTTTGGGTTACCAGAGCAGCTAGCTACAGACTGCGCCACCAGAATTCTTGTGCTTTTCTAGACATGGAGAACACAATGGGAAGTGAAGACATTGATCTGAAAAAGAATTTTAAAACAACGTTCATTTTTATTTTGACCAAGTTTTCAAGTTAAGGTTGTTTTTTAAAACATCTTGATAGCAATTTGTGTGTGTGTGTGTGTGTGTGTGTGTGTGTGATGCACTAGTGATGAGATTGGGCTCTGCTTGCTCACATGGTTGGGAACACTCATGCTGTCTTGGGCAAGGCATAGTGGGCTCATTATCCACATCTGAGAAGGGGAAAGGAAGACCAAAACCTGGAGAACCATCTGTTGCTTACAGACTAAAGAGAGAGAAAATCTAGGAAATAAAGGTCAAAAGGCTCATTGAATAAATTATTACAATATTTTGTCTGAAGAGAATGTTTCAGTTGGTGGAATAGTATGTGTTTGAGTTGAGTCTTATGGAAGAAATTATTTTTGTGAGGATTTGAAGAGAAAATAGAATATTCCCAGTTGGAGTTTGGAGAAAGGCTTTTATTCCCTTTAGAGGGCCAGCTTGAGCAAGGTCACACACAAGAATGGATGAGGACTAGTGTGGCAAAAATAGTGTCCAGTCTCTAGGCTAGACATAGAAAGGATCTGGGGCAAGGGCTAATGCTTTATGGGGTGGGAGTGGATCAGGGCCTCAGCACCTTGTGGTTCACCCCATAATCAGGTACAAGGGGCTATGTGTCAGGGTAGTGGTGACTTTGGTGTTGTGACACAATGTCATCTTTACATCATAGCCTACCCTCTTCAGTCCTCTGGTGTATATGTCTGCACCATGGTGGTACTGGCCCGTGTTCATGTTACATTATTCCTGACTGTGAAATTTCTGCTCAGTCACTGGGGATCACACTTATTGTTTGAAATGAAATATTATGAAGTTAATAGTTTGGTAAAACATCAAGTGATGGGAGGAGTCATTGAAGGAGCAGTAAGACGAGTGACCTTGAGCCCTGCCAATCTTGTTGAGTAGCTACATGACTAGACAACTCGCTATATACCCTAAAATTCAGAGGTAAAAACTCATTACTTGTAAAATGAAGAAAATATCTCCTCTGTTTATGTCGGTGCTCTGTCAAGATAAAAGAAAAAAATGATTATTCTCAATAACTAAAACATAGATTTAGAAAAAAAGAAAATATGATTAATGATTTATTCTGAGGCTTGCAAACATCAAAGGAATGCAAAGTATAAGATAGTCATATAGGGAAGAAGATTATTGTTTATGAAGATGGTGATAACATCATTTAGTTGCTGTTATACTGCTTGAACAAATCTGAAAGGAAATTCTGCAATAATAGTGAAAATAAAACTCCCAGACCAACTCCATGCCATTGAGTCAGTTCCAACTCCAGAAGCCCTATAGAGTGGAACTGCCTCACAGGGATTTCAAGGACATGAATATTTATAGAAGCAGACTGCCACGTATTTCTCTTATGATAATAAAATAACTGAAGATATGTATTGTTTACCAGGTAGAAGACAGCAAGTGTTTTTATACATAGAGCTGGACAAAGCCTAAGGATAACAGAAAAATAATCTATGCCTTTGATTTGTGGTGACGGAGAAGAATATTGAATATACTATGGACCACCAAGAAAACAAACAGGTCTGCCTTGAAGAGGGTGAAACCAAGTTTCTCTTTGGAGGCAGGGATTTTGAAGCTCCATCTCACATACTTTGGGCACAGGGCCAGGAGGGCCAGGTCCTTGGAGAAGGACATCGTGCTCAGGAGGGTGGAGAGACAGCACAGGAGAGGAAGACCCCAGAGGAGATGGATAGACATAGTTACTGAGGTAATGGGGGTAGATGTGTCAGAATCTATGAGACTGGCTTAGGATAGGGTAAGGTTCAGAGCTATTGTACATTGGGTCTCTGTGAATCGAAGGCAGCTTGATGACACCTAACAACGACACCTACCAAGTAGATTTTATTAATTATATCCATTTTGCAGATGAGCAAGTACACACCTAGAGAAATTTCAATAGCTTGGTAAAGAAATACAGTAAATGCTAGGGACTTATATTCTTTGGAGTATATAAATATAAGGGAACTCTGGTGGCATCATCCACAGTGAATTGCACTGCTAGCCCAAAGGTGATGTCTCTCTAGCACTTTGAATCCAGCAGTGGCTCTAGAGGAGAAAGGTAGGTAATCTCCTCTTGTGTAATTTTACAAGAAGTCACTGGAAGGTCAGCTATCATAGCCTGGACTTGAAGCCAATGAAGATATGAAAGCTATAAATATGTGATTTTTTTAATAATAGTGTAGTAGTTATATATGTTACTGTCATAGTGGAAATAGTCCGATTATTCTAAGATTCTACTTCTACCCCTTTTGCAGTTAAGCAATAATTCAGAGCATTAGCTGAGCAGGTTGATCTTTTAGCTTCACCTTTGCCTGCTGGGAGTCCATCCTTAAAGTGTTCAGAACTAACAAATTTAGACATTAAATGTGTATGGGAAAAAAACCCACCAACTAAACAAGGGTCATGTGGAGATGGCCATATCTGACCTTTACTATCTTAAAAAAAGGGAATTGTCCCCCTCAACAGCATCAATGACAAAACCAACACCCAAAAGGTCACACATGTCCTCCACGCTCCTGAACCTCTTTCTACTCATTTCAACACCAATTTTACTGATTTGCTGGGTTAGAAATGCAATGTGATAGCTCACAGACCACATAGGGCCATATTGAGGCAGTCAAAGGTTATAATCTAGATTAATAACAGAACATAGTCAAGACAGCTCCCAAAATGTGCATGCAGGCACCTCAGCTTTGAGCCTTCAGGCTCCCAAGTTCTCACTCTTGTGAATACTGACTTCCTAACCCAAGTTGTCCAACAAAATTCTCTGTCCTGTCAATATTGGCTCTCCCCCTTCAAGGCTCAATCTCATGTTGGGTCTCCAGTTCAATAATGTTGCTGTCAAGGATGTAACTGAAAGAGGAAGGCCATCCTACATTGCCTTGTTTTCTCTTCAGTGATACTAGAAGACTACCTGCTTCTCGATTCGAGCTGACTCAATTTAATGGTGAGACTAGCCAGTCCTCTTCTGGGTAGGCTAACATGTCCCATTTGCATATTTCTGCCCATCTTCATAGCAAAGTCAAACAATGGCTAGCAAAAGTCAAATTGAAAGGTAAACTCCATAATGTGTTTACCAAAATAGTAGCCTTGGAAAATGCCATTTTGCTTTCTTATTGTTAAAATAACTAATAACCATGACACTTATTTTTTTTAGTGAAGAGATTAGGTTGGTTTGCAGATGCAAAACAATAAACAAGAAATATAACCCAGTAATTATAGTATTATTCATATAACCAAAATACTGGCACATCTTAAACCACTGCCTTAGACTTCAATTTCTAGAAGAGCAAAATCAAAGAAGTATGCTTTTATGTATTCAAATTCAAGGAAATGGGTCACACTGTTGTGGAGGCTGGAACATTCCAAAGTCTCTAGGCTGGAGGGTTCTTCTGAGCCACATAGTTATAAAACCAAAAACCAAAACTCATTGCCATCAAGTCAAGTCTACCTCATGGCAAGTTTCTGAGGCTGTAAATCTTTATGAGAGGAGACTGCCTTTTTTGTTCTCCCTTAGAGCAACTGGTGGACTTTAACTGCCAGCCTTTCAGTTAGCATATGGGCTGTTGACTCTTGGAAGCTGTAGGAGCAGACAGATCCCCAAATCTTCAGGTCAAATATCAGGCTACTGGCTCATGTCCTAAGAACCAGAGGCCAGAACATCACAAGTCAGATTCAGGATCCGGAGAGAGCAAGCTTTACCTAAATTTCTTACATATTTTAGAGACTGGATGCAACCCACTGGCCTCTCCTCACCCCACTGAAAAATGGTTGATATTCAGTAGATTTGAGTTCAACTGATTGACTGCTTGCACAAGATCCTCAAATGGCAGATTAGTTTATGGAAGAGCAGGTAGTACAATGTCTGCCAAACTGCTAAGAATCAGAGCCTGGACAAACTGACACATAACATTAATCACTGCAGCCACTGCAGCCTTTGGCAATGCCTGTGGTTACCAGAGAGCTCTGGTGGCTTTATCCTAAAAGAATTTTGCTTCTAATCCAAAGGCCATACCTCTCTGGAAGTTCTACTCCATCAGAGGCTACGAAAAAGATGAGCAATCCCCTCCCGTGTGATTTACAGCCTTGGAAACTCAAGGCAGGGTCAGCTAGAGTCAGTTGGCTCCACCCAGATGGCAGTGAATTGCTATGTGTGGTTGTGTTGAACAATTTTGTTACATGTATTGTTGTGATGCTACCAATTGGACAATGACTAGGGAAGATAGAAGGAGAATTGATGCCTTTAAGCTGTGGTGCTGGAGAAAAGTATTGAATGTACCCTGGACTGCCAAGAAAACAAACAGATTCATCCTGGAGAGGGTTAAACCAGGCTACTCCTTGGAGGCAAGGATTCTGGGGCTTTGTCTGACATACTTTGGACATATTGTAAGGAGAGACAGATCCTTGGAGAAGGACATCATGCTTGGGAGGGTGGAGGGACAGCTCAGGAGGTGAAGACCTTCTATGAGGTGGATTGATTCAGTGACTGGGGTGATCGGGATGGGGGTGTCAGAGGCAATGAGATTGGCACAGGATAAAGCAGGGTTTAGGGCTGTTGTACATAGTGTCGCTATGAGTCACAAACGACTCGACGGCACATAACAACAACAACATTATTGTGATTATTAGTTTTTTCTAGATTCTCCCCCATCTTCTTACAACTGTCATCATTATGTATTTCTGAGTAATTACCATCACCCCAAACAAAAGGAAATTTTTGTACCTTCGTTGCAAGGAAGACATGAATAGCCTTTGACTTGCTTCATCTTTTTGAGGGTGTTAGCAGCCTAGTTATGTAAACCCACTGTGGTCAGGTCATGACTCATCGTGGTTCTATAGGAAGGAATAGAACTGCTTCATAGGATTTCCAAGGCTATAAATCTTTATGAAATCACGCTACTACATCTTTCTCTGTAGAGCAGAACATTTCTAACCACTAACATTTCATTTAGCAGTCATATACTTTAACTACTGTTTTTTTTAAATTTTATTTTTTATTTCAACTAGTGTTAAAGCATTAGCTACTGTTACTGGTGCTCTTTCAGTTCTTTGAGTACTTTAAAACAATCCATTTTTGCATTAATTTTATATATACATACTTAGATTTTTTTTTCTGCAGGTGGGAGGGAGGCTGCAATTAAAACTTTAGATGCAGATGGAGTGCATTAGGTATGCACTTGAGTATTATTGGCTACCTCCCAGGTCAGGTGATGACATTGGATTCTGAGACATGTGGAAACCACATGCAACATAGTATGTGCTTTGAAAGAGAGGAGGGAGGTTCATTGCTCGCAGCTGCTAGTTTTCTCATTAATATAATTTTAAATAGTCTCGAGATGAATAGAGGCTATTAGGACTTTAAAGACAACAAAATAGTCCTTTTGTCTTTGGGGTAGAGAGTTATTCATTACACAGAATTCCATTTGTTTTTCTTCAGTGTTAGTTAGTAGCTGGCACTCTGGTGGGATTCCAAGGCTGTAAATGGGCCAGGAAGAGACAGCCCGTGGAGCTCTTTGTGGATTTGAACTCCCAGAGAGGCACTGCCTGTGGATTAGCAGCTCCACTTCCTGTGAACTACTGCCACTACAGCTCCCTCTGATTATAAAGTTCAGACATAACTGACTCTGACCCTCAGTCAGGTTTTGGAGAGGCTGTAAAAGTGCACAGGAGGAGAATGACTTACTTTCTCCCTTGGAGCCAGAGAGGTGCTGCCTTTGGTGTAGCAGTGCATTTCCTGATGCACTAAACCACCAGAGCCCCCTTTGGTTATAAAGTAACCCTTTCCACTGCTATATTGTGTGCTTTGCCCAGGGATCAGTGCCAAGCAGGGACACTCTCTTAATTCAGCAAGACAGCGGAAATGACCCCTGCGAGCTGCCTCCAGGGGCTGCATGACATGGACAGCGTCTTTGCCTTCATCTCACTAACCAGTGGGACTTTAGATAGATCCTGTTTTCTATATAGATCTCGGTTATCTACATTGAAAAACAACTTTGACTTAAATGAGCATCATAATTTTTTTTCCCTTTACTAACATCTTAAACGATTTGCCAAGCTCACGCGTACTGTGTCAACATTTCTTCTCATCTTTCTCGTAGAGTACATTACTTTCTTAGAGGCTGATGACTGACCGATTCATCACTGTGATATTTTTAGTGATGTTGCTGACCATGACAAGCATCAGCATTATCCATTTTCCTTGGCTGTGGGCAGCCTAATGCAGTGCACAGACCTCTCTTTGAATCTCAGACTGTCACTTAACTAATTTCAGTCAAGCCACGAATTTGGAGTCTCCTTTTCTCATATATGAGCAATCAGGTTAATGTAAAAAAATGAGGGGAGCGAACTGGTGGGCAGGGGTGGGCAGAGAGAAAAGTGCGGCAATGAATGAATGGAAATCCAAAACCTCTGTAAATGTTTATTAAAATTAATAAAAAACATGAGATCATTATAACTGGTAATTCTGTATGGTAGGTATTCAATAAACCTTAGCTTTCTCTTTTGAGCTGTGATACCATGTTAAATTTAAATCATCATTCCTGTTTTGCTAGGGTTTTGGTTTTCAGTTAGTTTTAAAACAAACTTTATACTGGTCTAATTTAGAGTGAGTGGGTATAAGACATTTTGTTAAAGCCCATCTGTTAAGAGAAGTAATATATTCAAGTGGAATTGTGAGAAGGAACAATTTTAGGTTTTAATTTTTTTGTTTTTATTTATTTATTTATTTTTTTATTGGGAAAAACATATTGGGGGTACAAGGAGGTGAGGGTTGGGGGCAGAAGGGTGAGGATGGGCCAGGATGCAGTTGCAGAGCTGCACAGTTTGGTCGGTGGGGGGAGCAGGTGAAGGAAAGGATGAGGGTCCAGTGGGGACCAGATGCTACAGAGGAATGACAAGCATTTTCCAATAGTAATTAAACCAACTGTCTTATTGATTTGGGAATTGGATGCCGACTCTCTGGCTTCTTCATGCTGAACAGGGGTGTAGATGTAAAGGAGGAAGGGAGGATGCTTTATCACCTTACCGGTGGTCTTGGGTTAAAGCTGCTTACCTTCTTGCTCTGTTAGAAGATATTTTCCTGTCATGTGCTCCCCTCTGGACTGCAAAGTGTTTTCCCGGGTGGGTCCAGTGGGGATGGCTGGTTGAACCCAGAGACTCCATCCTCCTTTGCTTCCTTAGCTGTCAGTTGTATTTCCTTTTTGTCACTGGCACTGGGTTCAGGGTCAATTCTGGAGTAAAACTCAGAGTTAAGGTTACCTATAGGAAAGGGAGCAAAGCAAACCTAGAGAGAACAACCTTGTGAGTTACAAATAGAAGGGCTTTGAGGGTGTTGCTTTCAGGTTTACTGGGGGGGGGAGGGTGGCAGGAGGTGGCCTAGGTAACATTGGATACCCTAGGCATTCTTCCCCCCCATCTCTCTCTCTCTTTTTTTTCTCCTTCCCCACCCAGGGGTCAGTCTGGGGACAATGGCACAATCTGGGGACTGAGAAGCTCACCCTGAGGGCCGCGACAGCTCACCCTGAGCTGGGGGCCAAGGGCAGCCCACAACGGGCAGAGGGCCACGACGGCTCGCCCCGAGCCGGGGGCTGAGGGCAGCCCATCCTGAGCAGGGCAACATCCCCCAGGAGCTGGCTGGTATACTCTCCCTCCAATTGCCCCTACCCCAGTCTGGTCCCCTCGCCTGACTGAGGTCTCTGTGGTCAAGGATAGTGTTTCCAATTCCAGCACTGCCACTTTTACCCCCCCCATAAGTGGTCATACTATATTTTGAAGTAGGTGCCATTGCCCTCCCCCTTTATATATGACAAAGGGAACCTGAGAATTGTGAACAGACTCCCTCCAGGTCTAACCATCTTTTGGCAGAAGCATTCAACAGAAGAAAATATGTGGTGCATTTAGGATGTCTGTCCTCTTGTGCATGCTGCCACTGTTAAGGTTATCAGATTCACAGTGCCTTTCAGCAATCCATTGCATAGGTAATCGTCTTCTTTGGCCTGTCCAATGCATAGGTAATTGTCTTCTTTGGCCCATTTCTCCTTGGGAATCCGTGAATTCCTGTTGTTGAGCCTCGATCTTCACTGAGGGCCAGTCATCAACTGTTTAAGTGTTCAATTATCAATAAGCCTAGGTCTGTGGAAGGCCATAATGGGCCTGCTTTAAGTGGTTCGCTGCTCCCACAGCTCACCATGCGGTCTCTGCCTCGACTGCCATCTTGGATCTCCCAATTTTAGTTTTTATCATAAATGTAAAGTAGCAGAAACCTTTGGTCGTGGTGACACTAGGGGAGTGAGGAGGAATATTTGTGTTACTGAGGTGCTTCAACCTCTTTCCCTTTTTAATTGCTCTAAATCGGTCCCCAAATGACCTGTTTTCTGTTTGGCCACTTCCCCAAATGGCCACGGTTGCTTGTCTGATTCTTTCTCTTTATTTACTAATTTTTAGTATAAAAATATTTTGTAGAAAATTCCCTTATTGACCAATACATGTCTAAAAATAATCATTATTAGTGTATGACTTTTTATCTATTTAATCTATTGCAGTTGTTATTTTTCAAATGTTTTTTAGGCTTCAGGTTGTCCAATCTTTGACTGGTGGGAGGTCCTACTACACCCTTTAACTAGTGAATTTTGTGGTTTCTGGCCTGACAAAAGAGAACAGGCTTATTGTCTACATTTCCTATATCAGTCACATTCTTCCAAGGAGTCCTGATTCTCTGTGATGGATAATGGTATTCGGAGACCACTATCTCCACAGGGAAGCTCTAATGGCTTAGTGGCAATACATAGCTGCAAAGGCATGAGGTTCAAATCTATCAGCTGCTTCCTGGGAGGAGGATGGGCAGTCTTTCCCATTCAGAGGCCATTTATTGCCTCTGAAAATCTGCTTGAGGGTCAGGTATGGATCAGTTCTGACTCGATCGTACATGACAACAATAGCAACAACACCTGGACATTAAGAATTAGTTGCTATCAAGTCAGCTCTGACTTAGGATAATCCTATGTGTGTCAGAGGACAGCCATGCTCCCATAGGGTTTTCAGAGGCTGGATATTTATTTTGAAGTAGATCAGTAGGTTTAAGAACCTCTGTGTGGTGTAGAACCTTATCCTTTTTGTTAGCATTCAAGTGTCTTGATTGTTCGCCCTTGGGATTCCTTATCTGTAAACTACCAGTAAGAACTTTGTTTGCCACATCGATTCCAACTCATGAGAACCCTGTCTGTGCAGAATGCAGCTTCTCCATAGGCTTTTGAAGCTGTGACCTTTTGGAGGTGGATTGCTACACATTTCTTCCTGGGCATCTCTGAGTAGAGTCAAGTCTTTCTACTAGCAGTGAATGTTTAACCATTTGTCCCATCCAAGGAGTTCTTACTCCTGAAAAGTTGGCATTGTTAATAGCAGAGAAGCTCATTCTAGGGTGGGGAGCAACTCTCTGAGGTTGTGAGTGTATTTTTTTATGTATATAGTCCTACCATATCTCCCTGCCAGTATTTTACCTTCAGATTAATCCTAAAGATCAAAAGACATAATCTGAGAAAAATCTACCTATCTTCTAAGACTGCAAATCAAATTTGGTCTTTCCTTCAATATGCCTCTGTGCGGCACTGGCAGAAGCAGTGATGGTTGCCAGACCCCACTCCAGGGCTGCCCATGGATCATGTACCCGCCTCGCACTCACCCTGCAGTGTCCATGCTACGGTGTGGAGCTGATGGAACCAAGCTTCTAGGACAGATTTTTGCAGACTACACAACTAGAAATCCGTAATATAAGCACATCTTAAAAGGATTGAGCTGATTCTTACAGAAACTTCTAATACTTTAATAGTTTTATTGGGCTAATTCTCTGTGCTCCAACTTTTTGGTTTTGTGTACTACATAGAACATAGTATTAAAAGGATGAGTTTAGAGATATATCTATCTCTACATCTCACTCATTCATCTATCTATCCATGTACAGATATTTTAAAGCATCTGTTATGGGGCTGATAACTGTGTAAGGTGCTGGAGAAGCAATGATAAGAACATATAGAGAGATCCCACCTCAATCTAGTGACTCTAGACAAGTTCATTGGCCTCTGTTGGCCTCAGACTCCTGTTGGCCTGAGGATCAAATGAAGCAGTGAATTTGGGGTACTTAACCAAGAGCATGGAAACTAGCAACTAGCAATTACTGAAGTACCCATTTTATGTGGTTTTCTGTAGGAGAAGCTGGCTACAACTGAGGACTAAAGCTAAGAATTAGGACATATAGAAAGCATTTATAGGAAAGACCATTTGGAGAAAATGGATTTTAAGAGTAAGAGAGGAGCATGGCTAGTAACCCAAATCTGTTGCCATCAACTGAATTCTGACCCATCGAAACCCAATAGAATGGAATAGAATTGCTCTCATAGGATTCCAGAGGCTGCAATCTTTATTGGAACTGAATGCCACATCTTTTTTCCTGTGGAGCTGTGGGTGGGTTTGAGCCATCAACCTTTCTACTGACAGCAAAGTGGGGAACCACTTTGAACCAGGGCTTCTTAAATATTCAGCCCTGAATCATTGTTGAGCTAGGATTAAATCTTCATTTCATTGATTTCTCTAGGATTAAATCTTCATTTCATTGATTTCTAGTAAAAAAACCAAATCCATTATCAAGTCAATTCTGAGTCACAGTGGCCTGCCATCAGGTTTCAGAGGCTGTAAATCCTGATGGGAGGAGATTGCCCATCTTTCTAGTGAGGAGGACCTGGTGGATCCAAACCTACATATACAAGTAATGACAAGCATCACCAGCGTGCAAGGAATATTCTGGACTCAAAATCAGTAAGTTCAGGTCTGTTTATTTGTCTCCATTCTTAGCCCCATTACAATCATTGATATTCTCAGTGGCCCACAAACCTTATGAAAATCGCAGTCAGCAAAATATCTTATTTTGTTCACAGAGCAGAATTCACTGAAGACTACAACTTGAGAAGTATTAAGCTTTCAAACAGACTAGATACCCAGTGGAAAGGATGAAGTGTCAGGAACAGAAATAGGAGCACGTCTGCTACTGAGTGCATTATGACTTTGACGAATCATTGCATGAAGACATTTAATCTATCTGGGCCTCCGTCTCCTCTTTTCTAGAATGAAGGATGAGATTAGATGACCTTTCATAAAGCAACTAACAGTTTGGTCATTCCACCATCCCAACTCTGTAAAACCGTCTGATTTTTGTGAGCAATCTCTTTTTTTTTTTTAATTTAGGTTGTTTATTTTTCATTTCAATGAACATCTACAGATATTTTAGAATTCCATTCACTCATTGTTGCACCCTTCTCCCCGCACAACCCCCCCCCCCGTTTGCTCCTCTCCTTGAAAAGCAAAAGAAAAACTCCCTCATTGGTACACA
>NW_006399758.1:12770384-12797391 GCF_000299155.1 Elephantulus edwardii | reverse complement strand
TATATCAGATGCACCTTAGTCTCCAGAGAGACACCATTGCTCTTTAGTACTTTGGAGAGGTCCCTAAAAGCAGACTTTCCATGGCAATACGTCTTCTAATTTCCTGGCTACTGGTGCCAAGAGTGTTGACAGTGGAGCCAAGCAAACTAAAGCTGTGAACAATCTCAATCTCTTCACCATCCATCCTGATGCTGCTAATTGGCCCAGTGGTGAACATCTTTGTTTCTGAGGTGAAGTTAAAGGAAAAGGATGTCTCCTGGGAAAAAGATTGGCAGTTTCTTCCTGTGCAATTTACAGCCTTGGAAATTCAGTGGAGGGTTGGCTATGAGTCAGTTTCAAATTTATGGATAAGAAAGAAATGAGAACATTAGAAATAATCTAATAGGTACAGAAACATTAATTATGTTGTTGTTGTTAGGTGCCATGAATTTGAGTATGACTTACAGCGATCTTATGAACAACAGAACCTGCCCTAAAATGTGCCATCCTCATTGTCTCTGACACACTTGAACCCATTGCTGCAGTCACTGTGTTAATCTATCTCAATGTGTGTGTGTGTCTTCTTCTCTTTCATTGACTCTTCATCTTTCCCAAGATGTCCTTCTCCAAGATACAATCTCTTCTAACAACATGCCCAAAGCATGTGAGATGAAGCTTTGTCGTCTTTGCTTCTGAGGAACACTCTGGCTGCACCTTTTCAGAGACGTATTTGTTTGTTCTCTTGGTAATCAGTGGGATACTCAGTATTCTTCAGCGGCACAACTCAAATACATTAACTCTTCTTATATGCAACTTTAAATTAGTGAAAACTGCTGAAGAAAACTATAGAAGAAAACTTTTTAAATGTTACATTTGCAAAGACCTCAATCTGGCTGAAGATCGATGCTCTCGTCTTGTGTTGTACTTTTTTTGGTTCTGATCAACATACTAGCTAGACTTTTCAGTGAACATATTTTGTTGATTCTTGTCATTTGGTCACAACCCTTTTGGAAGTGCAATTGGACTCAGTGACATCATTCAGTAATGTAGGGAGGACAGCTGTGTACATACTCATAACCTTTGGTTAAGTTTCTAATAGGACATCTGTTGGAAATGTACCAGTTCCTCTTTCAGCCTTTATTAAAATTCAAAAATCATAATTTGCCAGGAATTGTGCTGCATGGTCCAAATCTACCAGCTGCTCCATGGTATAAGAGGGACAGTCTCCTTCGATGTAATTTTCTACCTCTAAAACCTCTATGATATACAAATACAATAACAACATATATGTTTTCATATACTGTGACTAATTTATAAGCCAGAATTATCAGCCTCTTCTTTGTATGTGCCAAATTCATTGATTCATTGAGATATCTCCCCATCTGTCCATCCATCCATCCATCCATTCATCTGTATACATTTTACTCACCCCAGTTCACACTCATGACACACATACCTGTAATTGAAGGTTTGAATCTGATTTAGAAATAGAAAAAAACAAGTAGGCTTTAGTAGACTAGGTTTCACTTGTGGAAGGAGTAATGGATTTGGAATCATGTAGCAGATTTCTCATCAGAGCCCTGAAGGAGGTCTGACTTTGAAATGGACTTTGTTTTGTGGTTTTACTATATTAACTTTATGCTATCAGCCCAGCTGTATAATTCATGTATCTTGGCTTAGACAAGAATGTCTGAGGATGATCTCATTACCTGAAGAAGAACAGGATGAAAAGATATGTGTGAAGTTTATTTCACTTATGTGCTGTTAGTCAGGTTTGCTGTTTTATATGTTTTTGAATTTTGAACTGATTCATAGCTGACCCTCCTGTGGGTTTTCAGGAGCTGTAAATTGCATGGGAGGAGATTACCTACCTCTCTCCTAACCGTTACTGCTAAGAGAACAAACAGGTTTATCCTAAAGAGAGTGAAACCAAGCTGATCCTTGGAGGCAAAGATTCTGAAGCTCCTTATGACATACTTTAGGTATATTGCAAGGAGGGCCAGTTCTTGGAGAGCGACATTATGCGTGGGAGGGTGGAAGGACACCACAGAAGGGGAAGACTCTCAATGAAATAGATTAACTCAGTGACTGGTGTAATAGGGGTAGGTGTGTCAGAGACAATAAGGTTGGATAGAGTGGGGTTCAGAGCTGTTGTACATAGGGCTGCTATGAGTTCTCAAGCAACTTGATGGCACATAACAACAACAACTCCAGTGGAGCAACTGGTGGATTTGAACCACTTGCCTCTGGGTTGACAGTGGAACTCTTGGCTCACTAGGCCACCTCAAATGAACAAAAACAAAAGAACAAAACCTTCATCTCATTAGGCACGTGCCTTGTGTATAATGGTGAGAATGAGAATGTAAAAAAGACACGATTCTTTGGCATTATGATAAATCCTCCAACCCTCAGGATTATCTCTGGGGCTGACAGTGAACCAGTGACCATCTGTTGTGAGAGGAGCTCAAGTGGAACCTTGAAAGTTGCTAAGTTGCATTTTCTTCCTTGTTCACACATGCCATTCAGGAGAAATGTATGAAATACATTAAGTAAATACTGTATTTGTTCTTTTAACATTTCAAAATATATTGTCAAAAAAGTTTTCCTTGAAAATACGTAGATTTAATACTCAAAACCAAAGACATGTAAGTGAAGGACATGTCTGGAGGGATATGGAGACTGAGGGGATTGGGTGTTTTGCTGGGAGAAGTCAGTTTGTGGTGCTGGCTAATGCACTAAGAAGGTGTACGGCATAGAGGAACCCAGGTACTGTTTTGTTTCTAGTGCCTTCTACCCAATGCTGATTGATTAGTGAATTTCTGAAATCCAGGTTCTCATGAAGGATGGTTTGGTATCCGCAGGCTGGCTCAGATGGGTTTTAGTTATCTAGTACTCCTGTAATAGAAAAGACCACAAATGAGTGGTTTTAATGGACAGAAGTTTATGTTCTCACAATTGAGGAAGCTAGAGGCATGAGTTTGTGTCACTGGTTCTTCTAGTGAAAGGCTTTCTCTCTGCTGACTTTGGAAGAAGGGCTTTGTCTCTTCTGAGTTTCCACTTCTGCACAGTCTCCCCGTGACTTTTAATCTCTTTTCCCAAGACTTTGTTCCTTTGATTGTTCAATCTTTTTTATATTTCTAAAGATACTGATTTACAATATAACCTACACTATTGTGGCCTCATTAATATGATAAAGAAAGCCTGTTATCAAATGGGGTTAAAACCAACACTTAAAGTTGGAGGGTAGACAATTCCATTGATGCCAAACAGAATGAATACTAAAGTGCATTTCCACTTGTAAAACTTACTTTATGGATTTCGCTAGCTGGTGAAACTGTACATGCCCTTTAAAACAATGCAAAACAAAGCTTAAAAAGTGCATCATATTGCATACTGATCAAAAGTTTCAGTCTAGCTGTCACTGCCTTGCCCAAAGTGACTATTTTTTCCCTTCTAGCTCAATCTATTTTATTCAGGGAATGAAGAAGCTCAATTTGGTAATTTTTGAGGTCCCCCACCTAGTTAGAAAACGTTTTCACCTTTAATAACCCTAGCTCTGACAGGACCCATTCTATGGGGTAAATGATGATGGTGCATTTGGGGGTACTATTTGTTCCCTGTGCATGCTGCACACCCCCCCCACTTCTCAAGTTTCCACTCAGATGACTCAGTGATGTTTTATTCTACGTGCCCCACTTAAAATCGTGTCTCCTCTCTCCGTCCTCCTAATTTCTAATGCTGCTGTCAGTTTTCCTTTGTCATGCTTCTTGCCTTGGGTAACTTGCTTAGCTAATAGTTTATTTATTGTTTGTTTTCCTCATAGTAGCTCAGTGTATGCTGGAATTTTTGTCAGTTTTCTCCATTCTGTTTCTAGAGCTTAGAACAGACCTCACATGCCCAGTATACTATAGTTCAGTTTTTACTGTGAAATGAAAGATATATATATATATTAAGATTGTATCAGTTTTAGAAGTATTCAGAAGCTATATTTAGCAATATATTTGCAAACAATATAAAAACAAACTTTATATCAGCCAATAATTAGAGTTTTAAAACCACATAATTAAGGTTATCTACCAAATACTTTCAGCTTATACCATATATATGGGTAAAAGACTGAAATATTTCTCCTTAAGATTAGTAACAAGACAAGAAAGCCCATGTTCATCTTTTCTACTTAACATTGTATTGGAGGTATGGGCGAGCGTAATTAGACAAGAAAAAGAAGGCATCCAGATTGGAAAGCGAGATGTAACATGATCATTATTTGTGGATGATATGATCTTGTATATAAAAAAGATTGAAGATTCCACAAAAACACTATTAGAACTAAGTTGTTGTTAAATGCCGTCGAGTCGTAGGCGACTCATAGCAACCCTATGAACGAAAGGCCTGAACACTTGTATTAACTTTCATCCTTTCCCCAGGTTCATAGGGTTTCCAGAGGCAAGCTATTTAGAACTAAGAGATTAGTTTTTCAGTGTTGCCATCTACAAGATCAACATATGGTTCAATTATATTTCTAGACACTGTGAAGAGCATCAGAGAGAATAAAATACCCAGGAATAAATTTAACAAAAGGACATAGAGAATGACAAAGAATCATTGAGATACATTAAAGAAGTGCTTTAATAAATTGAAAGCTCAATGTCAAGAAGACAAAGATTGTCACCACTGGACCAATTGGCAGCATCAGGATGGATGGTGAAGACTGAGATTGTTAACAACTTTAGTCTGCTTGGCTCCATGGTCAACACTCTTGGCACCAGTAGCCAGGAAATAAAAAACCGTATTGCGATGGGAATGTCTGCTGTCAGGGACCTCTCTAGTGTACTGAAGAGAAATGCTGTCACTCTGGAGACTAAGGTATGTCTGATATAGGCCATGGTCTTTGCAATCACTTGTTATGCATCAGAGAGTTGGACAATGACTAGGGAGGATAGAAGGAGAATTGATGCCTTTGAGTTGTGGTGCTGGAGAAGAGTATTGAGGGTACCATGGACTTCTAGGAAAACAAACAGATTCATCCTGGAGAGGGTTAAACCAGGTTACTCCTTGGAGGCAAGGATTCTGAGACTTCATCTGACATACTTTTGACATGTTGTAAGGAGGGAGAGGTCCTTGGAGAGGGACATCATGCTTGGGAGGTTGAAGGGACAGTGCAGGAGGGAAAGGCCCTCTATGAGGTGGATTGATTCAGTGACTGGGGTAATTGGGATAGGTGTGTTGGAGATAGTGAGATTGGCACAGGATAGAGCAGGGTTTAGGGCTGTTGTACTAGGGTTGCTATGAGTCACAAGTTACTCGACGGCACATAACAACAACAGCAACAACAATCTACTTATGCTTACAGTGCCTGTCGTCATCCTTATGACAGTACTCCTCGCAAATGTTCACGTCCACTTGAAACTTCAAAATGCAACTTTATCTGGAAATAAGGTCTTTGCAGATGAACTAATCAAGGTGAAACCATGACCAGATTAGGGTGAGCACTGAATGCAGTGACTGGTGTGCTTGTGAGGAGAGGAGAGAACACAAGAGTCGAGGGCCACATGAAATAAAGGCAGAGACTGGAGCGGCGTAGTGCAAAGCCAACCAATGCCATGTATTAGATGGACAACCAGAAGCTAGGGAGAAGCAGGGAAAAATTCCTCCCTAAAGCCTTCAGAGTGAGCACAACACTGTCAACACCATCATTTAAAACTTTTGGTTTCAAGAATTGTGCAAGAAACTCGCTTTTGTCATTTTAGAACACCAGTTTGTAATAGTTTGTTCCCACAGCCTTAAGAAAAAAAATAAAGGGCAAAATTCCCCTGATCTAGACACCAGGGGCATCAAATTCCAGTTGTTTTCTTTGCAGAAATTGACAAGCTGATTCTCAAATTCATTTAAAAGTTCTAAGGAGCCAGAGTAGCAAAAACAATCCTGAAAAAGAAAAACAAAGCTAGAGAACTTTTATTTACTTATTTCAATAGAACAATATCATTGATTTCACATGCAAGCAAGATTCTACTGAAGATTATCCAAAAACTACTGGAACAACACATCAGCAGAGAACTGCCAGAAGTCCAGGCTGGGCTTAGAAGGGGTCGTGGTACTAGGGATATTATAGTTAATGTTAGATGGATCTTAGCTGAAAGCAGGGAGTACCAGAGGAATGTCTATCTGTGTTTCATTGACTATGCAAAGACAAGTTTGACTGTGTGGATCATAACAAACTATGGCTGACTCTGAGAAGAATGGGAATCCCAGAACACTTGATCGTGCTAATGGGAAACCTCTGCTGGGACCAAGAGGTCAGAACAGAACATGGAAACACTGCATGGTTCAGAATTGGGAAGGGCGTACACCAGGGATGTGTCCTGTCTCCATATCTTTTCAACCTGTATGCAGAACAGATTATCTGGGAGGGTGGGCTCTATGAGGAGAAATGTGGGGTCAAGATTGGTGGAAGATCTATCAACAATCTGCAATATGCAGGTGGTACAACCCTGCTTGCTGAAACTGAGGAGGACCTGAAGCACTTGCTGCAGAGGGTCAAAGACTGCAGCCTCCAATATGAATTGAAGCTCAATGTCAAGAAGACAAAGGTTCTCACCACTGGACCAATTGGCTGCATCAGGATGGACGGTGAAGAGATTGAGATTATTCACAGCTTCAGTTGCTTGGCTCCACTGTCAACACTCTCAGCACCAGTAGCCAGGAAATTAGAAGATGTATTGCCATGGGAAAGTCTGCTGTTAGGGACCTCTCCAAAGTACTGAAGAGTAATGATGTCTCTCTGGAGACTAAGGTGCATCTGATACAGTCCATGGTTTTTGCTATCACTTGTTATGCATCAGAGAGTTGGACAATGACTAAGGAGGATAGAAGGAGAATTGATGCCTTTGAGTTGTGATGCTGGAGAAGAGTATTGAGGGTACCATGGACTGCTAGGAAAACAAACAGATTCATCCTGGAAAGGGTTAAACTGGGTGACTCCTTGGAGGCAAGGATTCTGAGGCTCCATCTAACATACTTTGGACATGTTGTAAGGAGGGACAGGTCCTTGGAGAGGGACATCATGCTTAGTAGGGTGGAGGAACAGCGCAGGAGGGGAAGGCCCTCTGTGAGGTGGATTGATTCAGTGACTGGGGTAATCGGGATGGGAGTGTCAGAGGCAGTGCGATTGGCACAGGACAGAGCAGAGTTTAGGGCTGTTGTACTAGGGTCGCTATGAGTTGCAAGTGACTTTACAGCACATAACAACTACAACATGACAGTGCTACAATATTCAAGACAATGGAATACACTACGTGTCTTTTGTTGTTGTTTCTGTTGTTAGGTGTCCTTGAGTCCATTATGACTCTTAGTGATCCAAGCCCATTGTTACAGTCACTGGGTCAATCCTTCCTCTGAGATTCTTCCTCTCTTTTCACTGATCCTCTCATCCAATTTTTTTGTCATGTTTTGACTCTTCCTGATGACATGTCCAAAGTATGTGAGACAAAGTTTCCTGGTGTAACTAATCCAAGGTAGATTTGTTTATTCTCTTGGTTCCTTGTGGACTAGTTCTTTTTGGTACTGTGATTCTATGTCAGAACCAACTCATGGATGTCCCTCCAGTGGATTTTCAGAGGCTGAAATCTCAGAGAAGGAAATTGCTCATCTTTCTCTTGTAGAATTACTGGTGGATTTCGACTGACAGAGAGGGCCTTCCTTTGGGTTAACAGCACAATGCCCATGGAATGTACCACCAAAGCCCCCTAAATTAAAGAAGCCGGTCTTAAAAGACCACATATTGTGTGATTCCTTTTATATGGAATTCTAAAGTTGACAAATGTATAGGTTAGTGATTACCTACAACTTGGAGGTCTTTAAAGTGTCAAAAAGCCCAAACCAAGATATTTTCTTTTGCTTCATACGTCGGTGGAAACTGGTTTATGAATGGGAAAACAGAAGAATTGATGCATTTACATTTTGGTGTTGGTAAAGAATGTTGGAAATAACATGGACTACAAGAAGAATGGACAAATCTGTCTCATTCTGTCATGGACGAAGGATAGCCAGAATACGACTCTGTTGCCACACAAATATCAAGACATCTCGTTCACTTCAGGTTATTATAAAAATGAACCGTTTCCTAGAGAAGGACAGCATATTTGGCCAAGTCGAGTGTCAGCAAAAGAGAGGAGGACCCTCAGGAAGATGGAGACACGGTGGCTACAGCAGAGAACACAAACATAGTAATGCGTACAGCGATGGCACGTGACCAGGTACAGTGGTTGTTGTGCCAACTGGCTGGTACCTAACAACAGTCAACAGGGCTTAGAGAGAGGTGTCTGGGAGAACTAAGGGACGGCCTGCCAGTACATAATGGGGTTTTTCTTCTGTGCCATTTACTGCCTCTGAAAGCTTACTGGAGGGTCAGCTATGAGTCAGTTCTGACTCAGTGGCACACAATAACATATTTGGTTGTTGCGATGTTTGCACAGAGCCAACTCATAGCTGACCCTTCAGAGTATTTTCAGGGACTATAAATCATGGAGGATGAGATTGTCCATCTTTTTCTTGCAGAGCAGCTGTTGAATTTGAACCATGTGCCTTTGGGTTGCAGCACAACTCCCTACCTACTAGGCCACCAGAGTTCCCTATGTCTCAATATCTGTCATTTTCAAAAGACATAAAAGTAAAGAACATTCAAATTAGTGGGTTGGCTATACTGATTAAGTCACTTCTCCAATACACACTGCTAACTTGGCAAAATGAGTTTTGTTTCTAAAGAGCAGAATTACTACCTTCCCCTTTGAGGGCTTGGATGCTCTCACAGCTAGTTTGGCTTTGCAGGAGTTTGTCTGAAATGTCATTTTTTTAAAAAAAAAATTATTAAAAAACTGCTTACTTCTCACCAGGGAAGAACAGCTTTGTCAGGTTTTCATGGTGACTTGGCTATTAGGGATGTAATCACTATCAACCCACTCGATGAGAGAGCTCTGAGAGTGGTTGGATTCCAGTAACAAAGGAAAGGGGAGACGCTGAAAACTGCTGACAGAGAGCAGATCTTGCTGGAAGGGCTTCCAGAAAGGGGTTTGCATCTGGCATTTGGCACGAAGGAATGCTAATGTACAGCAGTCTGATACCAGCATCTTCTATTTCTTCCTATGAATCCCAAACTATATTATGAACTGATTTCCCCCCTTTGGTAGAATTTCCTCAATAAAAGGCCTCTTCTTTTTTTCTTTTTCCCCCAGGGAATTAATTTGCTTACAGCTTTTGCTGGTTCACCTTTTGCCACTCACAGCCAGGGAAAAATGGAGGCAAACACTCAGGACTTTTTGTTTGTTTTTGCATTTCGTCGAGTTGTTTTGCCCTTGGTGATTTTATTCCCTGGATGCAGAAAACCTCTTAGGTTTGTAAGCCACAAAAGATGAAATATTAATTTGATTTGATTTCCAAATCCCTTTCATGATGGAGCACAGTATTTGCTTTTATGCATTATTTCAGGCAGAGCTTTACAGAAAACAAAAATGAAAAGCATGGCTATTTTCTCTGTTGAAAGTACCTTTTTATTACTTTTCTCCAGTGCACACAGTACTTCCAGTCCCTGAAAGTGGGGTTCTTGGGTTTCTCTCCTACTGTATAATGCCTTCCTGTGCCAGCAAAGAGTATAAGGGAGTTCTATTATGGACCAATCAGACCCCATTTCTTATTAAGTTCAAGACATAAAGATATATTTATATAGATTGTATATAGATATTTCTGTGCTGAAATCATTGAGGTTCAGGTTTCTTCTATTGGTGGTGTTATATTACTATTATTTTTGGATAAACTTTATTTTTAAAGCAGCTTTTGATTTACAGAAAAATTGTATAGAATGTATTCTCCTTCACAGTTTCTCCTGTGATTAATATCTTGCATTGGTGCAATGTTTTTGCTGCACTTGAAAAGTCAGGGTGGATATATGATATGAACTGAAGGGAGCCCTGGCGGTGCAGGCTACAGGGTGTTGCATGGCTAACCTGAAGGCCAGGCTTCTCTGGTGATTTGAATTTACCAGCAGGATTGATAGAGAAAGATGGACAATCTCTTTCTGTGTGATTTACAGTCTTGGAAAATATACTGGAGGGTCAGCCAGGAGTCGGTTCTGACTCAACAGCAATGAGTCTTTGAGTTTTAAAGCCTGTAGTTTACATTAGGATCCCCTCTGTGTTGTACAGTAACAGTAAGCAGTAGATTGCCAATTAAGTTAAGAGTTCAAGCCCCCACCACGTGTCTGCCAGTCTGTTGTAGTGTAGTACCTTGTGTAATTCTGAGCTGCTGAAGCTGTGTCACTGGGTTTTCAAATACCAGCATAGTCACCCATAGTGGACAGGTTTCAGCAGAGCTTTCAGACCCAAACATACTAGGTAGAAAGTACAACTGACTATAAACAGTAGTAGAAAATTGTCCAAAGTAGTGCTAGACTATGAGACCCTCAGGTTGGAAGACACTCAAGATACGGAGTGGTCAACAGGAACCTCCTTAAAGTGAAGTCTATCTTAATGACATGAGTGGAACAAAGCTTTTAGCCAAAGAATGACCTTCATTTGCTCATGTGGACTCAAAATGAAGACAAACAGCTGCAAACATCCATTGATAATTGAAACATGTGGCTCTAAGAAAGTTAAAAGTTGTAAAAATTAAAATGAAATTCATAAAGAGATATTTCCTAGATATTAGGATAGGATAAATGATATAGACATATACTGGCCATTTTTGATCAGGCAAACCTGTGGTCTCCTATCCTGGGAATGACAAATTGAGGAGAACTGGGTCTCATTCATTGTCAAAAGAACATTTCAATATCTGTCTTGAAGTGATCGCTTTGGCAGCATTTATACTAAAATAGAATGATACAGAGAAATATTAGCAAGTTCCCTGCACAAAGATGACACACAAATTTGTGAAACATTCCATCTTTTTAAAAGACAATTTCCAATTTTGTCAGGGATTGAAAGAGACCCTGAATAAGCAAAGCACTGCTGAAAACAAGAAACAAGTTAGGAAGCATCACATTCCCTGATCTCAAATTCTATTACACAGCCATGCTGGTCAAGACAGCATGGTACTGGTACAGTGACAGACACTGTATGGATCAAGACTAGGAACAGACTCAAGAACCCAGAAAGTCAACTCATATACCTATGGTCAACTGATTTCTGACAAGGAGATGAAATCAATTAAGTGGAGAAGAAATGACAGCCTTTTTTACAAATGCTGTTGGCAAAATTGGAAAACCATCTGCAGAAAGCTAAAGCAAGACCCATACCTCACACCAAACATAAAACAAACTGAAGGTGGGTCAGGAACCTAGAAATAAAACCAAAGACTATAAAATTAATCAGAGAAAAGCTAGGAAGAGCTCTGTAGTTGTTTGTTGTAATATATTGTCAAATTGCTGGTGACTCATAACGACCTTATGTATGACAGCTCTGAATCCTCAATCCAGAACCAATCTTACTGTCTCTCACACACCTACCCTTAATACCCCAGTCAGTCCATCTCACTGAGGATCTTCCTCTCTTGTGCTGTCCCTCCACCTCAAGCATGATGTCCCTCTCCAAGGACTGGTCCCGCCTTGCAGCATGCCTAAAGTATGTCAGATGGAGCTTCAGAATCTTTGCCTCCAACGAGGGTTTCACCCTCTCCAGGATGAACCTGTTTGTTCTCCAACTGTCCATGGTATATTCAATACTCTTTTCCAGCACCACAACTCAAAGGCATCAATTTTTCTTCTGTCATCCCTAGTCATTGTCTAGCTTTCTGATGCATAGCAAATAATTGGGAAGACCATGGCCTGGATCAGGTGCACCTTTGTCTCCAAACTGACATCATTGCTCTTCAGTACTCTGGAGAGGTCTCTGACAGCAGACTTTCCTGAAGCAATTAATCTTTTAATTTCCTGCCCTCTGGTACCAAGAGTGTTGATTGTGGAGCCAAGTATACTGAGGCTGTTAATAATCTCAGTCTCTTCACTATCAGAAGCTTCCAATCAGCCCAGTGGTGAGAATCATTGTTTTCTTGATGTTGAGCTTCAATCCATATTGAAGGCTGCAGTCTTTGACTTTCAGCAGCAAATACCAGCTCTAGAAGCTCTAATCTACAACATGAATAGACTCCAAAGCATAACAATAAACCTACAACCAGGAAAGGATAAAATAGATGAATGGGACCTTCTAAATAGCATATCCCTATGCACATGAAAAAAAAATTCCCAGCTGGGTTAAAAGGAAATCCACAGACTGGAGAAAATAGTGATACTGACTTACTGAAATATGGTGTTCTTGTTATGTGCCGTCGAGTCGCTTGTGACTCATAGCGACCCTATGTACAACAGCCCTAAACTCTGCTCTGTCCTGTACCAGTCGCACTGTATCTGACACTCCTATCCTGATTACCCCAGTCACTGAATCAATCCACCTCATAGAGGGCCTTCCCTTCCTGTGTCACTCCACCCTATCAAACATGATGTCCTTCTCCAAGGACCAGTCTCTCCTTACATCATGTCCAAAGTATGTTAGACGGAGCCTCAGAATCCTTGCTTCTAAGGAGCTACATGGTTTAACCCTCTCTAGGATGAATCTCTTTGTTTTCCTAGCAGTCCATGGTACTCTCAATACTCTTCTCCAGTACCACAGCTCAAAGGCATCAATTCACCTTCTATCCTCCTTGGTCACTGTCCAACTCTCTGATGCATAACAAGTGATAGCAAAGACCATGGCCTGTATCAGACACACCTTAGTCTCCAGAGAGACACCATTGCTCTTCAGTACTTTGGAGAGGTCCTTAACAGCAGACTTTCCCATGGCAATACGCCTTTTAATTTCCTGGCTACTGATGCCAAGAGTGTTGACTGTGGAGCCAAGCAAACTAAAGCTGGGTACAATCTCAATCTCTTCACCATCCATCCTTATGCTGCCAATTGGTCCAGTGGTGAGAATCTTTGTCTTCTTAACTTTGAGCCTCATACAAATTATATTCTTAAAATTAAAAATAGTAATAATGATATGGGATTTATATGTAAAATTTCCAGAATATTCTAACACCTCAACAAGAAAAAGGCAAACAACTCAATCACAAAATAGGCACAGGATATGAATAGACACTTCACCAAAGAAAAAATTCAAATAGCCAATAAAAACATGAGGAAAATGTTCAAAAGCCATAGCTATCAGATAGATACATATCAAAACAACAATGACTTATCATCTTACCCCAACAACAATAGCAAAGATCAAAAGAGCAATTAATGAAAGATGCTGATGCGCATGTGGAGAGATTAGAACTCTCCTTCACTGCTAGTGGGAATGTAAAATGGCACAGCCACTGTGGAAGACAGTATGCCACTTTCTCAAAAAGTTGGAAATAAGAATACTCTTTGACTCAGATATCCTATACTGAGAATATACTCTGAAGAAATTGGAGCCATAACTTAAACAGATGCACACCACTGTTTATTGCTGTGTTATTCACAATAGCAAAGAGATGGAAGCAGCTCAACTGGCCATCAACAAATGAATGGATAGAAAAACTATGGTACATTCACACAATGGAATATTACACAGCATTGGAAAAACAATGAACTTGTGAGACACTACATAACATGGATGAGTATGAAGACATACTGAATGAAATACCTCAGTCACAAAAGGACGAATACCAAGAGTGGCTATATCATGAACACTGAACTGGAACAGATGAGAAGGACTGTCTGAAAGTAACATATGAAAAGGCATTATTATACGTATGGCAATTCATAATCTGGAATAAGAGATGCATTACAAAGTCAACAAGGGGAAGAAGAAAGGAGAGTGAGGGAGGAAAATGTGCAATAATTAAGGAATGAAAGCCCAACCTTTCTGTAAACTTTTGTTAAAAATCACATTTTTTTTTTAAAAAAAGATCTATCTTGAAGTAGAATGCTCTCACTGATAACATTTGTACTCACATACGGAACACCTGGTAATAAGACTAGTAGTAAAATTTGCATGGCAACCACTAGAGCTAAAGATGAAGAAACGAAGGATTTCTACCAACTTCTGTAGTCTAAAATGGATCAATTATGCATTCAAAGTGCATTCATAATAACAACTGATGACTGAAATACAAAGGACAGAAAAAAAGGATGTTGTTGTTAGGTGCCATCAAGTTGACAGATTATGAAGAACAGATCTGAACTTTGTCTTATCCTGTGTTATCCCCATCATTTCCCTCACATAGAGAAACTTAAATGCAAGGAAGGAACAATGAAGTAAGAGCTGAAGAGCTTTCAGAAAGCAAGGTATTAACAAATGCGAAAACCTAGAATTAAAAAACCAAAAGGGAAGAACAATTCTCAAGCTGAAAGAACTGAGGGGAAAAAATGTTAAACTTTGAATTGCAATACTGATGATGTCCTTGGGCACAATGGTGCAGAAAAGAGTCACTGTATCAAACAGAATTGGCTAATACCCAATCATTTCAAGAGTTAGTATATGATCACGAATCAAAGGTACTGATGGGTTCTGTCCCACTTGCACTGAAGACATTGATAAAAGTAAGCCTGATGCAATACAATTGAGGTATTTCAACAGTTGGAGGCAGCTTTGGACTTACACATACATCTATACGAAGATATTTGGAAGACAACTACCTAGCCAACCATACTGGAAGGACCCATATTTGTGCCCATTCTAAAAGGCCATCTAAGAGAATGTGGAAATGAGTCAACAATATAGTTAATAACACACACACAAAATTTTTTTGCTGAAGATTCTTTTAAAAAAGTTAGAGCAGTAGTACCTCAACAGGGACATTGCCACAATTTCAAGCTGGGTTCAGAAGAAACTGTAGACAAGGGGAATCACTGTTGACATCAAGTGTTCCTTAGCTAAAAGCAGAGAATACCAGAAAGATGTTTCCTTGTATGTTATTGAATATTCAAAGGCATTTAGCTGTGTAAATCACAATAACCTATGGATAACACTGAGAAAGATGGGAATTCTGAAACATTTAATTGTCCTAATTTGGAACAAACTCCTTTTTTAAAAACTACCATGAATTCATTCAAATGGTACATCCAATTCATTATTTGTGAAGAGGTCTCAGGGATTTTTCACAAGGATGATATTGAGATAAATGAAAGCAGAAAGCTACATTATGTTGAGGTGGTAATTTGTGGAGTTATATGTACTCTGTGAGGATGAATACTTAATGTGCTTCTCAGACCTTTTAAAATTTGCTTCCTCCAAAGTTATGATTATTTTAAAAAAAAATTTCTTCACTACTTCTCTGACAGTAATTGATGTTTATTTCTTACAGAAAAATGCTTGCAATGGAAAATTACAATATAAAAGGGCAAATGAATTTATATTGATCTATAGGAAAAGATTTCTATTGTGCCTTTAGAGACATAGGGTTTAGAAGAATTTGATAAACTGGAGTTAGATTCTCAGCTATGCCACTCATTAGGCATTTTCTTGTCTGTGATCAGAGGGGAAAAAGGGTAGGGGAAAGAGGCTTGGATCAGACTTCGAGGCTCAGAGAAGGGTGAGTCAATGAGATAATTGCAAGGGCTTCTAGGGTTTGAAAATAGAAGGATGTTGGTTTTGTTATGTGCCATCAAGTCAGGAGGATCTCATAGTTGATGACTCAACTGCTAGTCTTCGAGGTTGTAAATCACATGAGAGGAGACTGCTCACCTTTCTCCTGTGGAGCAGCTGTTGGAATTGAATCATGTGCTTTTAATGCAACTCCTTACCTCTAAGCCACCACAGCTCCCTAAGAATAGAAGGAAAGTAAGGTTAAACAAATAAGAGAATAGAAGGAAAGTAAGGCTAGATTGGTGGCATAGTCTGTAGAGTGTTATATTGCTAACTTTTAAGCAGCACCACTCTGGTGGTTCAAATCCACCAGCAACTCAAATCCATGAGCAATCTCCTCCTGTGCAATTTAAAGCTTTGGAAGAATCTCATGGAAGAGTCTGTTCTGACTGGACATCAATGAGCTGAGCTAAAGACTGAGCATAGAGGATAAAGGACAGGAAGACAATGGCATCAGTAAGTTGATGTCACCTAGTGCATAGTGTTATCACCTCCCTCCCCCACCGATTCTTATTTATATACTCATAAGTGTTATCTTGCTTTAGGGGTTTGATGAGATAAAAATATACTTAAGAACCTCCTGCTATACCAGACCTTATAGAAGTCTTTGAATGCTTTTTATACATTTTAATAATAGAATAACATGATAAAGTTATAGATGTTTTAAATGTAATATTTCTTAAATGATATGTATATTAACAAGAGAATTGTTTTGTAAAATCTTTCTACATTGAATTACATTACTAAGAACAGCAGAAGTCTTTTAACATTTTCGCTTTTTCTTTCAATTACTACTTCATTCTAAAAAAAAGTATTGATATTAGTTCTTAAAAACTCATTACCAAAGTGTTGTGGCTAAAACACCTGAAAATTTGGCAGAATTAATAGCAGCAAAGAAAACAACACAGCACATGTGTCTAGCATGCGCAGACAAAACCATGTGATTTGAAGTTAAAACTGGATAGGAATCACAGCTCTGACAGGAATATATTAGAAGCTGTAAAAAGTAAATTAGCCATAATTTTAGCTCTGTTGGTATACTGACATAGTATGCTAGCTTTATGAAAAGTATTTTTCGTTGTTACATCTAAAAAGAGGATTTTTTTTTTAAAATAAATTCTAGAGTGGCATCTGCTTCCTAAACAACATGTCTCCGGAAACTCTATGAACTTTGATAAATGTTAATAGTTGTAGAGGGGCTTCAGGTCTTTTGTTCTTAAGGTCACTGTGAGTCGTGCTCAACTAGAAGGCCGTCACCAACAACAACAACATTGAAACATTGCACAGAATTGACAGTCTTTTAAAAATATTTTATTATGGTTTGAATCTAAGTATACCAAGAAAATTTGTTTTTAATTCCATTATTCATGCTTATTTTATGACCTTAATTACATTCTTGTGTTGTAAAAAACACCCTTCTCAGATCCTCCCTAAGATTCTCATTTCCACCCATCTTTCTGTCCTATTCCTTTTGACCTTCTGAATTTTATCCCTGGACAAATGGCTGGTTCTTCTAAGGAGTGTTATTGGTTTACTTTCTAGGCTTGAGTATTTTTTGGCTGAAATTGGGTTACAATCAAGGCAAACTGACCTTATGGTATTATTTACTCTGACACTATTACCATATGGTATGCACTCCCCACCCCACCCCACCCCTACTCCACATCCCATGAATTTGTGCTCAGACAGGCTAGTTCCTAGAAGTCACCTTTTGTCCTCAGAGTCTACTTTCTGGGCCTACTATCTGGAGAGAGCAAGGGAGTTTGGAGGCTGAGATGATACGGTTGGAGAAATCACCTCCCAGCCTTCCCACCTCAAACCTCTCTGCTCTCCACAACCTAACGCTAAGCTATTAGAGCTGGTTTACTCAAAGCCTGGGCTTCAAGACAGGATGGTGGGACAGCTCAACTGCTTACGTAAAAGCACCAGCTCCTCCCTGTGCAGCCTGAGACACCTCACCTCAAAAACAAAGCATTTGGGTTGTTCCAGTTGGAGACCTGAGAGATGTACAGATTAGCATAAATCAACTGTCAGAATCTTTAGATGAGAGAAGAATGCTAGAAGATTTTAGTGACTCTTCACTCTGATGTAACACCATTTTTCCTGTTCCTAAGAGCTAAATACTAATTAGGATGCAGAGCCAGCAAAGTATTGTATCAGGTGCTGTTGCATCTGGGCTGACTCTTAGTGACCCTGTGTGTGACAGAACCGAACACTGCCTGCTCCTGCGCCATCCTCAGTCATTGCTGTGTGAACCCATTGAGCCTCTGTACCTGTTCATCACATCGAGGTCTTCCTTCCTCCTTTTACTGACCCTCCACCAAGCATGATGACTTCCTGTCAGGGTTGACTCTCCAAAATATGTGAGACAAATGCTGTCCTTTATTCTATGGAATACTTTGGCTGCACTGGTTCCAGGACAGATTTGTCTGTTCTTTTGGCAGTCCATGGGACTCTCCAACACCACTGTTAGAAGACATCAGTTTTTCTTTGGTTTTCCTTCAGTAGTCTGCCTTTTGCATATATAGAAAATGATTACAAATACCCTGGCTAGAGTTAGGCATGCCTCAGTCCACCAAGGGGGAGCTCTGCTGGTTTAGTGGCAAATCCAGAGGCACACTCTCCAAATCCACCAGTTGCTCTTGGGAGAAAGCAGGTCAAGCTCCTCCCATGCAATTTACTGCCTCTGAAAACCTATTGAAGAGGCAGCTGTAAGTTGGTTCTGACTCAACAATACATAACTCTAAGTCTTCAAAATGACATTTTAAAAAAAAGATAACACTGTACAGAGATCCTTAGTAGCATACTTGCACAATTCATCATGTTGGTTGATTTCTTGACAGCTGTTGATTCTTGAGTGTTGATTGTAAGAACAATCCAACCGTTGAAGACATCAGTCTTCACTCCACTTATCCTGATACTGCTTATTGGTTTATAAGGAAGTTTGCTTTCTACCCATTAAGATGTAATTCATGCTGAAGTCTTCTTCACTTTCAGCAAGCATAGTTGTATCATCTGCATATCCCAGGTTGTGAATTAGTCCTCCTGCAAACCTGATGCTTCATTCTTCCCCATATAGCCCAGCTTGATAATGTCTTTTTTTTTAAAAAAAAAGCAGAAATAAAGAAATTTATTATGCTAGTATTTTATTTTAGAGGAACATTATTCTAAGTTGTACAGCACTCTTCTGTCAATTTGCTGTACTGAGGTAACCTGGGGTTGCTGTGATGTTAAACCTTGGGCCATGAATGATCAAATGCCTTAACAGCTGCCCATGGTAGACAGTGTTTGGTGGAGTTCCCAGTTTAAAACAGGTTTGGAAGCAGGAGTGAAGATCCACTTCCTAAACAACATGCCTCTGGAAACTCTATGAACTTGGAGAGACAACGATAATTATAGAAAGGCTTCAGGCTTCTGTTCATAGGGTTGGTATGAAACCAACTTGAAAGCAATCAGCAACAGTGGTAAGAAGCTGCATTGCAATCTCAAAGGCCCAAGGTTTGAAAGCAGGAGGAGGATGGGCTTCTCCATCCAGGCAATTTCCTGCTTTGAAAACCTGACTTGACAGCACACAGCAACAACAGGGCCTAGCACAGTACTGTCACTCCATCAGTGCTCAACAGGAATATAAATTTTGTGAATGGATTCTTTTCATCCTAAAGGCAAAGCCTAGACTCTTTAACAGTGTTGTTAGCATATGCTATGCTTTTTCTCTTATGTGGAAGTACTTTGTTAACCATTTCGTCTGACCCCAGAATCCTGCTCAGTGTGTTCTAAACAAAAAACAAAGCAAAACAAAGAATCCAAGGACTGGTTATTGTAAGTGGCAGCTGTCGCCATCTAGAATGAGTGCATAGTTTGAAACTGGAAGACTTCAGTTTTCATTCTCATTAGTCCTCTCTTCTGGCTAATGCTGAATCTTTAAGTCTCTGAGTCTTCAGTTTCTTTATTTGTAAAACAGTACCACTATTTAATTTAGATGGGTCCGTGGTGAGAGTTAAGAGATGAACATTAGTTGCCAGAGAAAATCCAACCTTTGGATTAATCTGGGACTACTCCTCTGCTCTTGTATACAGCTCAACAACCCACCTCATTGCCATTGGGTTGCAATCAACTCAGCTGACCCTCCAGTGGATTTTCAGAGGCTGTAAATCGTGCAGGAGGAGATTGTTCATCTTTCTTTCTCAGAGCAGCTGGTTGATTCAAACCTTTGGGTTAGCAGTGCAGCTCCTTACACACTGGGTCACCAGAACTCCCAGTAGGTGTATATGGATTATTGAATATGCCAAACCCGCTGTCCCACAGAGCCCACTGATGCAGCTGCAGAACCCTTGTCTTACCCGTGTGCATTCCACTTCCCTACAATGGTTGTGTCTTCCCTTTGCCATATTTTAAAATTCACTCTTAACTCAAAGCCATACCTCTCCTTCCTTTCACCACCAAAGTTCTAGAGAGAGTGGCCAGAATGCTCAGATCTCATGAAGGAGCCCTGGATGTCACAGTGGTAGAAGAGCTGAGCTCTGGTTTGGTTCTGCCCCTGTGCCGCTCTCTGGGAGAGAGATGTGGCCGTCAGCTTCTGTGAAGATTTGCAGCCCTGGAAACCCTGTGAGGCAGGCAGTTCTGTGCCCTGAAAAGGTGGATTTTGTTTTTAATTATGAAGAAAAAAAATAACCAGCACTATTGGGGTGACAATCCAGGCCAACTGGCACAGTATAGTTAGTTCATCAAGATCATCTTCCACACCCTCATGTGGTAAGTGATGTCTGGACACTTAAAAGCTTGTGCACAGCCATCTAAGATACAGCTGTTTATTTCATCCTGTCAGGAGCAGGAGAGTGAAAGAAATAATTATTCATAAGACTACTAGTGTATAAGAACCACAGCTGCCTCCAGCCTGAGACCAGAAGAACTGGACTGTACCCAGCCGCCACTGCCAACTGCTCTGACCAGAGGCACAATAGGAAGTCCTGATTAGAATAAGAGAAAAGTGTCTAAAGAAACTCAAGTTTATAGGTAATGAAACAGGAATTACTGATTTAGTAGAGACTGGAGAAACCTTAAAACCTCATTGTTAAGGTTCTATTAAGTATCTAAGTTTCTGTTGCTAAGGAAACCCAAGAAACTCTTTTAATCTGGAACTGAAACTCCTGAAGCCACTTTCCAGCCTTTGGATTAGCAGTGCCATGTCCTTCAAATCCCACCACCAGTGCTCCCCAGTAATAGATTAGCCTAGAAAATGAACAACACCTATGAGTAATGTGCTCCTTTGACTAATCGGCCATACAAGACCAAATGGGTTTATTTTTCCCAAAAGCAAAGATGAGAAAGCAAAGATGGGCAGGGAAACTCTAGTGTTAGAACTGGGGAAAGCAGAGGGAAAAGGGACGGTGCTGGTGCTTGAACCGCTTGTGAATTTTTGAATGGAATATGAGTTTACCATGTGAACTTTTACTAAAAGCCTAACATGGTCACAAACCCCAACACTTAAAATGATGAATCTACAGCATATTATCAATTGTGGAAGGCAAAAGGTATAGAAGAAAGACTGGAATGAAAGAACAGAATGTAACCAGTGACCATTTGATGCTTTATCACTTTCTATTGTTCTCTTACAACATGCATTACTTCTCCAAAATAGTGGGAAAGTCTTGTCATGGACTGTTGAGTTATAACTCACTCTTTAGCTGACCCTACAGGGGGGACCCTAGAAGCGGTTTTCGGGGGCAGTGAATCACATGGGAAGAGAGCCAGTCTTTCTTTCACAGAGAAGTTGGTGGATTCAAACCCTGCCCCTTTGGTTCGACAGCACAACTCCTTAGAGCTTAGCTACCAGAACTCCCAATGAGAAAGCAGCAAATAGGAAAGCCACCATTTGTGTAGTTACCACCCATCTGATGATTCAGCTGCCTTTCGCCCATCCCGTTCCCAGCCTCAGCCACAGGAAGGGATCTCTCCTTTCCTGTACCTGGCTAATCCATATTTTCTTGACTTCTCAGGTATCTTGTCAGTAATAATATTTTCTCTCCATATTCAACATCTTTTCTCATTTTGTTCAATTTTAGTTTATCAACATGCTTGAGTTCTCTGAATTGTAGCAAACAAACAGACCCCTGAACCGAAATTCTACCTTGGCCTCACTGTAACTCAAAACCATACTCCTCCTTTCTTTCACAACCAGAGTTCTAGAAAGAGCAGTCAGAATTCTCAGTTCTTGTGGAGGAGCCTGATGTTACAGTGGTGGAAGAATTCAGCTGCTGAAGTTAGTAGTTCTAGCCCATGAGCTGCTCCACAGTGAGAGATGTGGCAGTGTGCTTCTGTGAAGATTTCTGGCCTTGGAAGCCCCTTGGGACAGTTCTGTTCTGTCTTATACGGTCACTATGAATTAGAATCAACTCGCTGATTCTGGTGAGGTTTTGATTTGGTTTAGATCGTGAGACATTACTCAACTCACTATATTCTGACATCTTTCTACAAAATAACCTTAAACTTGCTCTTACCAAGTCCTCAAATTGCCTAGTTGTCTCTTTTCAATCTTTCTCTTATAAATCTCTCTGAGGTATTTGACACTTGGTTTCTTTAACACACCTGTAGTAAGAATAGCTGTGACAAACTTTGTACCTGTTATGTACCATGTCTTCTTACAGACAGTATCTGTAATCATTGTCCTAATGTGAAAGGGAGGCATTTCTTATGATAAAGTAAAGATGGTTGTTTTATGTCCATAATCCCATGAATGCACAAGATGGAGTGAGGATTTGAAATCTGTCTGAAGTCCAAGTTTTTCTTAAGTTTTTTTTTTCTCCCCTATTTCTGTGGCCACCACTTTGGAACTTCCCCCCTCTGGATATAATTCTTCACATGTACGTTCTCCAGGATCTTCCTTTTTGCCCCCTCCTTTTTTCTTCCTTTATGTAGTCTTGCTGGAGTATCTTATCTATGCCATCAATTCATTTGTATGTTACACTCTTCCCTGAGCTTCAGACCACATGTGCCAGAGTGTGAAGTATTTCCACCTGATTGTGCCTCAGACCCTTCACACTCAACAAGTCTAAAATGGACTTTATTGTGATCCTTCTCCCAACTCCTCTCTCTTTGGGTCCTCTGTCTTACCACCACTGGGACGATCCAGTGGTCCTTCCTCTCTCCCTTTCTTCTTACCTAACTCACTGTGGTTGATGTCATCCTTGCTATGGACTTTTCCAAATGCCTTCCTGATCTGTGTCTCTGATTCTAGTTCTGAAACTATCTAAGTTACTTCCCATATCACTACTGGAAGAGATCTTTGTAGCACAGATGTCTCATCAGGTCAAATCCCTGCTAGCTGTTCTCAGTGGCCTCCCACTCCTGAAATCTCCAATCCAATTAAACTTGATCCTCTTTCTATGATACTTTATGGTCTTATCTGTCCTATTACTCTTCTCTGAGGTCCATCCACTCCCCAACAGAATTCTCTCAACTCCCAATATTTCATACTGCTCTGAGTCCCCAATTCTTTTCTCTTGTGTCTCTCTGTGCATCTTTCGTTTTTGTACAATGATGTCTCTGTGTTGAGTCATTGAGGAGATTCCACTTCATCTTTTGAGTTGCAAAGATTCTGTCAACTGGCAAACATCAGATTAAATACTGAGCCTTCACTTCTGTGAAGTCTCCTATGATTTTTGTCACGGAGACTCAGAGCCTTCATTGACTGCATTCTCCTTATCCTCTGTTAATTATTTTATTGTTTTCTGTCTCTTGAGAACCTTGTAGTGTAAACAGTTAACTCACAGGCTGCCAACAGAAAAGTAAGAGGTTTGAATCCATTCAGAGACATCTCAGAAAGAAAAGCCCAATAATCATTTCCTGAAAAGTCAGCCACTGGCAGCCCTTTGGAGCAGCTCTGCTTTGACAAACATGGAATTGCTATGTCAAATTAAACTGGTATCAATTTAATGGTAACTGCTTTCTAGATAATCTGTTCACTTGCGTGTCTCACTTTCAGATTGTGTGGTTCTTGGGTATACACTATAAACATGGTTTTTATTTTTTTCCTGTGAAATATGCACACATGTGTGCATAAAACCCAAATTAGAGGTAATGAATAATTATAACTAGAAACTTGTTTAACTGTTACCAAGGCCATGCGTGAAATATTTCTGCACTCTGGGAGACCCTTGTATGCCTTCCTGAATCCTCACCACACCACAACTACTTTGGTTTTTATGGGTTAATTCCTGGGTTTTCTGTGTCATATGTATCCTCAAACAATGCAGGGTAGGTTTGCCTGATGTAGCAACATCAGGTATATTTTGTTGTGCTTTGTTTCTTTCATCCAACATGATATTTGTGTGATTCCCTGCATACTGTATCCAGCTTAACTCTTGATTTTTCTTGCTGGTGTAGTCTCTACCAAGTGGTCCTGCTAATCCAAAAACTGAGCCTCTCTGGTCATTCAAATCCACTGGAGGCTCCAGGGAGAAAGATGAGCAATCCCTTCCCATGGGATTTATAACCTCCGAAACCTAACAGAGGGTCAGCTATGAGCTGGTTCCAACTTGACAGCAGTAGGTTTGAGGATAGTCATTCAGTCACTCACTCCTTGCCATTCAGTCAGAACCGAATTATAGCTGACCCTCCAGTGGGTTTTCAGAGGCTGTAAATTGCAAGGAAGAAGACTGGTCATCTGGAGAAGATGAACAGCTAGCGGATCCTAACGACCTGCCTTGGGATTGGCATTACCACTCCTTACCCACTAGGCCACCAAAGCTTCCTTTTGAGTAGCAATACTTCACTATACTGATGTCGTTGTTGTATATTGACCCATAGCTGGCTCTCTGACCCATAGCCCATAATCCAGGAGTTTTTCAGAAGCAGTTAATCACCTAGGAGGAGATTTCCCATTCTTTTTCTGTTGAGCAGCTAGTGGCCTTGAACTGTGTTCCTTCAGGATTTCAGTACAGCTTCTAACCACTAGGCCACCAGAGCTCCCTGGTAGATTGTCATTGTAGTTATGTGCCATCAAGTCACCTGCGACTTGTAGTGACTCTATGTACAAAAGCTCAGAAGCCTGCCCTGACCTGAGAGAGTCTCTACCTCTGATACACCTATCCCCATTGCCATAGTTACTGTATTAATCCGTCTCACCTGGGGTCTTCCTCTCCTATCTCATTTGGGGTCTTTCTCTCCTATGCTGTCCGTCAACCCTTCTAAGCATGATGTCCTTCTCCAAGTATTGGTCTCTCCTAGCCACATACCCAAAGTACGTGAGATGGAGCTTGAAAATCCTAGCCTCCAAGGAGAAACTTGGTTTCCCCCTTTCCAAGACAGACTTACTTGTTTTTCATGGCATCCATGGTATGTTCAGGTCTCTTCTCCAGCACCACAACTAATCAATTCTGATAGACAACAGTTTTTATCTATTATTGGTAATGGGCTTATTTATGTTGTGATCTCATGGAATTTTAAATAGTGTGTTTATTTTTTTTTTTATCTACAGTGCCTGGGTTTTTTAGGGTGTGGGATTGTCTAATCATACATACGTGAAGACATACATATTTTCAACTCTATAGATAATGCCAAACTATTTCTTCAAATTAAGTGTAGCAATTTATATCCCATGAGCAGTGTTGAGTGTTTTCATTGCTCTGCATCTTTGCCACCAGGTAGTATAGTCAGACTTTTAAATTTTATCAACATTAATTAGTATGTAGTGGTCTTTAATTAGAGTTTTAATTTGTATTTCCCTGTTGTTTTGGATCATCTGCATTTCCTTTTCAGTGAAGGACCTACTTGAGCCTTTGTTTATTTTTCTAATGGATTGTTTGTTTTACTGCTTTGTAAAACTTTTATATATATGCTGAATGTGTCCTTTGTTGAATGTATGCATTGAAAGGAATGCTCAACTGTAAAGTATTCGAATAAAAATTGTGAAATATCACATAAAACATGCAGACACACGAGATATTTATGGATTACAGTGTTTATTCTTTATCTCAGTCCTAAAGAGTACAGAAGAACAAAGCCATTAGAATAGAGAAATAATTGCCTATGCGTCTTACAAATAACCTCCTCGCTCTATTCTCCTCCCCAGGTGTTATTATTGTCCCAAGTGCTGGCGTTGGCATTGTCCTGGGAGGCTATATTATTAAAAAATTGAAACTTGGTGCAAGAGAATCTGCAAAACTAGCAATGATCTGCAGCGGTGTGTCTTTGCTGTGTTTTTCAACCTTGTTTATTGTTGGATGTGAAAGTATTAATCTAGGAGGCATAAACATCCCTTATACCACAGGGTAAGTACAATTAAAGAGCCATTTCCTTTCATTATGATTTAAGAGCTAAGTCCTGTGGGGTTTGTGTACCAGTGGTCAGACTTGTGCCTGCTCCATGGAACACATGCTTGTTCTCGCTGTGTGTACTGTGAGCTAGCTTGTACACTTTTAGGGCAGAGGCCACGGGCTCTCCCCACTCTCTGTCTTTTTTTGATCCTTGCTGAGTATCTTCTATAGCATTTTGATTACTGCAGATGTAGAGCAAATGTTTGATGAATTAATGAAGATTTTTCTTTTCTGATGCAATGGGGTGTTTTGTGTTTTTTTTTTTTTTAGAAATTTTTTGTATTAATTTCAATAAAAGTTTACAGATTTTGGATTTCCATTCATTCTTTGTAGCACTTTTCCCCCTGCCCACCCCTCCAGCCCCAATTCGCTCTTCTCTTTCAAAAGTAAAAGAAAAATTCTTTCATTGTTATACAAACCCTTCCCCAAAGTCCAATCCACTATGCAGCCTTCATTCTGGACTCCTGTCATGACAAGAATACCTAATCATAGATCCCTTTTAAACAGTTCTGTCCCTCACCAGTTTCAATGCATTATACACAATTTATCCCATCTTTCTCACTCTCCCCCTGCCCCAACCCCAATGTCACTTCCATTCTACAACAGTTGTACTCTGCAGTATTTGTCTTTTTTAAAAAATTTTATTAATTTTAATGAACATTTATAGAGATTTTAGGTTTCCATTCATTCCTTGTTGCACTATTTTCTCTACCCTCCCCCTTCCAGTTCATTCCTCTTTTTTTCCCCCCTTGAAAGTCTTTTTTAATTGTCCCATTGCCACAGTGCTTGTCAAAGCCAGTTCTGATTAATCTCCTTTGTCAGTGTGTCCTTTGCCCTTCCCTATCACTCCTCACTGAGAGAGATCTCACCCTGATTCATAAGGAAAAGGGGATGGCGTATCCTCTTACCTACTTCCTGCTGAAAAGGGATGCTGTGGGTTTCAGGGTGAAGATCTTCTCCCACTACTCTAAAGGGCCCCTTTGGCAATAGGAAACACGTAGGCTATTGTGGAGATTGATTTTGGAACTTACATACACTGTAATCAGTTGTGCTTAGCTGTACATGTTCATATCCTTAAAGATGTATCATGGAACTGTTGCAGCCTAGAAGACACAA
>NW_006399758.1:12714232-12769024 GCF_000299155.1 Elephantulus edwardii | reverse complement strand
ATATTTGTCCTTTTGTGACTGGGATATTTCACTCAGCATAATGTTTTCCAGAGTCAACCATTTTGAATAATATTGCATGAGTTCCTTGGTTTTCAATGCAGCATAGTATTCCATTGTTTGAATATACCACAGCTTCTCTATCCATTCATTTGTTGTTGGGCACTTTGGTTGCCTCCAACTCTTTGCTATTGTGAACAAAGCTGCAATAAACATGGGTGTGCATTTATCTGGTGGGGTGGCAGTTATGGTTTCATTAGGGTATGTTCCCAGTAGTGGAATTGCTGGGTCAAATGGTATCTCTATTTGCAACTTTTTGAGAAAGCTACATACAGCCTTCCTTAGTGGTTGTACCATTATACAGTCCCATACACAGTGAATAAGGGTTCCAGTTTCTCCACAACCTTGTCAGCATTTGTTGTTTGCTGTTCTGTTAATTTTTTCTTATGGGGATGAGATGATATATGATTCAATGTTTTAAAAGGGAGAAAAATGGGCAATCTCCTCCTGTGCAATTTATTGCTTTAGAACACCTGCTGGAGGATCAGGTTAGAGTTAGTTCCAGCTCAGCATGACAAATACATTCATATTTCAAATTGTGTGTTTGAAAACATACAATTGAATAAAAATACAGTGTTCAGTGAAAAGGCTTACTGTTGATCACATCTCTTCCATCTATCTATTTTCCCCAACACTCTATCCAAAGGCAAAAAGGACCCCTTTTGTTCATTTCTTGCTTGTCCTTCTAGGAATGCTTTGCACAAATAGAAAAAGTTATGGATATGAATTTTAAGCGAAATGATAGATAATGTTATATACATAATTTTATAAACTTTTTGTGGAGTCTTTTTAAAAAATTGTTATTTGAAAAGTAAATTATAGCTTAGAGATCTTTTTGTATCAGTAGTAATAATGATAACAATAAATAACTCTTACTACATAATCTATAACCTTACAACATGCCAGAGATTCTTCTGATTGCTTTGTATATATTGACTCACTCATAAAAAATATTCGCATAAGGCAAGTGCTGTAATTAATTCTCATATTCTAGAAAGGAAAACTGAAGTATACTTCCAAATGAACCAGTGATGTCCTTTTAAATTAATGACCCTCCAAGAAAAGAAACAAAAACATCTATTTGAAACACTGGTCAAATTCTGTGGTGTAAATACTACCATCATAGCTGATTCTAAGCTACCAACATGAAGACACTGAACGTTGAGTGAAAAGGAGATGCTTATTTGAAGACTATTTATATAGTGGTATTTCCATCAATCAGAATACCTGGTATGAGTAACTTATTCATGAATAACCTAGTATCTAGATGTTGTTAGGTATTGTTTTTAGTTGTCATGGGGTTGGCTCTGATTCATGGCCATCATATGTGTAACAAAATGAAATGTTGTCTAATCTTGCACCATCTGCATGATCATTATTATGTTTGAGCAGTATTGTTGTTGTTGTATGCTGTCAAGTTGAGTATGACTCGTACTGACCATATGAACAAAAGATCTGATCCCTGTTCTATCTTGTGCCATCTTCACACTTCCTGACACATATGAGCCCGTTGCGATAGTCACCATGTCAGTCTATCTAGCTGAGGGTCTTCCTCTCCTTCATCAACCCTCCAACCTTCCCAACATCATGTCCTTCTCCAAGGAGTAGCCCCTCCTAGCAACAGGCCCAACGTATGTGAGGCAAAGCCTCATCATTCTTGCCTCCAAAGATCACTCCAACTGCATCTTCTCGAAGACATATCTGTTTGTTCTCTTGGCTGTCCATTGGATGTTCAGTGCTCTTCTCCAACATCACAGCTCAAAGACGTCAATTATTTTTCTGTCATCCTTACCCATTGTCCAGTCCTCAAATGCATAGTGAGTGATTTGAAAAACCATGACCTGAGTCAGATGCACCTTAGTTCTCAAACTGATGTCATTACTTCTCAATAATTTGAAGAGGTCTCCAACTGCAGATTTTCCCAGTGCAATGTGTCTCCTGATTTCCTGACTGCTGGTACCAAGAATGTTAATTGTTGATTAAAACAAGATAAATGAAGCTGTTGATAGTTTCAATCTCCTCTCCATCCATCATGATGATACCTATAGGTCCAGTGGTAAGAATCTTTTTTTCTTGACATTGAGATGCAGTCCACACCGAAAGCTATATTCCTTGATCTTCTGTAACAAGTGCTTCAAGTTCTCCTCACTTTTGTGTCATCTGCACAATGCAGGTTATTAATGAGTCTCCCTCCAATCCTGATGCCACACTCTTCTTCATAGAGCCCAGCTTCTTGAATAATTTCCTCAGAATACAGATTGAATAGGCATGGAGAGAGAATACAACTCTGACACACTCCCTTCTTAATTTTAAACCATGCAGTGTTCCCCTGCTCTGTTCACACAACGTCCTCCTGGTCCAGGTAGAGGTTTTGCATGAGCACAGTTAAGTGCTCTGGGACTCCCATTCTTCTCAATGTCAGCCACAACTTGCTATGACCCACACAGTCAAGTGTCTTTAAATGTCAATAAAGCACAAATATACATTCTTCTGGTATTTCTACTTTCAGCCAGGATCCATCTGACTTATTAAAATAAGTCCACAGGAGCCAAGATATGATCTTGAATCAATTCCATTTGAATTTCAAGATCATCTTAGGAAAAGGTTTGAGGTATTGAATACCAAGATGAATTGAAGATCAGATGAATTGTGAAATGATATCAAGGATATCGTCCATGAAAAAAGCAAAAGGTCATTACAGAAGCCTAAGAGAAAGAAAAAGTTGAAATAGATGTCAAAAAAGTCTCTAAAAATTGCCCTGGAATATCAAGAAGCCAAAACAAAAAGAAATATGCCAAAGTTAAAGACCTGAACAGATAATCTCAAAGGACAGCTTGGGAGGACAAAACAAAGTACTATAGTGGAAATGGAATTAGAGAATAAAAATAGAAGAACTTACTCTGCATTTCTCAACCTGAGAGAACTGAAAAAGAAAGTTAAGCCTCATGCCACATTATTGAAAGATGGTATAGGCAATATATTGAATGACCCAGAAAGCATCAAAAGAAGATGGAGGGAATACATATGATCATTGTGCCAGAAAGAACTGATTGGCACTGAAAAATTTCAGGAAGTATCATATGAACAAGAGCAAATAGTAAAGAAGGAGGAAGCAGAAGCTGCATTTAAGTCATTGGCAAAAAAATAATACCCCAGGAATCACTGAGATACCAATTGACTTATTTCAATTACCAGATTCAGCCTTGGATGCACTCACCAGTCTATGTCAGGAATTTGAGCAATATTAGACATAGAAAATAGTAAAATGTAGCAAAATGTTTAGATGGTGATGAGTTTTGAGTATTTATTACCTTTTGAATGTTGACTTTTAAAAAATATCATTTATTTAATTATAGATCTATTTACTATTTAATTGTGATTATACTTCACAAGTAGTTGATAAAATCTCTGATAACTTAGCATTATAGATTCAGGGTGGTGGCTTCAAGGACAGCACTCCGGAAAAATCCAGGACTTAATCCTGGCCATTTGGGTGTAGAGTCTTCGCCCCTAAGCACTGCTTTTTAACTACCGCATAAAATTTCATTTTCTTTTACTTGGTGACTTAACCAGTCTCCAATTGAGAGACAGATGGATAATTTCCATTGTTCGTTATTAAAGATTGAAATGCTGCAGTAAACAATTTCATGCATCTACTGTTTCTTTCATGTACCATTTATTTATTTGTCAAATAAATTCCCAGGAGTCAAATTGCAATAAATATTTCCAGATTGCCTCCACAGGTGTTGTACCAGTTTTTACCCCTTGCAGCAATATACCTGAGTATTGACGAATAGAAGGCAGACAACTCATCAAGTTATAAAAAGCTTGATTTCTATTTCTTATATATATTTAAGTAAATAGCCATAGATTTCATTACTAAGACTCTTGTTCTTGGTACAAACCAGCACTTTATAATTTGATTCTCAGTGGACTTCTGTGTTATAAAATATCCCATTTGAAATTTGAACAAGAAAAACTTCAATTCATTTTACTAACCTCGAGTGTAACCAATAAACAGCTGATATAAAACAAAAGAATAATAACCAAAAGCCCCTCAACCTCCACAACACTGTGACAATTTATTTAGTTTGCAGAATATGATAATTTGTTCTCAAAATTACTTTTCTACCTGGAGATGTGTGTGTGTGTGTGTGTGTGTGTGTGTGTGTGTGTGTGTATAAGATGACAGCATAGTTCAGGTATGTGGTATAGGAAATTAAGGCCTTGAAAGTAAACTACAATCCAGAAGAGTGGTGTGTGTGTGTGTGTGTGTATAAGATGACAGCATAGTTCAGGTATGTGGTATAGGAAATTAAGGCCTTGAAAGTAAACTACAATCCAGAAGAGTGGTAAGAAGTCATGCTTTTGAGTTGCATCTGATTTGGTCTCTAGCCTCTCTCTGCTTGGCCAGTTTATGAATTCTAAGCCTTAGTTTGTAAACGAGGGTGATGATACCACTACCAATTTGACACTTAGGAGCTATCTTAGAACTTGCAGGGATGATCAAGAAATCATAGGTTTGGCCCCTGGAATGGGGTCATATAAGGAGAGTTGTGGTAGGTTAGTGGAAATGTTTGTCTCTGTAAGGGACAGTGTCTCTCTGGAGTGTTAATGCCTTTTGTCAACTGGGCCAATGGTTGAAGATGAGGGGAAGAAATGAGCATGTGCTGGGCTTTCCTAGAACGTGAGAGTCTGATTGTCATTGCATCTCATTCCAATGAACTTCTGAAAGGAATGGATGCCATTTCTTTCCCACTTTCCAATTTCTACTGAGTTCTCCCATTAGGCAATCCACCAAGCCTGGCACCATACTGGGAAGGGTATGGGAGCATGTAGTGTTAGATGGGAATATGACGGGAACGTGAGGGCCTGGTTGTCAGCACTTAGTCCTGCATACTGTCAGGTAATGTGCTTCCTGCTCACTCCCTCCTTCAAATACAAGAATGAGGAACTTTTATTCAGAGGTTAACAAGACTTTAAAAAAATATTTTCTAATTTCTTTAGAGAATAATTTCCTAATGAGTGTCTGGGTTTTGAATTGGGCGTAGAAACAAGTGAATAGATGGGATTGGAAAGGTCCATTCACACTGTGTTCCCCCTCCTAGATCTTCAAGGGAGCTCCATTGTTTTCAGCTCCCCATTTCACATTATTTCTGGTTGCACCTGAGCTCAGGGTTTCTTGAAGCTTCACAGGGAAGACTGGCTTCTCTTCCATAATAACCACTTCCTAATCAACTTGCATTTTCATTGAAACTTGGTGTCTCAGTTTTGTTTCCTTTCCATGACTTCTCCCCCTTTTAAATTCTGCTTAACTTCATGTATTCTTTTTTTTTTTTATACAAAGGTATTTTAGTAAACAAAATACTGTATTTGCGGCAGCTTTTAGAAAAGCATATAAAAATTCGTATAATTTTAAGTTAAAGCTAAGGGCCAGTAGTTTATCTGCTGACACATCATTCAATAATCATATCTTCTTTCTTTTCAGTTGGAGTTCACCATCATTGACATTTAAATGGAAAAATCTTTAGTTGCCCTTTTAGTTATCTTTCTTCTCCGATTGCTTCTTTTCAGCCTCCAGTCTTTGTATTTTTGCTTCCAATATTTTGGTATAATTTAACTCCAGCAAATTCCAGGCAGAGTATTAGTGGTTTTTCTGCCAAGATATATAGCAACACAGGCATGTGGTCAGGAACCTTCCAGTTCATGATGCAGCCGCCGTGTGTCCCTTGTGAACAGCACAGGTCATGCACACAGGAGCATCAGCAGGGAGGGGAGGCTGGGAGGTCGGGCATTGCTGTTCTCCTGCCCTGGGCTGGCACACAAACTGTCACTTTCACAGTTGTCCTCAACTTCATATATTCTTAAAAAGAATGGAAAGTAGATTTACTTGCATTTTAAACTTCAAGAACCCTCAAGACAGTTGAAGTTGTTGCTTAACACTCAATCTGCTTTGCCAATCCTGAATCAATGGCTTCTGCATGTCTCAGCATTACTGGGGAAAATTATGTAATTGTGCTGGTTGGCTCCATTACAAATTTATGAGTTCCAGTCTTAGCAGGTCCTCATCTTTGCTGAGCAGTCCATTTCCTTAACCCCATCAGAGTCTTTTCCCGTGTTCTATGCTGGGAAAGCATCTGGATTTTTAAAATCCTTTTCTTCAAGTTCTTTATTTTCTTGTCCTTAACAGACAACCTAGTATTTCACATTAATGAGAAACAGAGGCCCAAGAATAAGCCCCCTTCTATTATCCCTTCTCATTTTCAAAGATAGTGTTATTTTCAAAGGCAAATCCTGGTTTCATCATTTTATAGCTGTATGATCTTGTAAAAAAAAATCAATTACCTAGTATTATTGAGCCTGGGCTTCCTCATGTGTAAAACAGGTGTTAATGTCACCTGGATCAAAGTGTAATTAAAGTAAAACACATGTGATGATAGAATTACAAGTAGCACAGAAAAATAAGGAGATGAAATATCTCCTCCCTCTAGACTCATCCTGTAATTTAAAGCCTTCAAATATTTTAAAAAATATATGCTTTTGCTTGGCTCCACAGTCAACAGTCTTGGCACCAGCAGCCAGGAAATTAAAAGGCACATTGCCATGGGAAAGTCTGCTGTTAGGGACCTCTCCAAAGTACTGAAGAGCAATAGTGTCTCTCTGGAGACTAAGGTGCATCTGATACTGCCCATGGTCTTCACAATCACTTGTTATGCATCAGAGAATTGGACAGTGACCAGGGAGGATAGAAGGAGAATTGATGCCTTTGAGCTGTGGTGCTGGAGAAGAGTATTGAGAATACCATGGACTGCTAGGAAAACAAACAGATTTGTCCTGGAAAGGGTTAAACCGGGTGGCTCCTTGGAGGCAAGGATTCTGAGGCTCTGTCTAACATACTTTGGACATGTTGTGAGGGAGAGACAGGTCCTTGGAGAAGGACATCATTCTTAGGAGGGTGGAGGGACAGCACAGGAGAGGAAGGCCATCTGTGAGATGGATTGATTCAGTGACTGGGATAATTGGGATGGGAGTTTCAGAGACAGTGTGATTGGCACAGGACAGAGCAGAGTTTAGGGCTGTTGTACATAGGGTCGCTATGAGTCGCAAGCGACTCGACGGCACATAACAACAACAACATATGCTTTTGCAAAATTAATGACCTAATTCAACACGTCTATCAAATAGAAAAAGAACAACATCCTAAACCCACAGCCTCTAGAAGAAAGGAAATTTATAAGGATAAGGGCTGAAATCAATGGGATAAAAAGCCTGAAAAACAAGTGGAGCCATCAACAAGACCAGGAGCTGGCTATTCAAAAGAGTCAGTAACTAGACAAACCATTGAAAAAATTAATGAAAGAAAAGACACAAATAGCTTGAATAAGAAATGAAAGATGTGACAGGTGAGACCTCATCCACCCTGGAGCATAGTCACTCTGCGCAGTCACTGCCTTTCTCACCCGCCACTCCCAGCTCACTCTGGATGGTGAATGATATCACTGTGCTCGTGGTGGAAAACTGCTCTGGCATGTGCAAGGCTGGCTTCACGGTCGAGGACACCTCCCGGGCTATCTTCCCCTCCATCGTGGGGCACCCTTGGCACCAGGGACTGATGGTGGGCATGGGCCAGAAGAACTCCTATGTGGGTGACGAAGCCCAGAGCAAGAGAGGCATTCTGACTCTCATTGAGCACGGCATTGTCACCAACTGGGACAACATAGGGAAGATCTGGCACCACACCTTCTACAACGAGCTGTGTGTGGCCCCCTGAAGAGCACTCAGTGCTGCTGACGGATGCCCCCTGAACCCCAAGGCTGACCGGGAGAAGACCTAGATCATGTTTGAGACCTTCAACACCACTGCTGTGTACGTGACCATCCAGGCCGTGCTGTCCCTGTATGCCTCTGGCTGAACCACCAGCATCGTGATGGATTCTGGCGATGGGGTCACCCACACTGTGCCTCACTACGAGGGGTAAACCCTCCCCCATGCCATCCTGCATCTGTCCTCACTGAGAGAGGCTACAGCTTCACCACCACGGCTGAGCAGGACATTGTGCATGGCATCAAGAAGAAATTCTGTTCTGTTGCCCCGGACGTCAAGCAGGAAATGGCCACGGCAGCTTCCTTGTCCTTCCTGGAGAAGAGCGACAAGCTACCCAATGGGCAGGTCATCACCAACAGTAATGAGCATGTCCACTGCCCTGAGGGACTCTTCCAGCCCTCTTTCCTGGGTATGGAGTCTTGTGACATCCAGGAGACTACCTTCAACTCCATCATGAAGTGTGATGTTGACATCTGCAAGGACCTCTGCACCAACACAGTGCTGTCGGGCAGGATCACCATGTACCCAGGCATCACCGACAAGATGCAGAAGGAGTTAACAGTGCTGGCCCCCAGAACGATGAGATCAAGTTGATGGCTCCTCGAGTGTAGATACTCCATGTGGATCGGTGGCTCCATCCTGGCCTCCCTTCCAGCAGATGTGTTTCAGCAAGCAGGAGTACTACCAGTCTGGCCCCTCCATCGTCCACCTCAGATGCTTCTACGTGGACTGTTAAGTTGCAGTACACCCTTTCTTGATAAAAACAAAACAAAAAACCAAACCCAAAACACACCTAACTTGCATAGGGAAAAAAAAAAACAAACCCAAAAAAGCAAAGGAGATGAGAATTGTCATGGCTTTATTTGCTAGTTTTTTGTTTCTTTTTAAAATTTTTTCCTGTTTTTTTTTTCCCTCCTCTTGACTCAGGATTTAAAAACTGGAACAGTGTGGGTGACAGCAATTGGTGTGGAGCGAGATTCCCCCCAGTTCACCAGTGTGGCCCAGGACTTTGTACATTTTTCTTTCTTTTAAAAAAATATTTATTATAAATAATGGCAACGTGATGATGTGACAGGAAGCTCCTGCCTTTCCAAAAGCCTCTCCCTTCCCCCAAGCAGAAGAGCCTTGTCCACCACTCGGGTCCACACACAGACGGGTTGATAGGGAGCATTGCTTTTGTATAAATTATACCTAATCCACTTTTTTGTTGTTGTTGTTAAATAAATCTTCTGCCTTAATATTTGTTTTTTAGTTTCTGTTTTCAATAGTCAGCGATTGGAGGCCCTACTTTTTTGGGGTGCCTTCCCTTTCACCCAACTCTAGAAATATGAAGGCTTTTGGTCTCTCTGGGGTGGCTGAGACATGGAGACAGCTAGGGCTTTACCTGAACACTGACTTGAGACCAGTTGAATAAAAGTGCACACATTAAAAAATGGGGGGAAAAATGAAAGAGGGGACAATACAACAGAACAAGCTGAAATTAATAATAACTGAATATTATGAAAAGCTATACACTTACAAATTTGAAAACCTAGAGGAAATGGACAAATTCCTAGAAAAAAACACTTTACACAGATTGACATGGATAAATGTAGAATACTTGGACCGACCTATCACAAAAGAAGAAATTGAGCAGGTCATAAAAAGACTCCTCAAATAAAGTCCTGGCTCAGATGGCTTAAGGACTGAATTCTACCAAACATTTAGAGACAAACTATCACCAAATGTACTTAAGTGATTTTAAAAAAATAGAAAAAGAAGGAATACTTCCAGAGTCATTTTATAAAGCAAGCATAACCTAATACCAAAACCAGGCAAAAATACTACCAAAAAAGAAAAGAAAAGAAAAACTGTAGACCAATATTCCTCATGAATATAGATGCAGAAATTCTTAGCAAAATCTTGGCCATCAGAATTTAACAGTATAAAAAATAATTCATCAGGGAGCTCTGGTGGCCTAGTGGTGGGATGCTGTACTGCAATCCCAGAGGTATGCTGTTCAGGTCCATCAGATGCTCTGCTGGATAAGGAGGGAGTGATCTCCTCCTGTACCCATCAGATCTGATTTGATGGTACATATAAAAAATAATAAATAAAAAAAATCATCATTATCAAGTAGATTTCATAACGGATAGGCAAAGATGAGTCAACATAAGGAAAACAATCAACATAATTCATCACATTAACAAAGGAAAAAATAAGAACCACATGATCCTATCAATTGATGAAGAAAAGGCTTTGACAAAATCCAACATCCCTTCCTGATTAAAACACCCAATAAAATTAGAATAGAAACAAATTTCATCAACATAGTGAAAAGTATATACTCAAAACCAAGAGCCAACATCATTCCCAATGGACAAAGACTAAAGACATTCTCCTTGTGAAAGGGACCAGACAAGGATGCCCACTTTCCCCACTACTATTCAATATTGAATTATTCAAGAACCATTAAAAACAGATGGAAGGAGTATAGAGTCATTGTGCCAAAAAGAATTGACTGACACAGAAGAATTTAAAGAAACAACATATAAGCAAGAGGCAATGGTGATGAAAGAGGAAGTTCAGGCTGCTATGAAGGACTTGGCAAAAAAGAATAAAGTTCCAGGAACTGTTGGAATATCAATTGACATATTTCAGCAAACAGATGCTGCCCTGCGTGTGCTCACCTAGTTGTGCCAAGAAATCGAGAGGCCAACTGATTGGAAGAGATCCATATTTATTTCCATTCCAAAAAAAGGTGACCTGACAGAGTGTGGACATTATAGAACAATATCACTAATATCACACGCTTGCAAAATCCTCCTGAAGATTATCCAGAAAAAGACTTGAACAGTACATTGACAAAGAACTACCAGGCTAGGTTTAAAAGAGGTTGTGGCACTAGGAACATTAGTGCTAATGTCAGATGGATCTTGCCAGAAAGCAGAAAGTACAAGAAGAATGTCTATCTGTGTTTCATTGACTATGCAAAGGTATTTGACTGTGTGAATCACAATAAATTGTGGCTAACCTTGAGGAAAATGGGAATCTCAGAACACTTGATTGTGCTTATACAAAACTTATACTTGGCCAAGAAGCAGCCCTCAGAACAGAGCAAGGAAACACTGCATTGTTCAAAATCAGGAAAGAAGTGTGTCAGGGATGCAGCCTGTCCCCATACATTTTCAACCTTTATGCAGAACAGATCATTCGGGAAGCAGGGCTTTATGAGGAGGAATGTAGCATCAAGACTGGAGGAAGACTCATTAACATGCAGCTGACACAACTTGCTTGCTGAAACTGAATAAGACCTAAAGCACTTGTTGCAAAAGGTCAAGGACTGTAGTCTTCAATATGGATTGAAGCTCAACATCAAGAAAACAAAGATTTTTCACCACTGGGCCGATTGGCAGCACCATATTAGATGGAGAAACAGTTACAGCTTGCTAGGCTCCACAATCAACACTCTTAACACGAGCAGTCAGAAAATCAAAAGACAAATTGCCTTGTGAAAATCTGCAGTCATGGACCTCTCTAGAGTGCTAAAGAGCAACGATGTCAGTCTAGATACGAAGGTGCACCTAATCCAGGCCATAGTCTTCTCAATTACTTGTTATTCTTCAGAGAGTTAGACAGTGACTAAGGATGACAGAATAAGAACAGATGCCTTTGAGTTGTAGTGCTGGAGAAGAGTCTTGAACATACCATGGACTGCCAGGAAAACAAATAGTTCTGTCTTGGAGAAGGTGAAACCAAGTCTCTCCTTGGAGGCTAGGGTTTTGAAGCTCCACCGCTCTTACTTTGGGCATGTGGCCAGGAGAGATCTGTCCTTGGAGAAGGACATTATTCTCAGAAGGGTGGATGGACAGCGCATGAGAGGGAGACCCCGCATGGGATGGATTGATATAGTAACTGAGGTAATGGGGGTTGGTGGGTTGAGATTAATGAGACTGGCTCATGACAGGGAAGGGTTCTGAGTTGCTATCCATCACAGGGTGCTCAATGGCACTTAACAACAATAACATACTATGACAGGTTTGGAAGCAGGAGTGGCATCCACTTCCCAAGTAACATGCTCTGGAAACTCTATGAACTTTGATAAATGCTCGTAGTTGTAAAGGAGCTTCAGGACTTTTGTTCATAGGGTTGCTTTGAGTTGTGCTCGACTTGAAGGCAATCAACAACAACATTCAGTATTATATTGGTAGTACTTGCTAGGATGATATATCAAGAGAAGGCAATAAGAGGCAACCAAGGTGGCTGATTTTAGTTTGTAGCCTTCAGACCTGGTTTTACTTATTTTTGGTAAACATTCTTCTAAGTGGTATAGCACTGGTCTGTCCATTTATTGTATAGAGGTAACCTGTGGTTGCTGTGATGCTAAACATTGTGACACTGATGTGTCAAATACGATAATGGCTACCCCTGGTGGACAGTGTTTAGTGGAGCTCCCCGATTAAGACAAACTTGGAAGCAAGAGTGGCATCCACTTCCAAAATGGCTTGTCTCTGGAAACACTATGAACAGTGCTCAGGTCTTTCATTCATAGGGTTGCTATGAGTTGTCTATGACTCGATGGCACTTAACAACAACAGCAATCAAGAAAACTAAGAGGAATAGAAAGAAACTAAGAAAGCAATACCATTTACAATAATGTACCACAAACTGAGATAGGAATAAACCTACCAAGACACACAAAAGATTTTTATAAGGAAAACTACAAAACACTACTGTGAGAAACTGTAAGAATCCTAACTAAATGGAAAATATTCCCTGTTTATGGATAGGAAGACTCAATATTGTGAAAATTACAGTCCTGCCAAAAGTAATCTACATATTAAATACAATCCCAATACAGACACTAGACTAATTTTTCAAGATCAAAAGGCATTTGGCAAGTAAGCATAGCACTTCTATAAAACAAAAATGAAGTGAGAGGGACAGCACTCCCTAATCTCAAAATCTACTGCACAGCTGTAATAACCAAAATAGACATGAAGACCAATGGAATAGAACTGAGAACCCAGAAATTAACCCACTTAGTAACATCAACTTGCATTTGACAAGGAGACAAAATCTATCAAATGGAAATGAAAACCTCGTCAACAAATGGTGCTGGCAAAACTGGACTTCCACATGAAAATAGCTGAAGCAGGATCCATATCTCATACCATACACAAAAATCAACTCAAGATAGGTCAGAGACCTAAGGGTAAAGCTCCAAACCATAATACCATACGAGACAAAATGAGCTCAAACTTAAGATGCCCTCACCTGTGGTTTACATAGACTGGAAAATGCAGCCAGAAATACAGCAACTACAGAAGGCACAATCAGGAGAAGATAAAGTTGATGTATGGGACCTTCTAAAGATTAAGTCCCTGTGTATATTAAAAAAAAAACTTTGTCCAATAGGGTGAAAAGAAGACCCATAGACTGAGAAAAAACATTTGGCAGCGACAACTTAGATAGAGATCTCATAACAAAAGTTTATAGAATACAATCACAAAATGGTCAAAAGATATTTGTCTCAAGACATTTGGTTGGCCAGCAGATCCAGAAAGAAATGCTCAACATCACTGCAATAAGAAAGATGCAAATGAAAATCACAATGAAATACCATCTCCAGCAGCAGTTGAAAGTATAACAATAAATGAAGGCAAGCAATAAATATAGGCAGGCAATAAATGTTGGCGAGAATGTGGAGAGATTGGAACTCGTTTACACTGCTGGTGAGTTTATAAAATGGTGCCAACCACTCTGAAAGACAGTTTGGCATTTCCTCACAAAGCTGAACATAGATATTCCATATGAATCAGCTATTCCACTGCTAGAATACTCAGAGTAAAATAGAACTGAGACACAAATTGTTATTGGGACACCTATATTCATAGCATTATTCACAAGAGCAAGACAATGGTGGAGACAGTTCCAATATCCATCAGCAAACGAATGAATTGAGAAGTTATGGTACATTTACACAATTGAATACTATTGAGCACTTAGAAGCAATGATTTCATAAGACAGTATATATCAAGGGAGAGTCTAGGGAGAATTATGGTAAGTGAACTCATCACTCAGTCTCATAAGGACAAATACTGCATGAGACAATGATTGTGAAAATGGAAGGATAATTAATAAGACATGTATAGAAGTCCAGAAGGAGGAATGGTATTGGGGAAAGTGGCATAGGGTGTAGAGGAGAGAAATCATTGGAATGGCAGAGTTTGGTGGGTGGAGGAAAGGAGGTGAAGGGTTTAGGAAAGGTACAGTGGGACCTGAAAAGGCATGGGAATAGTGGGCATAGATCAGTGATGATGAATTAATATCTAGGGAATGATCATATAAAATGCAATGTGAATGAGAAATGTGTGAAATATCATAAACATTTTATGCTTTTTATTTTGAAGATTATATGGGAAGTTTCTCATACTTCCTACACTGGATTCTAGTATAATATGTGCTGAAAGCATTAGTTTCTAGACTGAATTCTCTCTCATTATCCTGGAGTCTGAAAAGATTCATAGCTGACCTTCCAGTGAGTTTTCAAAGGCTGAAAGTTGTGGGGGCGGTGGGGGAAGACTACCCATTTTTTTCTTCTTGGAGCAGCTGGTGGACTCAAACCATCAATGAAATACATGTCCTTTTCTTTAAAAGATAAACGGATGCCCGGAATCTATGTTGAGTCAAATGTAACCCATATAAATGCTGAAGCTGGAAGAACGTGATGTGCAAATGCACATCCTAATGATCTAACTATGTGATTTGTGGACCATCTCTGCTTATTTGATTGTATTCAACAAAGAAGAAGCAACTTGATTAGGTTTGCTGAAAACTCCTTCAAATACTTAGTTATTCCAGTATTTGTAGCCTGGCTTGAATAAAGTTTACAAATTGGCAAAAGAAAAACTGAGTTTCTGTGGAGATTTTCCTCTGGCTTCCTAAGTCCTTCTAGGAAAATAGTCTGAGAGTAGTGTAAATACTTCTGTGTGTTACAACAACTCTTGCATGGTAACTTCACCTTTGCTCAAAGAAAAAGGAGACCCTTTCTCTAAGAAGAGGCTCTGCCTTGAGCCTCTTCTCTCTGTCTTTGTTGAGTGCTCTTATGGTATGTGGTTGCCTTGCCTAGTAAAAGCTGTTTCCAGTTCTGCATGAATTTGAGATTTGTCTGTTGGATTTATCCTCTTGAATAAAGGGAAAGGTGAAGGGTGTGGCCGTGAAGTGGATCCAGTTTTGTTCAGATATCGTGATTAGCACTATACATGCCTTTAATATCTAAGGCTTGTAATACTGTTTTACCAAAGGTAGTATTTTTATTTTTTAATTAGAGGAATAAAAATTTAGAGATTAGGGGAGTTGCCTAAAGTCATCAGTTTATAAGGAATAGAATGAAGTCAGAGATTGTCTGATTCCAGACTCTAGATTCTTCTGAAGCATTTCGCTGAGGTGCTGTTTGTTTTCTGGTATGGGTTTCTTGTGCTTGTTTGTTTTTTTTTTTAAGTCAGGCACATGTTGTTATTCCCCCACCCCTTTTATACTGGTTTGTTTACAAAGTTAATACACATTGTTTTTCACAGCAGCACCAGATCTTCCCATTTGCTTTACCCACCTCTCCCTCTACCCATCAAATTGTGTGACCCTATGATTAACCACTCCCGCACCCCTGTATCCCCCCAATAATGGTCTTATACAATATTTATTCTGATGGGACTTAGTTCACTCAACATAATGCTCTCCAGTCCCTCCCAAGCTAGGTAATAATTTACAAAATCATTGCTTCTGTGTACCGTACTGCGTAGTATTTCATCATGTGAATGTACGATAATTTTTCAATCCATTGAGATGTGGTTGGACATTAGGGCTGTTACCATGTTCTTGCAATGATGAATAATGCTGCTTTGAGCATTGGTGTACAAGTCTCCAGTTGTGTGCCTCAGTTCTCATTTTCTTGGGTGAGGTGCTGTTTTACATTCTGTATTTCAAATAGACACTTCTGTGCACATGCATGCAACACCTTACTAAGCCATCAAGATTGTAGCCTTGTCAGTGTTACACTGCTTCTTGACATTCGTTACTATAAACTTGCTGTCATTACTCTGTGGTCTCCAGACCTCATTAGCATCCCAGACTTGCCACATGCTGGCTGTGTGACTACTGACGTATTTTGCACCTCGCCATGCTTGGCTTGAAAACCTTGTGTACAATAAATGAGGTACTTCTCTTGTAGAATAAATGAGGTACTTGGCAAATTTGTTAATCTCTCTGTACCTCAATATCCTTATCCTTAAACCAGTTGCTCTTGAACCAATGTGTTTTCATAGAGCTGTTCTCCTTAGGATTGTCAGTGGCCCATGTCTCCCGGAAGAAGATCATCAAACATCAAATCTGAGATGTCTCTAAAAGGACTTGAACCTCACCCTTTCAAATAGTAGCAAAGCACATTAACTATTTGCACCACCCAGAAATCCTTTCTTTTCTTTAAGATGGCTTTAATAATGGCACTTATCAGAGAGCTCTGGTGGCCTTGTGGCAAGAAACTGCACTGCAATTCCGAAGGCACATGGTTCGAATCCACCAGATGCTGTGCTGGAGAAAGAGGAGCAAATTTCCTCCTGTGCCAGTCGGATCTGACTCAGAGGTACAAAACTAGAACCACCCCCCCCCCCCCCCCCCCCCAAATAATGATACTTTTCACTTAGGAGGAAACTCTGGCAACCTAGGTGGTAAGGAGTGCAGCTGCCAATTCAATGGCCAACAGTTTGAATCCACCAGTTGACCTGAGAGAAAGAGATGAGCATTCTCTTCTTGTATAAACCTGTTCGAAGGTCAGCTATGAGTCAGTTTTGACTCAACTGCAATGAGTTTGAGTTTTCTTAGGATTATAGAGAAGACAAAATAGTTAACAATTGATAAATGATAACTAATTCATGGGCTATTTATCTTGTTAAAGGTGAAGAGAAAGAGGTTCAGAGAGGCAAAATTACTCGATTGAAGTCACACAGCTAGAAAATGGCAGTGCTGGGGTTTGAACAAAGGTTCTGAAAGCAATACTTTGATGAGCAAGAAATAAAATTTAAAAAGGAGAACAGAGTGTCTGAGCCACCTCCACTCATTAATGTGGGTTCACTGGGATATGGGGTACTTTCCAGCACTGACTGAGTTAAGGAGCGAGCATTCAAATGCTGGTCTGTAGGGTTGGGTTGGGATGAGTCAGAAGGATGGATGTTTCTTGTGCTGTCAGGGGAAAATCATTGCATTCTGGAGGAGGAGCCTGACCTGCTATTTGTGGCTCCCTTAGAAAATTCAGACTTGAAAATCTGATGATTTTTTTTCCATTATGAAAGATTCTGGGAGCTCTAGCTAGTATCCTGGCCCATTTCCAACTCAAGTAATTACATTCTCAGCACCCAGAATTTCCCTGCAGTTTTAATTAGGAAATGCGCTTTGCTTCTCTGCTGCATCTGCTGAGCTGTATTTTACACAGGTGTGTCCTAACCGTCTTGGAGCCACCGGAGCTGAGATTTTAGTGTAAAGAGTGTGTGACTTCACTAATATGAGTTATTGCCCTTCACTTTGCCTCTCCTCCAGATAATTTTTTAAATTGGGGTTAAATGTGATGTCCGTGTATAGAATGTTTAATTAGGATCACAGTTTTATTCTCTTTGATTTATCAAGTGCCATCCCTTTGAGCTGAAAGTAAAAGTCTAATAGATCATCTTTTGGTTCAGTGACTAGAGCAGCCAGTCCAGGACTTCTTCAGGGCTAACTTTTTGAGCTACAGAAACAGTAACAATGTCTTGTCAATGACAGGATGACCTCTCCACCTTTTGGACAGTTCCACTCAGCTCCAACATCTCAGAAATGGTGTTCTTCTCCTTAGATAACCTCTCTCTGTATGGTTGTATCTTTCTATTATATTACAATCAAAACTGTATCCGTCAGGTTGGTGCTGATGAGGCATCTTGACCGTCTTAGTTATCTAGTGCAGCTGTAACAGAACTCAAGTGGATGTCTTTAACAGAACTTTATTAACAGTTTAGGAGACTGCTGCTGCTGTTGTTGTGTACCATAGAGTCAGAACCGACCCGTGGCTGACCCTCCAGTGGGTTTTCAGAGGCAGTTAATTGCACAGGAGAAGACTGCTCATCCTTCTCCCTCAGAGAAGCTAGTGGACTTGAACTGCATGCCTTTGGGATTGTAGTTCAGCTTCCTGTCTTTAGACTAGAGGTCTAAATTCAGGATGGCAACGCGCCCTCCCTTCCTCCCTCTCTCTCTTCCCCTCCTTCCCCTAGTTTTGGAGGAACGCTTTTGTTTTCTTTAGCATCTGTAGGCCAGGCATTCCTTGGAGATTTCTGTCTTGATTTTCCCCATTGTCAAGGGAGCTTCCTTTAAGCAGAGCCCTGAAACTAAACAAAGAACCTGGTGAGTCTTTTGTGGTGGCTCCGAGGTCGCCTCTCACAGCTTGCTTTCCTTCACTTCTCTTTGTAGTGAGGTGAGAGTGTTCCAGGCCGCCCCCTGGGAAACTCCTTCTATAGCCATTGAAGCTGTAATAGGATTAAGGATTAAGCATTGCACCAGTAACGCTTTCACAACCATCAGTTTGTGGGTGCTCATCACCTAGTTTTTCATGTATTCTGAGGGGGCGCAGTTTAACCCATGACAGTGGCCACATGTGTTAGAGAGTAGAATTCAGGGCCGGATTACCCAATAAGCAAGACTTTTCCATGTGATGAAAAATAGGTGCAACTGTTTGTTGCACATTAGCAAGTAAACCCCAGCCTGTGCTTGCTTTGATTTTTGTGTAAATTGCTCCCTAGGGCTTTTTTAAGCTGTCATCTGCAGATGCATGTCACCAGGCCGTTCTTCAGCAGTGTCGCGGATTCTAATCACCAATGTTAGGTGATTAGACTCTGCCTAACATACAAAACCTAACCACTGTCTAGTCAAAGCCCACTCATAGCTGAGCCTCCAGGAGGTTTTGGAGGGTGTAACTGGAATGGGAGGGGAGCTGCCCATCTTTCTCCCTTAGAGCAGCTGGTGGATGCAAACCATCAGAGAGGCTGTGCCACTGGGTCATCAGAGCAGCCCCCTATGGACTGCACACCCCAAACTCCCTTTAGGTTAGACGTAGAGTGCACACTTTTTCCACAGCCCAGGAACCACCTCACAGCACTAACAGTGCAGAAACAAGAGAAAATAAAGGTCTTTGCCTTTACTGCCCATGGATGCATCTCATCATCCGGGTCTTCCTGCCCGGTTTTGTGGTCCTACCGCATGGTGTATTGAGATCTTCTAGTCTGAGGTTGGAGCTCAGGTGGCCTCTGAGAGTTTGTAGACAGTTATGTTCCTAACCCAAAGGCTGTACTTCCCTGGAAGTTCAAATCAACCAGGAGCTCTTTGGAAAAAAAAAAAAAAAGATGGACAGTTTTCTTCCTATGAGGTGTACAACCTAACAAACACAATGAAGGGTCAGCTATGAATTGGTTCCAACTTGATGACAATGAGTTCAGGTTTGGAGGTTCTAGTCTCACTTGCTCCCTTATGGCCAGATGACTCTTAACCTTTTTGGTTAAACCATGCATCTCATCACCTGAATTTAAGGGAAAGTTTCATCCACTGAAGTTCTCTCTCTCCTACCCTCACTACACAGCGTCCTCCAATGTAAAATTCACAGTTCCATCTAAAATCTTTTATTATGTTGTTGTTATGTGTCATTAAGTCACCTGTGACTCATAGCGACCCTGTGTACAATAACTCTGAAGCCTGCCCTGTCCCGAGCCAGTTTCACTGACTACAACACACCTACTCCCATTTTCCTTGTTACTGTATCAATCCATCACATCCGCGGTCTTCCTCTCCTGTGCTGTCTCTCCATCCTTCCAAGCATGATGTCCAAAGTATGTGAGACGGAGCTTCAAAATTCTAGCCTCCAAGCGGATACTTGGTTTCAGTCTCCCCAAGACAGACCTATTTATTTTCTTGGTGGTCCATGGTATGTTCAAGACTCTTTTCCAGCAACACAACTCAAAGGCATCAATTCTTCTATTCTCTTTAGTCATTATTTAGCTCTGTCTGTTTAATATAGGTATTGTTTATTTTAAAAACAATTCTGAGAAACTAGAGGAGGGAAAGTTTGCTTAAAATATATTAGGTATAGGTAGTTGTAGATTATCATGTTGTTTTTGTTGTTTTTAGGTGCCGTAGACCACTCCTCATCATGGCCCTAAGAATAACAGACAGATAGCTCTAATCCTTGCCCAATCCTGAGCAATCTTCACCATCTCTGTCATACTTAAGCCAATTGTGTTAGTCACTGCATCAAACTATCTCTTTGAGAGTCTTCTTCTCTTTCTCTGACCCTCTTCCTTTCCCAGCATGATGTCTCATAAGGACTGGTTCCTCTTGAAAATATGCCCAAAATAAGTGAGTAGATGTTTCTCCATCCTTGCCTCTAAGGAACATTGCACTTCCTCCAAGATAAATTTGTTTGTTCTTTCTGGCATTTGTGGGACATTCAATACTCTAATACCACAGTTCAACAGCTTCACTCCTTCTTCAGTCTTCCTTGTTCATTAGGAAGCAATTGAAAATATCAAAGTTTGAGTCAGGTGCACCTTAGTCTTTAAACTGACATCCTTGTTCTTTAGAACTTTGTGGAAATCCTTGACAGCAGATTCCCCTAATGCAACATGTCTTTTGACTTCTTGATTAGTGCTACCCTGGGTGTTGATTGTGGATTATCATAGCTAGTTTTATTAACAGGCTTAAAGTTCCTTTCTCACTTTAATTATTTAGTTCTGTATAGTTAAAATTTATATTACTTTGTTTTAGGAGTTTTGAGAGGATGTGAAGAACATTTCTTGCCACTAAGTTTTAAATTTTGTAACCAATGATAAGAAAAATCTTCATAAAATCTAGAAAAGAGAGTATAATATCTGTTCAAACATAACTCTTTTTATTTCAAAAACCCCTAAGAATTTTTTTAAACTTAGGTCTAAATTTACCAGACAATGGCCCATCTTAAAATAGTGGCTAGAAAAATATTTATCATAGATGTTTGTATGAAATAAAACTATATATATCTTAACTATATTATTAAGTTACATTGAACATTGTTACATTGTTAAGTTACTGAGTAACAATGTTATTAATGTTAACCTATATGCAAGCTGAAAAGAGTTAAGAAAGAAATAGGATAAAATTATAGTAGTGGATATACTTGGGTGCTTATATTTTGTGCAATCCTTTTATAACTGTTTCATCAGATCATGAGGAATCATTACATAATTTCCACTTAATATCATATGTAAACATTATATATATATTTATATATATAAATTTATATATAAAAATTTTATTTTTCAATCCTTTGTATTTACCAAACTTTCCACAATGAATATGTGCTTTAGTAATAAATAGTGATATTTAATAAACTATAGTGTATCCTCCCCCTCATTGCTATAGAGTTGGAACCAATTTCAGGCTGACCTGCTGGTGGGTTTTCAGGAACTGTACATTGCACAGAAGGAGATTGTTTCTCTCTCTCCCATGGAGCTTCTGGTCGATCCAAACCACTAGATAGGTGCCACTTTTGAGTTTGTAGCTCAACTCCCTACCACTCTGCCACCAGAGCTGCCCATGTAAAGGACACAGGTATTCTGATAAAATTATCTTGGATTTAGATGAAATGATTTGAGTAAGTTATACCTTATTGTCATAGTGTCTTAATACTGCTATAAAAAAATAGTACAGGTAGATGACTTTAACAAACAAATTTATTTCCTCACAGTTGTTTTTGTTGTTAAGTGCTGTTAAGTAGGACCTATAGACCCTGTGAGCAACAGATCTGAGCCCTGTCCTACCCTGCATGATCCTCACACTTCCTGACACATGAGAGCCCATCGCAGCAGTCACCATGTCAGTCCACCTGGCCAAGGGTCTTCCTTTCTTTAACCGACCCTCCTCCTCTCCAAGCATCATGTCCCTCTCCAAGGAATAGTCTCTCCTAGCAACATGCCCAAAGTATGTGAGATGAAGCTTCAACATCTTTGCCAGCAAGGAGCACTCTGGCTGCACCCTCTCTCCAAGACATATTTGTTTGTTCTTTTGGGCGTCCATGGGTGTTCAGTACTCTTCTCCAACAGCATAGCTCAATGGCATCAGTTCTTCTTCTGTCATCCTTATTCATTGTCCAGCTCTCAGATGCACAGCAAATGATTGGAAAGACTATGGCCTCATTCAGATGCGTCTTAGTCCTCATCCTGACATCATTGTTGTTGTTGTAGTTATGTGCCGTCGAGTTGCTTGTGACTCATAGCGACCATTACTCCTCAAGAATTTGGAAAGGTCCCTGACTGCAGATTTCCCAGTGTACTGCATCTCCTGATTTCCTGACTGCTGGTACCAATGGTGTGGACTGTGGATTTTCTTGAGGCCTCAATGATTATGGAGTATATTGACATACCTCTCACAGTTTCCTTACCTTTAAAATTAGGAATTTGTGCTTGGCAATTTCAGAGGGTCCTATCTCTCTGGCTCTGTGACTGTAATTTTGTGGTAAGATGTTATACATGATTCTCAACCTTAAAGTTTGGACCATACAGGTGATCTTTTTTTTTGGGGGGGGGCTCTCTGCTTTTCTTGCTATTGATACTTGAGTTAACAAGTACCTTTTATCTGGAAGACAAGGTTATCAGAAATGCTATTGCTTATTGTAAAGGCATAGCACATTCCCTTGAGGAAGGGTTAGGATGCTAGGCAGCGGCTCTTGTGCATCTTATCCTCCATGATGTATTATGTTCGGTCAGTGAAAATGTGCTTGATGTTGAAAACGATCTCGTTGACTTCACCTCATGGTGATCCCACTGTCAGAACAGAACTGTGCTCCATATGAGTTTGGATGGCTTGTTGATGTGGGAGTAGGTCACCAGCTGAGACATCTCGGAGTGAACTTTCATCCTCTCAGTTGACAACTGAGTGAGCGTGTTAACCATTTGCAGCTCCCAAGTTCTCTTGTTTAATGTTACTCAGGTTGGAAAAACTTGAACTATTGCTGTAATGCAGTAGTCTGTTTTCTAGAAAGTGAGTGACAATCAAGCATGACATTATTGTTCTTAACAGTGGTGGCTTTTTCTAACTGCATAGTGTTAGAAATTAACCATGCCACCACCTTTTGTGTGGCTCTATGGCCAAATGGCTGCATCATGATAGATAGTGAAGAGATTGAGATTGTTAACGGCTTCAGTTTGCTTGATTCTACAATCAACACTCTTGGTACCAGCAGCCAGAAAATTAAAAGACAAATGGCATTGGGAAAATCTGCTGTCAGAGGCCTCTCCAAAGTACTGAAGAGCAACAATGTCAGTCTGGAGACTAATGTGCACCTGATACAGGCCATGGTCTTTTCAGTTACTTGTTATACATCGAGAGCTGGACAATGACTAGGGATGACAGAAGGAGAGTTGATGTCTTTAAGCTTTGGTGCTGGAGACGAGTATTGAATATACCATGGACTGCTAGGAGAACAAACAAGTTTGTCCTGGAGAGGGTGAAGCCAGGCTGCTTCTTGGAGGCAAGGATTCTGAAGGTTTGTCTGACATACTTTGGACATGTTGCAAGGTGGGATAAGTCCTTGGAGAGGGACGTTATGCTTGGGAGGGTGGAGGGACACCGTAGAAGAGGAAGACCCTCTTTGAGGTGGATTGATTCAGTGACTGGGGTAATAGGGATAGAAGTGTTGGAGACAATAAGATTGGCATGAGTTTAGGGCTACTGTTCATAGAGTTGCTATGAGTCACAGATGACTCGATGGCATATAACAACAGCAACAACAACAACAACCTCTGAAAACCCACCGAAGGGTCAGGTATGAGTCAATGAGTCCTTATTTTTTGGTACACAACCGCCACCATCACCATCTTATCCCCTAACGACTTTTTGTTGAATGCCTGCCTTCTTTCATTGATATTTGTATTTGTTCTCTGAATTAATTTCCCTGGAGCTTTCCACTTTTTATCATTTCTTTGTATTTGATATCATGATCTCATAACAAATATGAAACTGCCTGCACCTGAGAGTGACCTAGAACTGCACTCCAGTTTCCTGAACTCAGGAAAACACCTTGTGGTCCTGTAATCAATGGGCCTTGAGCATCTATGGATCTTTTCTTTAGATTTCTTTCTCTTGTATGGATATATCCTTTAAGGAGAATTTAGAACCTATGGTTATCATAAAAGTGACAAAGCATCCTGTAAATGCAAAATTCCATGCAAATTCTAAATGTTGTTGCTAGGTGCCATTGAATAGAATGAATTCAAAGTGAACCTATGAGCAACAGATCTGAACCTTTCCCTGTCCTGAGCCACCTTTAATATGCTTGATCTTCTAATATGCTCTCATGGTACAGCTGTTGTGTAAATCCATCTTGTTTAGAAGGTCTTCCTCTCTTTCTCTGCCCTTCCACCTATCCCAGCATGATGTCCTTTTACAAGTACTGACCCCTCTAAAAACAACTATGAGATATCATCTCACCCCAGTCAGAGCAGCAAAATTTAACAGAACAACAGCAAGCAACAAATGCTGGTGAGGTTGTGGAGAAACTGGAACCCTTATTCACTGTTGGTGGAAGTGTAAAATGGTACAACCACTGTGGAAGGCGGTATGGTGCTTTCTAAAAAAGTTGCATATAGAGATAGCATTTGACCCAGCAATTCCACTACTGGGAATATACTCCAAAGAGACCATAACTGCCACCCAAGCAGATATATGCACACCCATGTGTATCGTGGCTTTGTTCACAATAGCAAGGAGTTCAAAACAACCTAAGTGCCCATCAACAAATGAATGGATAGAGAAGCTGTGGTATATTCACACAATGGAATATTATGCTGCATTGAAAAACAAGGAACTCATGCAATATTATTAAAAATGGGTGACCCTGGAGGACATTATGTTGAGTGAAGTATCTCAGTCACAAAAGAACAAATACTGCATGGTGCCACTGTTATAAAACGGGACTGACATTGGGGTTGGGAGGAGACTGAGAAAGATGGATTCAATAATGTATACTGCATTGACACAGATGAGGGAGAAAACTGTTTAAAAGGGATGTATGATTAGGTATTTTTGTCATGATGGAAGTCCAGAACGAAGGCTGCATAGTGGAATAGACCTGGAGGGAGGGATTGTAAAACAATGAAAGAATTTTTCTTTTACTTTTCCAAGAGGAGAGTGTACTGGGTGGGGGGAGGGTTGGGAGGGGAGAAAAGTGCAACAGTGAATGAATGGAAATCCAAAGTCTCCGTAAATTTTCACTGAAATTAATAATAAAAACAATTTGAAAAAAACCGAAGTCTTGACCCCTCTTGGCAACATGCCCGAGGTATGTAAGGTCATGTCTCACCATCCTTGCCTCTTAGGAACACCCTAGTTGTACTTTCTCCAAGACAGATTTGTTTTTTCCTTTGGCAATCCATGGAATATTCACTACTTCTTTCCATCACCACAATTGAATGGCACTGATTCTTCTTCTGTCATCTTATTTCTAAACAGCAACATGAATAATAATAATATTGATATGGTATTGAAGTCCATCGTTTTAAGTGACAAACCATGCAGATTTAGAAAATATTTTTTATTTGGTCATAGTTTACAGTTTAATTTTCTTATATGCTGTTGAAACAAATTTTAATGTACACCAGAATCCTGTCAGAATGATACTAGTTGCTGCTGTTATATATCACTGAGTTAGTTCTGACTAAGATGTAAATTCACAAAACAACTATGAGATATCATCTCACCCCAGTAAGAATAGCAAAATTTAACAAAGCAGCAAACAACAAATGTTGGTGAAGTTATGGAGAAACTGGACCCCTTATTCACTGTTGGTGGGAGTGTAAAATGGTGTAACCTCTATGGAAGGCTTTCTCAAAAGTTGGAAATAGAAATAACATTTGACCCAGCAATACCACCACTGGGAATATACCTTAAAGAAACCAGAACTGCCACCCAAACAGATATATGCACACTCATGTTTATTGCTGCTTAGTTCACAATAGCAAAGAGTTGGAACCAACCCAAGTGCCCATCAACAAACAAATGGATAGAGAAGCTGTAATATATTCACACAAAGGAATATTATGCAGCACTGAAAAACAAAGAATTCATGAAATATTATATAAAATGGTTGACCAAAAAGGACATTATGCTGAGTGAAATGTCTCAGTCAAAAAAAGACAAATACTGCATAATGCCCCTGTTATAGATTTGGACTGATGTGGGGCTTGGAGGAAAACTAAGAAAAGAGGGGATAAATAATGTACACGGCATTGAAACATACAAGGGAGAAAACTGTATAAAAGTATATGTATAAACTATATATGGTTAGGTATTATTGACATGACAAGAGTACAGAATAAGAGTTGCATAGAAAAGTGGTCAGGGACAGGGACTGTATAACAATGAAAGAACTTTTTTTTCCCAAAGGAAAAAAAAGAACTGGAGGTGGGACAGGGAGGAAAATGTGCAATGAATGGAAATCCAAGTTCTTTATAAACTTTAATTAAAATATATTTTAAAAAAAAAGATGTAAGTCAGTCAAGTGTAACTTAATGTCATTGAGAGCTTTCCTCTCCTTGGCTGATTTTCTAGTTTTCTAAGCATGACATCTTTTAAGAACTCTTCCCTCCATGCCTATTGTTTTGTTGTTTTTTTAAATTTTTTAATTTTATTTCATTATTTTTGTGTGTGTACTGTCAGATCAGATCTGACTGGTACAGGAGGAGATTGTTCCTCCTTCTCCAGCAGAGCATCTGGTGGATTCGCCTCCATGCCTATTGTATGTGAGATGAAGTTTTGCCATCCTTGCTTCTTAGTTTTCATTTCTTATAAGACAAATTTATTTGTTCTCTTGGCAGCTCATTGTTTATTCCATATTCTTCACCAATACCTAATGCAAAGGAATCAATTCCTCTGTGGTCTTCATTTGTCATTATCCAACTTTCACATGTGTATGAATCGAAAATACCATGACTAGGGTCAGGCACACCTTAGTCTTTAAACTGATAACCCTTGTTTGCTCTCTTGATTGCTGGTTGGATGGGTGTTGTTTGTGGATCCAGGTAGAATGAAATCCTTGACAGCATAACTCATATCTCAAATTATGGTAATGCTGCTTTTTGGTGCAGTTATAAGAATTTCTTTTTTTTATTTTGAGGTGTAAGTTCTTAAAAGCTATTGCCTTTAATCTTGTTTTTTTTTTATTTTATTGGGAAAAACATAATGGGAGTACAAGGAGGTGAGGGTTGGGGGCAGAAGGGTGAGGATGGGCAGGGATGCAGCTGCAGAGCTGCACAATTTGGTTGGTGGGGGTAGCAGGTGAAGGAAATGAAAAGGATCCAGTGGGGACTAGATGCTACAGGGGAATGGTAAGCGTTTTCCAATGGCAATTAAACCAACTGTCTTATTGGTTTGGGAACTGGATGCAGACTCTCTGGCTTCTTCATGCTGAACAGGGGCATTGATGTGAAGGGGGAAAGGGAGGATACTTTATCACGTTACTGGTGGTCTTGAGTTAAAGCTGCTTGCCTTCTTGTTCTGTTAGAAGCTATTTTCCTGTCATTTGCTCCCCTCTAGACTGAAAAGTGTTTTCCCAGGTGGGTCCAGTGGGGATGGCTAGTTGAACCCAGAGCTTTGCTGGCAGTTGTATTTCCTTTTTGTCACCGGCACTGGATTCAGGGTCAGGTCTGGAGTAAAACTCAGTATTAAGGTTACCTATAGGAAAGGGAGCAAACCTAGAGAGAACAAACTTGTGAGTTATAAATAAAATGGCTTTGGGGTGTTGCTTTCAGGTTTACTGGGGAAGAAGGTGGCGGAAAGTAGCCTAGATAAAATTCTCTGGATACCCTAGGCATTTGTGGGTCATTTAGTGGCCTTCCTTAGTTCTTCCCAAGCAGCAGCCCCTCTGTTGTGAAAATCCTAAATGTCTCCTAACAATGGCAAATGTCTCCAGAGGGCCAAAGTTGCCCCTATTGAGAAGGATTAGTCTAAAAGAATACTTTCGTGGTATATGCTGACTTTAAAAGAATAGGATTCTGACAGCTATAACACATTTTCCTTTGTGGATTGCTATGAATGAAGAACAGATTATTTTATCAAGAGCAGACTTTCTTGATTAAGCTTTACTATTACTTTGGATTTCTTTTTCCTGTTAAAATGTTGGGACTTGGTTATCTAAATTGAAATAGGACACATGCGAAAAGCCTTTGGACAACAACCCTTCATGTTTGTAATGTGCATGGTTGGGATGTGCTGTGCACTACTAAGTGACATTACTCCCCATAGTCATTAAAGATAGATTCTGACACATAAAGCCTTCAAAAATATTTGTTGGAAGGTTGAACTGTATTGATGAGTGATCTGGGTATGGTTAATTCCCGTAGCTTTAGGGACAGTGTTTTCTCAGTGATGCACAGAAATGGTGGCTACAGAATGAAAGGAAAGAAGTCTTTACGTCTAAGTACTTAGAGTCCCTTTCAGTTGCTGTGGGGGTTCCCCTGGGCCCTGTCTCTGCTGTTCTAGTGTCATTTACGCTACTTTCCTCAGTCCTGTATCCTTCACTTTCCTCCGTCACAATAACACAACATTTGACTGTAACCTATCCTGAGTGAAGGAATGCTTCAACCTTCTTCAGCGGTAATTTGACTCAAACTAGTGATGTGAATATCACTTGATTTTCTAGAACCCTTTGTCTGTCTTGGACAGTTTATTCTAGAGTGATTCAAGTTTGTGGCCTCAGGAACCTGTGTTGACAAATGGTCATTCTTGTATTCCATGCTTATGTCCTTACATTGAAGTTACAGGTTTGGTAGGAAAAGTATCTATTTTCTCCATTATACAGTTAAGGAAACTGAGGCCAAGTCTTATTAAGACATAGAGTTGAGAGCCTACAGTGAATGAGTAGCAAGTTCTACTAAGGTTGTGGTGGTGGTGTGTGCCATCAAGGTAACTCAGCCCGTCCTCCTGTGGATGTTTAGAGGCTGTGAAAGATTGTCCATCTTTCTCCTGTGGAGCAGCTAGTGGGTTCAAACTGCCTGTCTTTGGATTGGCAGTGCAACACCTTACCCACCAGGCCACCAGAGTTCCCCTTGAGACTAGGGTCCAGACTGCTAAACTCAGATGGGAAGGCCATGAGACCACAGACTTCTTATTTTAAACAGAATGTGGAATGAAACAGGACAGATTATTTGAGAAGAACATATCTGTAGTACCAGAAAATGTAAATATCTCTCTTTCTTGCTTTGTTTTAAAGTTATAAAAATTATTGTCTATAATGGGCATTTCATGACAGCATTGCTTTAATGTAATGGAAATATCATGTTGAAAGTGGGTAGATTATTCATTATCAAGAGCTGTCGAATTAGTTCTGTAATAAATGTAGATTATGACCTGCTGCTTTTCTCTCTCAGACCGTCTCTCACCATGCCCCATCGGAATCTGACAGGAAGCTGCAATGTTAACTGTGGCTGTAAAATAGATGAGTATGAACCAGTCTGTGGATCAGATGGAATTACATACTTTAACCCTTGTCTGGCTGGCTGTGTTAATAGTGGTAATCTTAGCACGGGGGTGAGTATATTTCACAAGTTCATGTTCTTTGTTAATCTAACATCCTGTGACAAGGTCGTGTGGAAATTCATATGCAACTGTGATGGCTTCAGTCTCTATTTTCAAATCACCTACAAATACCGCTAGACAAAACCTAGAGGAAAGACAATTATGCAATACTTTGATTTCTATTCCAAGGATGATTAGAGCAATTGGGTATCACAGTTTCGTGTCAGCCCTCTCCTACTTTACGTTCTGTGCCAACTCAGGGAAACTTGATAAGGTTGAGCACTGGACCTTCCATTTGTGACTCTGACAGAATCTGGGTGGTAGACTTGAAGGTCAGGCAGGCCACTGCATGTGGAGTAGACAGAAGGGACTAGAATACCTCCTCAGACGGAAGTCTGCGAGGATGGTCGGTGGCTATTTTTCATGGACTATCAGTTCAAGCTTTTTTTTTTTTAACTTTCTGAGTAAAGACATTTTTTGTCAGTTCAAGAATAGGCTATTTTGAGAATTGCCTTCCCTGTGAATTATAAATAGGCTGAAAGACTGTGAGAGAAGGTTTTTCATATTATACTCAGATCTTTATTGAGACTGGTCTAATTTTTTATATTAGGGCAGATTATAGGAGGCTGTTTTAATGAAAGGTTAAAGTGTATTTGCTTTTTTTCTGTCTAACTGATAAGGGGTTGTATAATTTATGTGTGTTTGGGGCATGTCACATTTGATATCCAAGTTTTAAATTAAAGTGGTAAAAAGAGAAATGCTGCAGCTGACTGTCCATTCTGTATTTGGTGAGATCCATGTTGTGGCCATGTTGAAAGATTCAATTAAATCTGTTCCTGGTGGGAAGGTCCTTCGTGGGTAATAAGTGGGTCCTCTGCTATGGAGCCCTCATTCCTTCAACAGGCCATCAGTTCTTTATGTTGGGAGACCAAATAGCACCTGTCTTCTAAGTAAATGACAGTGAGTTCAGCTGATGTCCATTCTCTAAAAGACAACAGAATATGCTAATAGATTATCTGACTGATTTGTCAGTTAATGAAACAATTTGCTGGCTTGTTTTGGTATCAGATAAGTAATACCCAGTGATGCTGTATTTTTTAAAACCTTTGCATTTCTTTGAGTAGAAATCTAGGCAGTTCACAAGGAAGATGTATCTTTTTCTCTCCTACATTTATTATTTAATTTTTCTATTGTGATAATTATGTATGTAACAAAACATTTGCTATTCTAACATCCTTCACATGTTCAGTTGGATAGCATTACTTGCACTTAATGTTTTACAATTATCACTACTCTCCGTTTCCAAATTCACCATCACTTTTCACAGAAGCTCAGTGTCCCCTAAACAATGAGTCCCCATTCTCCCTTTCTAGATACTAATAAAGTTAGGTATTTGTACAATGGTCTATTCCATATATTTTCTAATAGTGGAAACATACAATATTTATGCTATTGTGCCTAGTTACTTCTCAGACATGATGTTTTCAAGGTTCCTATCTTTATTGTGCAGATATTGACATTAGGGCCCAGTCTGCTCAGGGTCACACTAGATGTTGTAGTGGACACAAAATGAAGCAAGATGTGGCTCGCCTTTGAGTGGCTGGTCTGCTCGGATGGTCCAACAGGACCTCTAACAAGAGTTAAACAGGAGTCACAGCAGCATATAACAAAAATCAGGGTGCAGAATATACATTTTACGGAATTGAGTACTGAAAGTTTCTTAGAACAGTTTGAGTTGAAAACAAAACTTGATGAGCAGATTTTGGTGTTGACAGATGCACAGCTTGGATCCTTAACTTTTGTCTATTTGAATTTTTTATTGTGATTTGTGTGAGTTTATAAAGCATATTGGCTTTTAATCACCCACCCAAATATAATTTTCTAGCACTAATTATAATACCTGTAATGTAACTGCACTTTCCCCATTTCTTCCCTGCAATTCTCTTTCCATGAATCCCTCCAGTCTATCCTTCCCTGCTTTTGGAGATTTATTCCTTGGGCAAATGCTACTTTCTGACCTTCATTAGTTGCTTAATCTAAGAAGTAAGTGCCTCCCTGGTGTTTCTGATTATCTTATAAGCCTGTCTTATGACTGAAAGTTGAGTCACGCAGAGATGAGTTTTATTCCAGGCTTGAGAGGGGACTAAAGGTCATAGTCTCCTTGATTCCACCTTCAGACCTCTTCAGACCCGTAACCCTGGCCTTTTAAAATAAATGTTTCGTTTTGTTCCACATTTCCTCACATTGTGCTCAGGAGCTTCTACTGTGATCCCTTTGAGGAGCGGTCAGTGGGGTGGCCGGGCACTACCTACTTCTTCTGGTCTCAGGGCCACAGAGCTTGAAGTTCATATGGCCCATTAGTCCTTTGGACTGCTGTTTTATACACATCTTCTTTGTTCCAGACCCAGAAGAGCCTATGGTTATACCTTAGATGACTGTTTGAAAGCTCTTAAGACCTGAGTTGTTACTTACCAAAGTAGGATGTAGAACACTGTCTCTGTGGACTAAGTTATGCCATTTGACCGTGATGTCCCAAAGACTATGGTAGCAAGAGCTCTGAAACAGCAACTCATTCCCTCACAGTGTTTGGTTATTATTACTTAAGAAGCCTCTAAAGCATTGCCCTCTATTTGCTCTGCCATACAATAGATGCACTTATAGAAAATACCAATAAGTGTCGAACTATCTCCAGACTAACATATGGACCTGAATGTAGTCCTTTTCACCCACGTACATCTGTTCATTTTTCCTGTATCTCTGGGTTTCTGCTCTTGACCGCATTTCTTATCTACCTTTTTGTATCTTCCCATTCTTTAGTGATATTGTGCTGATCATCCCTTATTGTAACTGCCTTTCCCTTCATTCATCTTATCAATGTCTATTAACTTCTTACTGCTTTTACTCTCCTCTTCCTCCTAACCCACTCCAAGTAACCATCCAACAATAACTCTGAGTTGAAATCTTGCTTTAGCTTTTTGTAATAGTGGCCTTATACAATATTGACCCTTAGCTCTTCGAAATGAGGGCAATGTATTCCAAGACAATTTCTTTTTTTGCATTAAAAATTACTGGCATAATTGTGCAGCTTTTTTTATGAATTTGCAGTAATATTCCTCTGTCTCATTTCCCTATTGATTAGCATACAAAAGATCTCTGTTTTGTCCACATAGATTCGGAATTACACGGAATGCACCTGTGTCCAGAGCCGACAAGTGATCACTCCGCCCACAGTGGGACAGCGCAGTCAGCTCCGCGTGGTCATCGTCAAAACCTATCTCAACGAGAACGGCTACGCTGTGTCCGGGAAGTGTAAACGGACTTGTAACACGCTTATTCCCTTCTTAATTTTTCTTTTCATAGTCACCTTCATCACAGCCTGTGCGCAGCCATCAGCCATCATAGTAACACTCAGGTGAGAACAGGCCTCAGTGTAAAGGGTGAATCATAGGTGCTTGGAAGGCGAGTTCCAGGACTAGGAAGTTGATATGGTAAAAATAAAGAAAACGAACTTGGACTCTTAATTCTCCAGGAGAGTTTTCAGACATTGATCTGGTGAACTTTAGAAGAATGTGTTTTTTTCCGAAGTCAGCAAAGGAAAGGGAGGTTATAACATCAGAAGCAGCCAGTCTCTGGAAATAGACATCATGCTGGGAAAGATGCAGGTTCCCTCAACAGGATGGATTGACCCTGGGTCTGTAACAGTGGGCTCAGAGGTATCAGAGATCCCGAGGATGCACAGGAGAAATTCAGACCACTGTTCATAGGGCCGCTAGGAGAGGTGGTTCATTCATCAGCACCTGACAACATTTCATGCTCTAGAACTTACTTTATTCAGTTGAGTCTTAGTCCCATGGTTTAGTGAAGTATCTTCTGGATGCCTTTAGTTCCTGAAGTCTGAATTGTAAAAGGTTTGTTTTTAAGAGTTGAAGGCTAGGCGTTCTCTCAGGTTTGAAGAAGTTCTCTTAGGCTGGAAGAAGCTAAACCACAAAAGGGGTTACTAAATGGCGTCCCTACAAGTGGACAGTACCTCCAGCTGTGAGAAAGTTTGTAATTCCAAGATCGTTGACAGCAGATGCCATCCCTGCAGTTCAAAATGCGGATGTCATGAACTTTACAGTCATTTAAAATGCTGGGGTAGACGAGGAAAATGCCTCCCCCTGCTGTTTATATTGTTCATTCTTTGTCATATTAGTTATGGGTCCTGTTTTATGTGCTGTTTGTATATAAGAAGATATGGAATGTGCTTTTGGCCTATTAAAAATGTCGATACTAACGTATTCAAAATCAAAACGGTCAAATTCAGTGTGTTGGTATTTGTTGCAAAAACTAGGGACTTAAAAGGAAGGCAGAGCACATGCATGGCAGCTTTGGGGGCCCAGAAGCCAGTGTGATGAGGAAATTGGGAATGGATTCCATTTGTTATTGACACTTCCTATGTTTTTGACTCTCTGGCTCTGTGGAAACCCCAGTGCTGGACTCCTGGTAGAAAGTGACTTCACTGCTTCAGCATTGGACAACTTATGTGGTGCATATATTTGGCTACTTTTCTGTTAATTTAGACATCTCAGAGTTGTTCCTTGATAATAAGAGAATAGTACATGAAAAGCGCATTGACTTACATTCACTTAACTTCCCAATAAGCACACATTTGTGGAGTGACAACTATATTACAGCACTCTGTAATCTCGGTGAAAAAAATAAAGACATTGGGGAAGTGAGACAAGGGACTTTTTTTTGGAATTTTACATCATATTTCTGGGACTTTATGTTTTGAGGGATAGAAAGGATAAAATATGTCATCATTTTCCTCTTTAAAACATGTATCTTAAATAAATTTACTCAATTAAATGCTTTAATTCTTAGAACTTCGTAAGAGAAGGGGGGGGGAACCCCACAAGGGTTTCCCATTCTTTAGTGCTCAAACATTAAGAAGTTACCATTTAGCTTCTAAACAAAAATTTCAGAGATAACAATGTTAGTTGGAAAGTGAATTGGACATAACACTGCTAGTCTGCTGATGGGACCTCTGTTTTACCTAGTGGGTAAGCAACTGCACTCTAAACCCAAAGGCAGGTTCACATCCACCAGCAATTCCAAGGGAGTAAGATGGGGAATCTCCTCTCATGAGATTTACAACCTTGGAAAACCCACTGAAAGGTCCGTTCTGAGTCGGTTTGGACTTGCTGGTACATAATAAGTACACCTAGTATACCTGTGATACAGGAATTACATGAAGCATATGTTTTAGAAGACAAAAGTGACGTGGTTGGTAGGGACTAATTTTTTCTCTGACTTCTCAATTGTTTGCTTTATAGCTTTTCCTGACTATATATGCATTTTTATGTTTTCCTCTTTTTTCTGTATTTTCCTTTAAAGAATTATGGACATCATTTTCAGTGTGCATGTTTACTGTTCTAGAAAATGCAAGCCAAGTGAGAATAAGGATGCAGAACGTGAGGATAAAAATATACATAAATTATTATATCTAAAATAGAATTAATTTTGAGGCTCAGTACCTCCTTTGCCTCGTCAGCTGTCAGCCTGGTGATAACATTGTGGTAGCTGGCCGGCCTGATTTTCAGAGGTTGTAAATGGTTAACTGCATGGGAGAAGGGTGCCCGGCTTTCTCCTGCAGAGCAGCTAGCTGGTGGATTTGAACTGCCAGAGAAGCGCTGTGGATGCCAACTCGCTGTGGATGGAGACCTTTGGTCAGTGATTTAGCCATTGCTGGTTTTGCTTGGCTAGTGTTAGTACATTTTAATGCATTCATTATTTTGGCACAGCATCTCTTTGGAAGGCCTGATTTGGCCTCCACTGCCTTGGAGTCATTATTTAAAAGCCTCTCCCCCCCTTTCTTTCCCTAGATCTGTAGAAGACGAGGAGAGACCTTTTGCTCTGGGCATGCAGTTTGTTTTGTTGCGAACACTTGGTATGTGCTTGAATTTCCAAATGTGTTTTTTTGTGCCCCTCTGCAGCTGGAAACTTCTCACTGTCCCTTGAAAAGGGCAGGTCAAGTCATCTGTTCCCCTAAGTAGCTCGGATGTCACAGGCTAGTGGTGAGGGTATACTTCCATATTTTCTGGCTTAATTTAAAAGCGGAACAGATTTGTTGTTTGATAAAGCAAACAAAAACCAAATTTAGATGAGTTTCCTTTTCACTATGAACATAACTTGAGTTAAATTCCCCTGAGAGTTTTGTACAATAAGACATTCTGAAGCAAGCAATTTGGAGGGGTTTATTTTCCTAGAGTACCTTTCGACCTTTTTTACATATATGTTGTGAAAATTGGTTCTCATTTTATGGGTAATGTTGTCATGTGCCATCGAGTCAGAAGCAACTCATAAGTGAGCCTCCAGTAGGATTTAGAGGCTATAAATTACAAGAGAGGCGATTGTCCATCTTTCACCTGCAAAGCAGCTTGTAATTCAAACCTCCTGCCTTTGGGTTGGGAGCACAAGTCTTTATCAACTAGGCTGTGGGTGGTGTAAGTGGTTAACATACTTGACTGCTAACTAAAAGACTGAAAGTTCTAGTCCACCCAGAGGCACCTCAGAAGAAAGGGCTGGTGACCTAGTTCAGAGTAAGCAGCCGTTGAAAACTCTGTGAAGCACAGTTCTACTCTGAAGCTGAGAAGTGGGGGACAAAGGACTCATGGAGTCACCATGAGTTAAAATAGACTACACAGCAATTGGCAAGTGGTGGTACTATATTTTTTATAGAGACCTCTGAGCAGGTGGTTCGAATGCACCCTCTGTTCAGGTGGAGGATGACTATTCTTCTCCCATGGGAGTTGCAGCCTCTGAAAACCCCCTGGAGGGTCAGCTTTGAGTCAATTCCAACTCAGCAGCACACAGTAATAACGTATTTGTTGAGAGAGGGCTGTGTCTGGAAACCAGTGTCATTGGCAAGCTCTGCAGTCGTGCCCCAGTCCAAACATCTGGCACCCATCTTTTAGATAGTGTTACCATAATATTAGCCCAAAGCAAAATCAAGCTCATCAGTTCTTTACTTGACATGTTATGACACTACATGAAAATGTCAAGTACACCTTCCTTGCTTTTGCTGCTGAAAGTTGGTCTACCTGTGTGTCCAGTGTCTCTTTCTCTTCATCATTCAGCAGAATAGGACCATACAGTCTGCCTTTGCCCATGGAGGTTCTCAAATGCAAAGTACTAGTTTTAACTCCCTGTGTGATGTCTCATAGCTGGTGATGGAATATGAAGAGGTTACTAGAAACTGCTCAGTGGTGCCCCCTTCAGGTGGTGCACAGGGCACATTCCATACTTGCCATGCCTTGAATATTAGTCTGTTTAATGAACTAAGTTAACAGTATACCTAGCAATTTTCTGAGAGAAAGAGAGGGGAGAAAACAAGGATTCTTTTTTAAAGCCCAAATTAATATTAGAAACTGGTGGCTGCTCCATGGGAGACGGATGGGCAGTTTCCTCCTGTATGATTTACTGCCTCTGAAAACCTGCTGGAGGGTCGGCTATGGGTCAGTTCTGACTCAATGCACATAACAACCACCACCCTACCAGACTTTTTATTTATTAATAGAAGAGACTCATTAGCATGTTCCACTGTCGTGAGCCATGGTGTCCATCTGTGCATAACAGAAACATTTAGTTTTGCTTTTTACACAGAACATGCTAATTTCCCATGGATTTCCTGAAGGCATCAGTGTGGTGTGGGGAGTGTAAAAAAGCAAACTAGACACACTGCTGGTTTCTTTTACATAAAAAAAAAAAACTTTGGTCAGTAAAATACCGTGTGGAGTTGTAAACTGGAAGGCTTTAAGTATTTACAATGTAGTGTACACTTTTTAAAAAAGCAATTATATTTGCCTAGTTGTAGGAAGCTGCCCTTCCAACCCCAAAGCATGAAGTTTGAATCCACCAGCTGCTCCACTGGAGGCAGATGGGCAGTTTCCTCCCATGTGATTTACAACCTTTGAAAACCCTCTGGAGGGTTAACTATAAGTCAGTTCCAACTCCACTGGCACACAACAATTTAGATGTCAGTTACATGTGAAGAAAAAGAATGTAAGGAAATTACTCCCCTTAGCTGGTGGCCAGGTTTCTGGGTGGTATTAAACTGTTGGTGTTCAAATATTAACATGGTAACTCAGAGCCACCCTGTGGCAATGCAGAGGAAAGGTCTGGCAGTCCGCTTCTGTGGGGAAACTCGATGGTGCAGTTCTTTTTTTTTTTTAATTATTTTTTATTATTAAATTTTATTAATTTTAATGTACATTTACAGAGATTTTGGGTTTTCATTAATTCATTGTTGCACTATTTTCTCCACCCTCCTCCCCAGTTCGTTCTTCTTCCCCGCCCCCCTTTGTAAGTCTGTTTTAATTGTCCAATTGCCACAGTGCTTGTCAAAGCCAGTTCTGAATCAGGAGATTAAGGAGATGGTGCAGTTCTATTCTGCAACACGCGAAAGTGACTCACCAGCAAATTGTCTAGTATGGTTTTGGGGTGGTCAAGTTCTGCAAGTCCCCAGCCTGTTTGCCCTCCTTGGCTGTGTGACTCGCCAGCAGTGTGTCTAGTTTGGTTTTGGAACAAGTTCCGAGCAGATGCACCAGCCGTTTGCCCTGCACAGACGTGCTAACAGTTTCCTCCTGCTCTCTCCCCGCCCGCCTCCAGCGTACATTCCTACCCCGATCTACTTCGGCGCAGTCATCGACACCACCTGCATGCTCTGGCAGCAGGAGTGCGGCGTGCAGGGCTCCTGCTGGGAGTACAACGTCACGTCCTTCCGCTTCGTCTACTTCGGCCTGGCGGCCGGCCTCAAGTTCGTGGGCTTCGTTTTCATTTTTCTGGCCTGGTACTCCATTAAGTACAAGGAGGAGGAGCTGCAGCGGCGGCGCTGGCGGGAGTTCCCGCTGCACACGGTGAGCGAGGCGGTGGGCCGCCGCCACCCCGCGGGCTCCGCCCGGACCAGGTCGTGCCCGGCCTTCGGCTCCCACGCCGACTTCCCCGACGAGCCTCGGCCGCACAAGGGGCTGCAGGCGGCCGCGGCGCAGACCTACGCCGGGCCCTTCCCCGAAGCAATAAGCGCCTCCGCCAACCCGGGCTTGGAAGAAAGGCCCACTGCAGTCTAGCCTCACTCCTGAAGCTTGAAAACACGAGACTCTGCATTTCGTTGGTTGAGTTGAACATGGCAACTTGAGAAACACCCGTGCCTTCTCTCCTTTTTTTTTTCTTTTCTTTTTAACTTCTAAAGACACAATCCTCAAACCAACCAGACTCAGCATAAACAGCCACTGTTGATTGAGGGCTGGATACCTCAAGACTAAGAGCCTTTTCTCCTTCTCTCCCAGAAGGAGAAGTTTAAGATCGATGTGTTAACATTTCTGCTACATTAATTTCAAATTTGGGCTCCATTGTGCTGTAAGACTGAGGGACACGGCTAAGAAAATCGTGAAAAGGCAGTGCATATCATTAGCATACTTCAAGCACAGGTGAGCTTGATCGTGACTTTGCTTTTGCAAAGCTACGTTTTGTAGCTAGGAACACCTTCTGAGTTTTGCTACAAAGCACAAATGAATTTGCCTCAACTATGCAATTTGGGAAAACATAAGTGTAGCAGGTTCCTTTTGCTTTCAGAGACTAAGAGCTGGTAAGTTTTTTTTAAAAAGTGGAAGCCACACTTTTTCTAAAGTACAGTTAATAGCATTTTAAGCCATAGCAGAGTTATCAATCAGGTAGAATTTTACAAATGCTTCTGAGGAACTATATCCCTAGTTTGATAAAAGGAAGAACAGCTCTTTGATTTCTTAAGACACATTGTTTTTGTCTATATGCCCTGTCCTATGGCAGTCAAAGTGGCTGGTGAATCATAAACCTTAAGTCCTGAAAAGAAATTTCCAGTATTCTTCTGCAAGGGGCTTTGAACCTAGTATGCTACATAATATGGTTTGAAACTAATCTGAGATGCATGATATGGAAAGAAATTTTAATGGTTTTTCTCATCCAAAGAAATGACTGAAGGAATTCTTTTAGCTCTTAAGCTCATAACTGTGGTTAAGAATTTTGACCTTGACATTAACTAGTTAGATGGAAAAAAGAAATTCTAGAGAGGTTAAGGTTGAGTCCCTTTTGATAGTTTCAGTTGTATACTTGAAAGCAATGATAAATCTGGTTTGGAGTTTCTTCCCTCCCCTCTTTTTTTGCACCGAAAATTGCTGTGGTTAATCACACAAACTGAGAAAGTAAACCAGGAAAATTATACCTGCAATTGGAAAATCCCTTTACTTTCAGGAGTGTTTCAATATAGGACACCTGTGAGCTGGGCCCAGAATATGATCCTCAGTAATGATTAAACATTTCAATTAAACCCATCTATCACACTGAATCCTGTTAATCAGTGTGGGGATCACTTTATTCTTCCCTTGGATTCTTTCCTGCTGTATAATTATGGAAGTGGTTCAGGGAGAGGATTTCTTTCTGTTTCCGAATGCCTTTTGGGCTCATTATCCATCTCACTTTTAGTTACCTTCTAGCACTTTACATTGATTAATGTGCCACACACACTATTTGTGTAGTTCTTAAAATAGACTCCCCTTGGCACCACTATGGATGATAATCAAGTTAACTCATGAGATCTGTCTGCTTAGAAAAAGAATCAGCTTAAAGTTGGGCTTAGAAGGGCTGAAAGGTCTAAACACTAGTATGATTGAAGCTTTCTGTCGAGAAGCCCATGACTAAGTAGGACTAATATGAGGAAATGATCATGGAGATGATTCAGGATCCAGTACCATTTTGCTTTGTTATACATGAGGTCACCATGTGTACAAGCCTCTTTGAAGACAACTGACAACAATTTGAGACATGGTCTCATTGGCCCTCTCTAGATGTGATGTCTCTGGATGATACGAATGGTTGGTATGTTGAACTGCTAAACCCAAAGTTTGGAGTCTTGAGTCTGTCCAGAGGTGCCTCATAAGACGGTCTACTTCTGACAAATCAGTTATTAAAAACTCTGTAGATTACTGTGCTGTGTTCTACTCCAACACAGGTGGGGTCACCAAGAGGTGAAGTTGATTCAGTGGCAACTGTTTGGTTTGGTTCGTGTTTCCAGATGGAATGTTAGTGACAGATCATCTCATGATCCAGCAATTTTTCTCCTCAGCTTTGGCTGCACTGGTGGAGTCATGTGAATACCCTGGGTTTGGGGTTGTGTCTTCTCAACTTGGGAATGACATTAGCCAAATGGCTCTCTTGGTTGGGAGCAAGTGGTGGAAATGGCTATCACCATTAGACTGAATAATAATATGTGCCAGGGGCTGATGCCAGTGTTCTCAAATGATAGGAACTTTCCTTTGGCCCCTGGGTCTGTGTGTCAAGGAGGTGAGTAGTCCGATTGGGTTAAGTCATAGGAAGCACTAGTGCTTGTAACTGCACTTACGTCTGTCCTACTTCATTCACTATGGTGTATAATGAAGGTGATTGACCTAATACCTGCTCTGGTGTCTCAGGCTTCCTCTTTCCCCTCTATGGGAGTTTAACTTTCCTCCAAAAGAGATGATTTCTTTGGATGGTGGTGCTAGAGATGTGTGTGTTCAAGAGGGGTGGTGCTAATTTTTCTCTGATCCTAATGAAACAGCATTGAGATAATCTTTGTGGGAATGCCACTTTTTCTTTAATGGGTAAGATTGTGTGTTCCAGCTTGTTTAGAGTTTCTGTCTCCTTGTAATAATCTGGTAAGAAGACACTCTCAGAACTGCAGGGTAGTAAAATGATGGGCTCAACAGATCTGATGAAAGAGACCCCTTTCTAAGCTGAAGAGTCATCCAGCTCAACAAACATTGACCTTGGCCAGGTGCTTGACACCAGTGAGCACGTATCCAACATCTTCTGACACTACATGAGTCTCTTTGGGATGGTTAAGCCAGAAAGAAAAGGAATTAGCCAGAAGTGTGCCCTATATGTTAATATTGTACATCTTTAAGTATCCAGTACTTATAAGTAGCAGGTGTATCGTAACTGTGGCATTAGTGACTATAGCATAAATAGTAAAAATCAAAGGGGAATGAAATATTGGACTGTATGCCAGTTTAGCATTGTTTCGAAATTGGTTTGGGATCTGGCAGCATCATAGGAATTTTTATAGCTCACTGAAGTGTAAATGACTCCATTTAATTGTATATACAAGATCTTTTATGTTTGCTAATAAATCAATCACATTGCTCTACAGTCATGACTCCTAGTATAAGTTTTCATTGCCACGACTCCTGAGTTTAGGCTTCTTACTATGTGTTTTTGGAAAAGGTCATCTCATTCCTTTATAAGCCCTGTAAATTAATGTATTATTAGGCTTTAATATGCAAACCTTATATCCTTGAGTTGAGGCTATTAATTTAGAAACTTCCAGAGAGTGGAAGCACATTTCATTGTTGTTGTTATCTTTATTAGCCTGAAAATAGAGTCATTCAGAATCAAGGAGGAAGCCCTATGGAGAAGAGAGAAGAGGGGAGTAGTGGCAGGAAGCAAATTAGCATCTGTTGAGAGTTGACTATTTGCAGAATAATTTTTTTTTGTTAAACACTCAATACACATCATTTATTTAAATCCTCTTAATAATTTTGCAAGGTAATTGTTTTTATTCCACTGGGTGGGGGCAATACGAATGAAACCGAGGCCCAAAGAGGTTATGTAATTTGTTTAGGATTTTATAGGCAGATGGAGTCTTATTTATATAGGGTGGTTGAGTTCAAGCTTCTAGGGCTCTGACTCCATTGCTTATTTCTTAATCTCTGTGATGTTTGGTTCAGAAAGGCAAGACATCACCATACAAAGTGAGTTTTAAGCATTTAATTTCCTTGATAATTGTTTCTGGAGAGTAGAAAAGGTATTGTTTGTGCAAAATAGAGATAAAAACCTGTAAGAAATGTCAGAATGTGATGTGGAAATAATGTGACATTTGTTTAGTTGAGTGTCAGAACAAAAATGGTTTATTTACAATTCATATTTAATATAGAACCAATCTGAGGTAGGGGTTAAACGGTTTCTAAAGTAAAACTTTCTGAGAGAAGGTAGCTCAGAGTCGCTGACTTTGTGGTTCAAGGATTTCAGCTACAGGGATTGATTTCTCTTTTCCTACAGAATGCTGGTGGTGCCACCACTAGTCTTCCTCATTTTCTGGAGAAATCGAAACCTACCACAACAAGGTTGACCATGATAGAGATGAGGGGATGGCTTGGCTAGCAGACATGCTGTTGTTCATAGGTCTCTATGAGTTGAAGCTAAACTTGATGGCATCTAACAACAACAAATGAACATATACAAAGTACAAACCAAACTATGACCCTGAGTGTTTATCCTCAGTTGTCATGGTAACAGCTTGCAGGGCACACCTGGTTTCAAGCCCAGTGGCTCTAATGGTGGTGCTGTGTTTTCACTAATTGTTAAGAAAATTCTCCACTGCTCCACGATTCCAGATGGCCTTCTTCAGTGGAGTTCTTTGGGGAGGGGGCTGTTTTGTAGCATTCATCCATGTGAGACCCTTCTGTGTTTGGATGAACCCTAATAAATTATTTTGAGGATTCTCTAGCAGAGAATTCTAATTGACAATTCAACTCCAGGAGATGTGGTGAACCCCAGTGTGGCAGGTGGCCAATTGTATTTTGCAATTTACTGGAATAATAGATGGCATAATAATGTGAGTATAGCTATAGATATTGGATATTCTAAGTAGCAAAAAGATATTCAAATGCAGAATAATCCCAGAGTGGCCCAGACTGCAGGTTTGCTGATTGTCTGTCACACCAATCAGTAGGTAACCTTCCCGTGTTTTTCTAGTTTCGTCCTAACACCAGACTTACGCTAGCTGGCAGGCAGAGTAGTCAGCCTTTTGCATCTCATTTGTTCCACCTTCTCTGTTCACCATCTTCCAGGATGCCTCTGGCTGCATCAGTCACAGACTTGCTACACTGGAATCAGATCTGTGTGTGTTTGAAGAAGTTTGAAGGCCTTCACTTTTTTTTCCTCAGCCCTAGGAAGGGTCACACCTGAGGAAAATCCTACCTACTTGTTTGCTTTTGCTACATTCAAAGACAAAAATGCCTTGGTGCTAAAAAGTATATGGCAATGCATGTTCTCCACTAAAAAGTATCACTGAATTCACAGTATCTTGATGATAAGGGACTGCATGAACTTTGCTTTTTAGAAACTTGGAGAATTTCCCAGAAAACAGGCCCTCATTACTCTCATTATGGCTGTTAAACATGGATGTGAAGCAGCAAAATTGAAGTGTGCGATGGGAAATACCTTTTTTTATGGAAAATTCAGCACTTTGGGTATTTAGCAAGACCAACTGGATGCTAAAAATAACTTCAGAAAGAGGGTATACAAGATATTGCAGGCACTTTGCCCCCTTATTTCTTCTCCATTGGAAACTTATACCCAGGCAAAGGCATTTTTTAACATAGGGGCTTTGAAGGTGTTGCGTTTTCTCATGTTTTTGTGGTTACATGCTAAAATTGAAACAAAATATTGTTGAAAGCTGAAGGGGTCATGGGGACATATGAAACCAAAAAAAGGTGAAGTTGAAGTTTGTAACTAGAAATGAAAAGTAAAAGTCACTGGTGAAAATTTTACAGTGGACATTTTTCTTCAAACACATACCTCTCCCTAAAACCCCCATTGTTACCTTAAAGCATGAGACAGGTCAGCCTTGAAGTCTTTAGTTTAAAGGAATGTGATACTGTGTCATATAAGCTGGCATTAGGGCCTGTGTGGAGTGTGTGTGTGTGGTGTGTGCGAGCGTGTGTGCTTGTGATGAAAGACTGTGTTGTTGCCTAAAAGAATTTGATTTTGTGGTTTGTTCTTTTTTTCCAAATGAATATTTATTTGGAGATTTCTTAGGGCAAATGTAAAAGATGTATCCCTTTTCTTATGTTTGAGGACATCTATTGTCAGTGTACTAGTACAACTTGGTTTACATCTTTAATACTTGATCACTGAAAGTTTAAAAATGGAAAACAGCATCAAAAAAAGGAATAAAATGTGTTGTAATGAAATGGTGTGGTGTCCTCTTTGTTGTTTGAAGAGATAATGTTGATACCAGCGTAAACTCCCCACAGTGAAGACTCAAAGTCGGAATGGCTGGCCACTTGCTCTAGAAAGTAGCTAGCATTAGCTCCTTCCCTGATTTACACTGAAGGATCGCCTGTAATCTCAGAAAACTGTATGTATATAAATCACTAAGTGGAAACCAATTTGTTCTGTAAACACTCACCCAAAACGACATTCATTCATTCATTCATTTAGGATTAAAAGGAGAGTGTTGGTTCATAAACATTCACCCAAATCACAATTTTTTTTTTAAAGGATAAGAGGAGGGTGTTGGTTCAAGGTGCCCCAGAGGTGCCTCAGAAGAAAAGCCTGGTGATCTACTTTAAGAAATGTCTGCCACTGGTAAAAAAACCCTATGAAAATCCACAGTTGTGTCTGACACACAGGGAATCACACACAGGATTGACTTAACATCAGCTGGTATAGTTCCTACAGTTGACTCTGATAGGCTAAGAATATTTCCAAAGGAGTTCAACCCATTATTCTAAAAAAAAGGTAGGAGGGGTTTCCGAAGTCGTAAATGTCTAAGTGGTGGTGGTGGTGGAGGTATTGTATGCCATCAAGTCCACACAGACTCATAGCTGACCCTCCAGCGGGTTTTATGAGGCAGTAAAATTGCAAAGGAAGGAGATTATCCATCCTCCCCCAGAGCAGTTGCTGAATTCAAACCACTGAACTTTTGGGATATACAGCACAGTACAGCTTCTTACCACTAGGCTGCCAGAGTGGTTAACAAACTTGTCACAATCTCCCTTCATCGGATTTAGAGTAGCAACGTTATTGTGACTGAATTGACCCGGGAGTTAAGAGCTTTTTTTTAAAAAAAAAAATTATTTTATCTTAGTGTGTGTGTGTGTGTGTGTGTGTGTGTGTGTGTACCGTCAAATCGGATCTGACTGGGACAGGAGGAGATGGCCCCTCCTTGGAACCGGGTATCTCTGGGATTGCAGTGCAGCTTCTTGCCACTAAGCCACCAGAGCTCCCCGAGTTAAGAGCTTTGAGACCACCATGTGCTTGTACTCAGACTCCACTCTGGGCGCAATGTGAGCCTCCACAGAGGTTCTGACATTCTGGGAGGTGAGGAGACGGGAAGGAAAGGAGCCGTGGAGAGAACAGTGTGACTCAGGGTCTAAGTGGAGTGTGGATATATTTAGAAGCCTTCCCTCAGCACTCCAAAGGTGAAACAGGCATCCATTTCCTTCTCACCTTCCTACCTGACTGCTCACTAGCAGGGCCAGAGTGGCCTGAGGGACACTTTTGTTCAGGAAAGACCCTTGCTGCTACTGAGAAACCCTTGTTTCTACTTCAGTTTTGTTCATTCATCAGTTGAGCCATTAATTTAGAGACCAGTATCCCCAGCTCAAATCTACCATCACCTCAATTACATGGACAATTTAGGTAAAAAGGTTTATTTAGAATCTTTTCAATTGTCCAAACAGGACGAACTATTTTGGGGGGAGCATTATTCTTCTTGAAATAAACAGTAGGGGAAAAAGTTACACGTTAAGAAATGTGAGTGCGGAAATATAAATGTGGCTACTCTTCGTCCTTGTTTTCGCCTCAGACTCATTGCAACCTCAGCGTTTTAAGAGTTGTTAAAAAGCATCTAGTTCCTTTCTTTTCAAAGTTGTCATCTGAGCAGAGATAGCCTCTGTGGTTTTAATGTAACAAGAGCCAAAAAAGATCCATTTCTTAATTTTTAATTGCACAAAGTCATTGGAAAGCTAGGCAAATCAATATTTGGTGCGCACTTTTAGATGTAAACGTCGAAGTTTGATGCAGTTCCAACTCATAATACCAACATAAATCAGTAGAAAGCGAAAACCGCTCTTTGGCCTAGCCGGAGTGGCTAAGACTCTAGGCCCTGAAGACACAGCAAGCTAGCCGTGGATTGATTCTAAATGTGGTGGCGTCATAACTGTAGCACTGAGAAAAGAGCAGCTACTTTAGAAATCGATCTAAGTGGCTGAGATGCCAGGAGACGGGTCACCGCGCACAGTGAAGTCTCTAGTTACACTACAGCGACACCTACTGCTTATAATGGAAAACACAGGTTCTACTAACGCAGGGAAATCACTTGCTGTGCGAGAACTGGACAATGAAAAAGGATGGCAGAAGAATTGATGCCTGTGAGTTGTGGTATTGGGGCAGTAGGGAGAAGATGTAGGACCTCAGAGCCCTGGGAAGTCCACTAGAGTGGGGCTGGAAAATTTATAGCAGAGGGGAAATGCCTTTGCTCACCACATCCGTTTGCCAGCATAGAAGTAAAGCCAGGCTCAGTGCAAAACCAAACAATTGTAGCAGCATCCTTTGTCTGTCAGGGAGAACTGATGGTTTATTTAGTGTTCAGAGTTGCCCTGCTAACCCAAAAGGCAGTGCCTCTCTGGAGGTTTAAATCCACCAGCAGCTCTTACGGAGAAGGATGGGCAATTTCCTGTGTGTTTTGGGAATTCACTTGAAGGTCAGCTATGAATTTGGCTCTGACGCCACGGAAATAACTTTTACTGCTGGTCAATTTCATAAACGTGGCTAAGGAGCTCTGATGAGCCTAAGTGTTGGACTGCTAATGAAAAGATCATCAGTTAAAACCCACCACTCAATCTATTTGCTTCTCCAGCTTTGGAAAGCCTCGGGGGCCACCCTACTCTATCCTTTGGAGTTGTTAAGAGTCAGACACAAGGAGTTTTAAGATTCATTTGCATAAAATGATGTTAGTACTTGTTTCACTTGCAAGAAAGGGGCAGAACACAGAACATTGTTAAAGTGGACTTCTCTCAAACAGATTAAGTTTAAACACCTTTTATTTTAAGAAATATTGCTTCTAGACTTGCCTGAAGCCAGAATTGTTCTATAAAAGTATCACAGAATATTATACAAGATTAAAAAACACAGTATGCTTCCTAGTAACTTGAAACCTTTTTATAAAGAACATCATTCATGACCATAAATAGGTTTAATCCGTCATTCAGCCGATGACACATACATCTGATAAACAGTTAATTTCAACATATATACAGTCTATAATAAGACTTTCTTAAAGTTATCAAAGATTCACCTATAACAAATGAAATTGTCTTTAAAAGAGTTGACCTTAAACACTTGAAGAAAACAATCATCTATGCGTTTGAATTAAAGAAATCGTTGTTAAGGAAAAAAAAAAGACTTAGAAAGTTGAATACGGTAATTATAACACTCTCAATGAGGTAATAATCCTTTAATCCTTTTGCCGATATTTAAAAATCTAGTACAAAATAATATTTTCAAGAACATAGGTTTTCAGAAGTTATTTTTAATTCTGCCTTTAGAATATAAAAACTTGAAGATCTTAAAAATAATCATGTAACACCACCACCACATTAAGAAATTAACCTCACACATGGTGTGTTTAAATTATGAAAAACTTTGAGTTTATTTTATTGAAGAGCATTTATCTTATATAGATTCACAATTAGACATACTTTCTTAATACTTATGCTTAATATCCAGATAGCGAAAGCAAAGAAGAAAAGGGGGTCGTCTTGGGTCCTTTTATCCTGTCAAAGTAATCAGAATTGAGCAATAGGAAAGATAAGATGGATACCTGCAGTTAGGCACAGGAAAATCAGACAGCCTCAGTTCTGCATATTCACTTATTCATTTTTTACTGCCAACATCATTAGCCATGCCTTTTTGCTAATCAAGGTTAGCAAGTCGAGGTAAATCACATGCAATATTTTCTGGCAAAAAGAGTATGCTAAACAATATGGATCCATTCTCTGATCCTGTGTGCTGTGTCTGGGCGTCTGTTTTATTTCCAACAGACAGTGGGACTCTGACAAGCCCGGGAAGGGAAAATTAGACTAACCGAACAGACATGGCAGCCAGATCGCAAAGTGCAAAATCACTGAACCCAAAATGACAACGGGGAATTTCAGTGGTTAAAAATGAGGCAAAGCTACTTTATGCAGGCAGCGGAGGTGTGTGTGGGTAGATTCGCTGATGGTGTCAAGTTTTAGAAACGTAGAAAGTCACAATCCTAGCCATCTTGATCGGGCAACATTTGTATATACATGTCCCCCCCACTTAGAATAGATAATACTGTTTTAGTACCAAACCAAAGGAAACAAAAGGCCCCTCTTTCGTTCTACTTTGCAAAGACAGTGAATTAAAACAGTGCACCCCTGACTGCACGCTGCTCACGCGTACACTAATTTCTTCAGCACAAAAGTGTCGAAGATAGCTTGGAATGTTGGTAGCTATGGTTGCTTTATTAGTTTACTAATAAAAAGTAAAAAAAAAAATACTGTGTATAAGGTAACAATTCCATCTAATCAGAGGAGCGTGGCTGGGAGGCGCTGCCTTCCGGGAGGCGCCCCCCATTGGGACGCTCCTCCACGTTGTGCGATGTCCTTCCCGTGGAGCTGCGGTGCACAGGAGGCTGCACAGTGGACACACTGACCATCTGACGGACGGCGGTCTCATCGGAATACACGGGAAGATGCAGTTGGTCTTGAAAAGCATCTCCTCTCCGCGCGCCATCCGGGCGGAGCGCGTTCCCGGGCTGCAGTGCCAGCTCCATCATGCTGTTGCCACTGAAACCGCCGTCAAAGTGACCGATCCCTTCTTGTCCCATCTGCTTTTCAGTTTTGAGATTTCTCCAGTGTTCAGAATCCAAGCGACTAACTTCTGGAATGTCGTTATTCCATTCAAGTGTCCTCTCTGGGCTGAATGTTGGTTGGTTCCAATGCAGGGTGCTCAGGTCGGCTGGCAAGGTGAAATGTGGAGCGTCCACGTGGCGTGGGTCTTCGTCTGGCTCAGCAGAGCCCATCTCGGCTGGCTCAGGGGACACGGCCAGGGACCCATCACTCTGAGCAGTTTTAGTCTGATTTCTTCGATTTTGCTCATGGTGACTGTTCAGCAGTGCAAATACTCTATCTACATCCTTCAAGTAATTCACCCAGTCCAGCTGACTAAGTCTATAGTTGTGTCTGTACGCATAGATGCTTTCGTTCACGTTGTATAAGTCCACCAGGCCTGGCCAGTTGATGTCTGCCGTGGGACCTGCCAGATTAACCTTCCCATCCATCCCATAACTGTCCTCTGTGAAAAGAGGAGATCATTAGAATGCAATATTTACATTGATTTTACAGACAAAGTCAATCCAACCTATTGCAGTGTATTCCCCCTCTCCACACAAGTAACTGGTTATCAAGAAGTAGCCTTAGGTTATAAAAGTGTTTATACAATTAGTTGGGAACAGGATCAGATGCACGGCAAGTTCCATGACTCAGCATAGCTGGTTCCTGAGATGGTAGTGGGTGTTTCTAAGGTTCTTCACATCTGGGGATATTCATGCCCATTCTGAAATGGGGAGATCCTGTGAGTGAATCTGAGTATTGCCTTCCTCCCTTCTGACCCACCTGCCCCATCTGCCAAATGTAGGATTTGTTATGTGATCAAACCTGTAATACCTATTGGGCTGGGTGAATGCAGAAGCCCTGGAGTGACTCAATGGTTCTAACAGAAAAGAGTGCAGCTCAGGTTCACCCAGGGGCACCTAGGAAGAAAGGCCCGGCAATCTGCTTTTGAAAGGTCATAGCCTTCAAAACCTTGCAGGGCAAAGTTCTCCTCTCTATTTGAAAGTATTTTAGTTTCACATATTTAGTAAAATACTGTTCTCCTGCAAGCCCTGACATTTTGGAAAACAAGACCTAAAACAATAAAAATCTTCAAGTCAAAAGCTTGATCTATTTCCTTGGTTGTTTTTCATCCTAGAAGTTCCACACCCAGTCTTTGAATGCCATTTTCATGGTGTGTAAATCACCATCACCAGCTACATCATCAAGAAGGCCACAATCTTAAATAAAACAACACTTTCACCCTGGTTGCACTCAAGTAACATTTAGAAAGATGGTGAATCCAGCCAATGACTCACAAATTCGGCAAGATAAACAGGTAAAACCACATAAAACCTGGACCTTAACGTGGCTAGAAGTCAGAGACCACCTCCATCTTCAGATCACCTGCAAATGGAAGAAGTTAATCCCAAATCCTAATGGGGCTCTAGGAAAACTATAGGGAAAGGAGGAGAGGGATTGAAGATGGAGCTGAAGATGGATTTAAGGCCACTGTTGGAAAGAATGTCAGCCTTGCTTTTAAGACATAATTAAAGGCCCAGTGATTCATAGCATTAATGGAAGGAAGGAGCTTACAAAAGTGCATGATTCACAGAGAAGTCTTTGAAAGGCATTGCTTCAGAAAAATAGGATACACATGGAGGGAGAAGCATTCTTAGAAACTGAAATCTTAGAAAAGGCAGAAAGGGGAGAAATTTCAGACCCTGCAATGAAAAAAAGAGAGAAAAACTGAAAGAAACATGGCTTCTCCTCTTGTCAGCTACTCCCTAAAATAAACATAAAAGTATATTTGGTTCCACTGACAGAAGAGAATGCTCTGGAACTAGAAATCTTATAAATAATCCAAATATACAAAGCAGCCTAAATCTTTAAAATACGTGTTTGAAAGAAAACATTAGAATACAAATTTATTGCCTTTGGAAAATGCCCCCCAAAAAAGACCCCCAACAAACCATAAAATGAGGAAAATGATAACACAGCAATTCTAAAATGAAATGAAACATTTTCAATTAAGCAACTGAGGAATAGAAACCATCTTAAATTAGAAGTTAAAGTATGAACCAAGATTTGCATATCCAAACAAAGTCTGAAGCATAAAATAATGAGGTAAAGATTAGAAAAATAATCTATTTAGTTAACAAATAAAAATTCTGATTATTTGAAAAAAGGAGTAAAAAAAAACCACAGTTGCCAAATGACCAGCTAAGCTAACCAAGAAAAAAGAGAAGGCCTAACTATGTAATAAAATGATGAAATATACAATTTTTTAAAAATCACAGGAGACTAAATCACAAACATCATTGTAATATAATTTCAAAATCCAAAGCAATGGATCATTCTTAAGAAAATACAACTTAACAAAATTGACTCCAATAGAGAGAGGGTTTAAACAGAGCAATTTCTGTAGAAGAAATAAAAATAGTTCTCAAAACTCAGAAAGAAGCAAAAAAATCCCTATAGTTTTATAGGAATTTTACCCAAGTCATCAGGGAATTGAAATTGCTATATGATTTGTTTCCAAGCATAGAAAGTGAGCTTTCTTTATTGACTATAGCATTGAAACTTACAGTAAAGAGAATAAGTCTCCCAAAGGTGTCCACATCCAGATCTTCCCAAACAAAATAAAAAAATCACACTAGTGCAACAGTAGTATTTATAGCATATTATCTTTTGTATAAGAAGAAAGAGAATAAAATATACATCATCTGCTTCCTACTGCAACAAGACACATAGGAAGATAGAGTGGAACCTGAAAAGAGAGTCTGCCTGCAAGCCATAGAGGTATGAGACCAGGGAGAAGTGACATTTCTTTTTTGTATAGCTATGACTTTCAGAACCCTGTTAATTTATTACACACTAGGAAAATCCCCCAAAATTCTATCAAAAAAACTAAAAAAACTCATTGCTGTTGAGTCAGAACTGACTCTGAGGGATTTCAGAGTCTGTAAATTGTACTGGAGGAGATTGCCCATCTTTCTCCCTTGGAGTAGCTGGTGGATTTGAACTGTCTGCCTTTGGGTTGGCAGCTCAATTCCTCAGTCACTAGACCACCAGACCATCATCAGAATGACACAGATGGGGGGAAGGGGGGGAGGAACCTAGAATGAAATAAAAAAGAGATTAATGAACCATATACTACTCTGTTGTTATGTTATGTGCCATTCTGGAGACAGAATCAATGTATAGCTGACCCTCCAGCAGGTTTCCAGAGGCGGTAAATTGTATGAGAGGAGACTGCCTAGCCTGAGGAGCAGCTAGTGGTATTGAACCATGTGCCTTTGGGTTGGCAGGGCAACTCCTTACCATTAACCACTAGAGTTCCTTTTACTACTCTACTTCTAAGGAATGTCAAAGTTCCAATAATGGGTGGGATTAACTCTAAAGAACTTTGAATAGAAAGAGAGAAAATAATAAAGAGAATGAGGTACAGTATCTTGGTATTACTCTTGTAACCTTTCTATGAATGATATCAAGATATAAAGTTTAGGAAAGTATCTGGACATTGGAACCTAAATTCTCCACTTGCATGTCGTGCTTTCTGTCTGTCTGTAACCTTATTCTTGGGTCATTCTCAAATCTTTTATCCAGAGAAGATAGTTGTGGGTTATGTATGTCCTGAAAAGTGAAATTTCAGAATTAAGGTAGGTGATTTCAAGCTACAGGTAATTCTCATTCTGGAAACAGAAAAATCACTAAAGGAAATTTAAGAACATATCCCAGTCTCGAGGTTAGCCACAATTCTCCCTAAGCACTTTCAAAAACATGGCCAATACTCGGGCTTCACTGTGGAGCATACTAGTTTTTAGTCTTTTACTAAAGATTTTCCAGGCTTGGAGCCATTATGAGTTAAACAGCACAAAACCACCAACAACAATTTTTGGGAGCCCTGCAGAGGCAGGGCTTATAAACCTGTTTAATAGAAGAATTAGCTAGAAGATGAAGAAAAAAATGAAAACAAGGCCACATAATCATGTTATTCTCCAGAGACAGGTAACTCCGATATGCACGTGTGAAATGTGAAGTCCTGTCAGAGCACTATTTGAATCCACCCCAGCTAATGGTGCCATGAGAAGCAGTGACAATGACCTGTGTAGATACAGCCTGGCTCCTGTCCACTTCTCACAGCTTCTTCCCTTCTGGCTCTCCACCATCACTGTTGTTGTTGTTGTTACGTGCCGTCGAGTCGTTTGCGACTCATAGCGACCCTATGTACAACAGCCCTAAACCGTGCTCTATCCTGTGCCAAACTCATTGCCTCTGACACACCCATCCCGAGTACCCCAGTCACTGAATCAATCCACCTCATAGAGGGTCTTCCCCTCCTGCGCTGTTCACACTTGATTTCCTGAAATCCTTCCTTTTCTCTCATAGCTTTTATTTATTCTTGGAATGTATTTCCCTGCCTCATCTGCTCTCAGCCTTCAAGATTAGAATAAGAATCATTCATTCTGTCTACAATGTCTGTCTTCTCATCAACACTACATGAGTCTCTCTATCAATAGTGTCCAGCTGTGGATGATTCTGGGTGCTTGTGCTCAACAGAAGGAACCCTACTGGCACAGAACATTATGTGATGGGTGGCTTGAATCCACCAGGTGTGCTTTCAGAGAAAGATGGGCAGCTTACACCTGTAAAGATTTACACCTTCAACGTGGCCATGAGGGGGAAGTGACATCACAGCTGTAGGGTTTTGCTTGCTTGTCTTGGTGCTCAGTAGAGGAGTATTGAGCGTTGCATAGAGTTAACACACTTGGCTAATAACCGATAGGTTGGAGGTTTGAGTACACCCACAGGCACTTTAAAAGAAAGATCTGGGGATTCACTTCTAAAAGATTGTTTTGGGGCAACTCTATGTTCCATAGACTGCCAGAAGAACAAACAGATAAATCTTGGAGAAGGTGCAGCCAGAATGCTCCTTGGAGCCAAGATAGAGAAGCTTTGTCTCTCATATTCTGGACATGCAGCCAGGATAGGCTATTCCTTGGAAAGGGACATGATGCTTGGAAAGATGGAGGGTCAGTGAAGAAGAGGAAGACCCCAATGAGATGGACTGACACACTGACTGCAGGAGTGGGTTCAAGTGTGTCAGATGATGAGGACAGAGCACGAATCAGGTCTGTTGTTCACAGGGTTGCTATGAGTCGTACTCAACTCAGCGTCACCTAATAACAACAACATGTAGCACATTCTACTCTGATACATGTGGGATTGTTGTGAGTTGGAACTGACTGAAAAGAAACTCATTCACTGGCTTCGAAAACGAAAAAGCCAAACTCACTGTCCCTGAGTTAATCCAACTCACAGCAGCCCGCCTGGACAGGGCAGAACAAGCCTGCTGGATTTCTGAGGCTGCACATCTTGACGGAAGCAGACCACCTCGGAGGTGCTCAGAGGATACAGGAGGTTACAATATTGTCAGTGACAGGATAATATCTACACGAATACAAGGAAGTCCAGTGAATACCACTATCATTCAAATATATGCACCAACAACCAGAGCCAAGGAAGAGGAGACAGAAGATTTTTACCAACTTTTATAATCGGAGATTGATCGAACATGCAACCAAGATGCAATGATAATAATGGGTGACTGGAATGCAAAAGTCGGGAACAAAGAGG
>NW_006399758.1:12710267-12712097 GCF_000299155.1 Elephantulus edwardii | reverse complement strand
ATGCTTGGGAGGGTGGAGGGACAGCGCAGGAGGGGAAGGCCCTCTATGAGGTGGATTGATTCAGTGACTGGGATAATTGGGATGGGATTGTCAGAGACAGTGCGATTGGCACAGGACAGAGCGGAGTTTAAGGCTGTTGTACATAGGGTCACTATGAGTCGCGGGCGACTCGACGGCACATAACAACAACAACAACAACAACAACAACAATCATTTCATTGGCGAACTGTGGAAACTGCTATTTATCTGTAAATAAGAGGCAATGAAGATTTAACTATGAAAGGTAGTAGTTTATAGTATCCATAAGACACATCATTTATCTACATGTTTGTAAAGATCCTTGTAAAGTCAGATGCTGGTTAAAGTAACACACCTGCTTGCTGGTAAATAGGCGTAGCCTCAGAACATTGGAAACGGTACTAGTCCAGGGGCTGTCAAGGCGACTCCTGCATGTCAAAGTAGAACTGTATGCCGTACAGTTTTCACTGCCTGACTCTACAGAAGAAAACTGCCACAATTTTCTTCTGAGGTGCCACAGAGTGTACTTAAAGCTTTCAATTACAGATGAGCCTCATACTTGTTTATGCCACCCAGAGATAAAACTGCTAATATTATTGGCCACTAACATAAAATAAATGCCCTTCAAAATTTTAAAAGGCTCTTTGGTACAATTTTTCTCTCACTGTTGAAATCAATCACAGAATAACTTCTCTCTCTCATCCAAGATCCAAGCCATGGTCTTCTCAATTGCCTGCTAAGCATCTGAAAGTTGGTCAATGACTAGGGATGACACAAGAATTGATGTATTTGAGTTGTGGTGTTAGAAAAGAATATCCCACAGAATATCCCATGGATTGCCAAGAGAAAGTGACTGCCTTAGAAAAAGTAAAACTAACGGGACTCCTTGGAGATTGCTGTTGTTATGTGCTGTCGAGTCACTTGCGACTCATAGCGACCCTATGTACAACAGCCCTAAACTCTGCTCTATCCTGTGCCAATCACACTGCCTCTGACACCCATCCCGAGTGCCCCAGTCACTGAATCAATCCACCTCATAGAGGGTCTTCCTCTCTTTCACTGTCCCTCCAATCTCGCAAGCATGATGGCTCTCTCCAAGGACTTGTCCCTCCTTACAACATGTCCAATGTATGTCAGACGAAGCCTCAGAATCCTTGCCTCCAAGGAGCAGCCTGGTTTAACCCTCTCTAGGGTGAATCTGTTTTCTTGGCAGTTCATGGTACATTCAACACTCTTCTCCAGCGCCACAGCTCAATCTTCTTCTATCCTTGGAGATTAGAATAGTGAAATTCTGTCTCATATACTTTGGGCATGTTGTCAGGAGAAGGACACTATGCTTGGAAAGATTTGCACAAGAGAAGAAGGCCCACAACAAGATGAATGGACAATGGGCTTGAGTGCATTGGAGATGAGTGAAGATGGCATAGGATAAGGCAGGGTTCAGATCTGCTGTTCATAGAGTTGCTATGAGTCAAAGTAACTCAATAGCCCATAACAACAACAACAACAATAGCAACGCTCTCTCACTGCCTGTGAGTTGGAACTGATTTATGGCTGAGCATACGGGAGGAGATTGCCCATATTTCTACCAAGAACTGCTGGTGGACTCAAACTGTAAAAGAGGTGATAGTAAATTGCACAGGAAGAGATTGCCCATCTTTCTCTTGTGAAGCCTCCGGTGGATTTGAACCTTGGAATTAGCAAAAATAAACTCCCTAGACTACTCCCTAGAGCTCCCTAATTAATGAGATAGAACCTTCAATATTGAAACATGTTTTTGTTGTTGTTGTTGTGTACCATCGAGTTGGAACC
>NW_006399758.1:12663950-12708237 GCF_000299155.1 Elephantulus edwardii | reverse complement strand
AACAGGTTTGAGGCCTTGAACACTAATGAGCGAAGACCAGATGAGTTGTGGGAGGATGTCAAAGATATCATTCAGGAAGGGTGTAAACGGTCATTACAAAGACAGAAGAGGAAGAAAAGACCAAAATGGATGTCAGAAGAAACTCTGAAGATTGCACTGGAGCGTAGAAAGGCCAAAGCACAAGGAAGAATTCAAGATACTAAAGAGCTGAACAGAAGATTTCAAAAGGCTGCTCGGAATGACAAAGCAAAATACTACAATGAAACATACTTAGAATATTATTTACTCACTAGGTTCTAAATTCCTTCCAGGAACTCCTATGAAAAGCTTATGGATTACCATCACTTTTATATATACATGCAAACACCAAATCACAAAGCTGATCAATCAAGATCATTGAAAGTACATGCTAGAATCAGACTGTATAAAAATTCTTTTCCAGGATAATACGTCATATAGCTATATAATCCAGGGAAAAAATGTTCTGTGACTCAGTTTCTACATCTGTAAAATAAGGATAATGATAGTATCGATTTCATAAGACTTTGTAGAATTAAATGAGTGATTACATTTAAAGTTCTTGGGAGACTGCTAGAATATATTAAGTCCTGCAATGGTGTTGACAATTGGTTCCAAAATTGGGAAATGAGGGAGGCAGGGTTTGAACTCAGTCTGACCCCAAAAGCCATTTTATAATTATTTATGTCACATAGTTGGGTCAACTCAAACTCTATCATATTATTTCTTCCAGTTTAAAGTTCCTGACAATCTCTCTGCTGCTCTCAGTATAAAGGTCAGATCCTTTGATCTGGCATATAGATAGGTGACCACACTTCTGGGCTTACTTGCTACTCTCCTAGGTTATGTCTGTTGTGCTATTAGCCTAAATAATTTAGAATTCCGTTTTTAAAGTTTTGAATTTTACTATTTTATTGATCTATAAGGATAATAAAAATCACATATTAAAGTTTTTGTAGTTTGAATTGCTTGTAGTGCTCCTACCCATGATGTGAGGGCCCTCTCAAGAGTACTGAAGAAAAACGATGTCAGGATGGAGACTAAGGTGTGTCTGATCCAGGTTATGGTCTTTGCAATTACGTGCTATGCATCGGAGAGTTAGACAGTGAATAGGGATGATAGAAGGAAAATTGATGCCTTTGAGCTGTGGTGCTGGAGAAGAGTGTCGAATATACCATGGACTGCTAGGAGAACAAACAGTTTTGTCCTGGAGAGGGTGAAGCCGGAGTGCCCCTTGGAGTCAAGCACTCTGAAGCTTCGTCTGACATACTTTGGGCATGTTGCAAGGAGGGACTGGTCCTTGGAGAGGCACATCATGTTTCGCAGAGTGGAGGGACAGCACAGGAGAGGAAGACCCTTGATGAGATGGATCGATCCTGTGAGTGGAGTGGTGGGATTGAGTGTGTTTGAGATGGCAAGGTTGGCACAGGATAGAATGGCGTTTAGGGCTCTTGTACACAGGGTCGCTATGAGTTGCAAGTGACTTGACGGCACATAACAACAACAACAACCCCTTGTTGAAGTCTAGTGGCCCTAATGAGTAAGGAGTTGCACTGCCAACTGAAAGTCTGGTTGTTTGGATGCACCATTTGCTCCGTGGGAGAAAGATGGGCAATCTCCTCCTATGCATATTGTTGTGTTGTTGTTATGTGCTGTTAAGTCTCCTGCCATCCATAGCAACCCTATGTACAGCGCTTTGAACCCCGCTCTGTCCTGAGCCAGTCTCATGAATTCCGACACACCAACCCCCATTGCCCCAGTTTCTGTATCAAAACATCTCATTCAGGGTCTTCCTCTCCTGAGTTTCCCTCCACCTTTCCAAGCATGATGTCCTTCTCCAAAGATCTGTCCCTTCTTGCCATGAGCCCAAAGTATATGAGATGATGCTTCAAAATCCCAGCCTCCAAGGAGAAACTTGGTTTCACCCTCTCCAAGACAGACCCATTTGTTTTCTTGGCAGTCCATGGTATGTTCAAAACCCTTTAGCACCACAGCTCGAAGGCATCAATTCTTCTTCTGTCATCCTTAGTCACTGTCCAGATCTCTGATGCATAGCAAGTAACTGTGAAGACCAAGACCTGCATAGGCTTCTGAAAATGTTACCCTGTAGTTTCTTTTTCTTTGTCACAAAAAAAGAAGACTTCAGCATGAAATCTTGTTGGAAAAGGAGGAAAAAAAGATCATGAACATTCTCTGGGGATTTCACTAACCCAAACCCTGGGACCACCTCAAATCCTATCAGCTCTGACCACCTAGACAGGCTAATCTTGCCTCAACTGAGTTGATTCTGAACGCTGATTCAAGTCTCGGTAAACCATATTGAAGAGGAAATACCCATAATGCTGAGTCAGCTTAAAAAAGAAGATGGAACTCGGAGGTGTAACAGAGATACAAGAACAAAGAAAGCTTCAGACCTAGAACACACCAGTAAATGTTTCTTTTTCTTTGGTCTCAAGAGGTTAAGGCAGCTAAGAAAACCAACTTGTGGGCTTACATCTTGCTTGCCCATAAATTAAAATGGAGATGGTGGTAATATGCTATATCTTTCTGACAGCAAATGAAATAACTTCCTCTAGAATTGGGATATTGCTTATGATCCTTTTCACATACTATTGCATTCACATAAATGTGCAGCAAACTCTGCTGTACTTTACTAAGAACAGCAATAACTAGGCTTGCTACTTGCCAGACTCTATGGATGCTCAATACAAGGCTGGGTTTGGAACTATAGCAATCTGACCCCAGTAACCATACCCATATCCGTTGTATAGCCTCTATAGCTATTCCATTTGCATCCATCTGTAAGGCACAAACTGTTGCTACAGAGGGAAATGAGGCAATATAGCAAAAGTCCGGACAGAAACACAAACAGGGTTGTGTAATGTGGTCTATTGGCCTGTGGCACTTTGAGCAAAAAGGGAGGTAGCCCTGATGGTCTCTCCTGCCAAATACTGGCTGCTGGTGCTACACAACGTCTGGACACAGGCCATGGCTGCTGGGAGCTGTCCTTCGACATCAAAAGACAGCTTTCAAAAGCCAGGGGGAAATAGGTGCCCATCAACCTGTCGGTTTGACGCTATCTTGCAACATGGAACAGATCGCTTTCAACTCAAGCCAGCAGTCATGGCTGCCACTTCGTGAGCTGGGCCTTTACTCTCTGAGGCTGTCTGAGCTGGAAAGGGACCACTTGGGCTGCCCGTGCCTGTGCACAGGCCGAGGCATGAAAGCGAAGTACAGTCTTATCAGAGATCAGCTTGCTTCCTAGAAATGGATTTTTGGAAAAATCCATGGAAAAGAAAGCAGTTTAGAAAAGTCCTTCGAATCAATTGGATGCAAAATAGAGTTTTGATAAATATTCTGTTCAAGGTTCAAATGTCAAATTCTTCAGTTATCCTTTTTTCCCCTAAAGTCCTTTGTAATAAAATTTCATGATTAAAAATACATTTTAATCAGCTTTAAAAAAATAATCATTAAGAATTAAGAGCTTCTAAATCCCTTGCGTAGTGTCATCTCTGTTCTAGGAAACACTCCAGGGAGACAGCAGGTCTTTGCAGCTGTCAGTTCAATGTATAAAATGAACTGTTTTAGATGTCTCCTTTCAACTCCACCTGACTTCAAAGTCAGGTAGGTGCAAACCTTGCAATCCCTATGTATGACTAGGCAAAGACTTAGTAACCCTATTGTATGATATTCCTGCTTGTGGCATGGATAACTTGAGCAATGGCTTGCTTCATGATTTATGAAATGGTATGAAAATGCCAGTAATTTAGAGTTATAAGGTATTCTTAGACCTGTCTTTTGGCAAGAAACTCAGAAGGTGAGACTAAAGATAACAACACCATGCTTTCATCTCTCCACTCCACTCCTTCCACTCTACTCCACTCCCTCCACACCCTTTGCTCCGCTCCACTCCACTGCACTGCACACCCTTTCACTCTACTCGACTCCACACCCTCCACTCCCTCTACACCCCCCACTCCACTCCCTCCACGCCTCTCCACTCCACTCCCTCTACTCTACTCCCTCCACACACTCCACTCCACTCCGCTCCACTCCACTCCCTCTACTCTACTGCACTCCACTGCACTCCACTCCACTCCCTCTACTCACTCCACTCCACTGCACTCCACTCCACTCCCTCCACACACTCCACTCCACTCCCTCTACTCCACTCCCTCCACTCCACTCCCTCTACTCTACTCCACTCCCTCTACTCCACTTATTGCCATTGAGTCATTTCTGACCTTCTATATCAGGTTTCCGAGGCTGTAAATCCTGTCATGAACTGACTGCCCATCTTTAACCTGATAAATATGTTTTCAGTTGCCACATTACTGATGAGAAGCATTCTTCTCCAAATACCCTTCAGTTAACAACACTGTGTCTAAATGATTGCAGAAACCATTGATCACTCACTTTCAGAGATGACAATGAGCCTCAAGTGTTTACGATTCAATTGGTACCTCCTAGACCCAGTTCAATACACTTCATCTCAGGTTTTCTAGTAATAACTTCATAGAGAAGAAACCTGACTCAGCTCTGACCATGCTTACACCTTAAATAAACAGTTAATATTCTTTTTAACTCTTTCTCGACAGCTGTAAAAATAGGGCAGAATGCACTGTTGTAGAATGGGACTGTCCTTGGGGTTGGGGAGAGACTGAGTAAGATGGGTTCAATAATGTATACTGCACTGAAACAGAGGAAGAAGAAAACTGTTTAAAAGAGATATGTGACTAGGTATTTCTGTCATCACAGGAGTCTAGAGCGATGGCTACATGGTGGAGGGGACCTGGGGGAGGGTTTGTAAAACAATGAAAGAATCCTTTCTTTTACTTTTCCATAATTTTTGACTCATGTACTTATAACTTGTTAGTCAAATTTGTGTCTTCCAGGTTGCAACACCCCCATGATACATCTTCAAGGATATGAACATGTACGGCCAAGCACAATCAATAAGAGTGCATCTAAATTCCAAAATCAATCTCCATAATAGTCTATGTGTTTCCTACTGCCAAAGGGGCCCCTTTAGAGTAGTGAGAGAAGATCTTCACCCTGAAACCCACAGCGTCCCTTTTCAGCAGGAAGTAGCTAAGAGAATATGCCATCCCCTTTTCCTTATGAATCAGGGTGAAGTCTCTCTCAGGGAGGAGTGATAGGGAATGGCAAAGGACACACCGACAAAGGAGGTTAATCAGAACTGACTTTGACAAGCACTGTGGCAATTGGACAATTAAAACTGACATTTGGATGGCGGGGAAGAAGAACAAACTGGGGAGGAGGGTAGAGAGAATGGTGCGGCAATGAAGGAGTGAAAGCCCAGAATCCCTGTGAATGTTCATTGAAACTAACAAAATTTAATAATAATTTAAAAAAATAGGGCAGAATGAAAACCCTTTAGCCATAAAATTAAGTGCATCATAGATTAGCTGCATGTCAATATTGAGTGTTAGAGCATTTAAGAAGTCCCACTTCAGAAATGTTTTTTTATATAAAATTTTTATTTTATACTGGCTTACTTACAAAGTTCATTTGCATTGTTTTTCACACTGGACCTTTCCCCTTTCCTTTAGCCACTTCAGAAAATCCTGAATGTGATCCCTGGGATACAGGAAAAGTAGTCCTGTTTGAAAAAGGATGCAGGGAATTTAAGCTCACTAGCTCGTCAACAGCCTGTGTTATGCAGATGACACAACCTTGCCTGCTGAAAGTGAGGAGGACTTGAAATGCTTGCTCCAGAAGGTCAGAGACTATAGCCCTCAAATATGGATTACATCTCAACATCAAGAAGACAAAAATCCTCACCAATGGGCAATAAGCATCATCATGCTAGATGGAGAAAAGATTGAAAATGTCTATTATTTCATCTGACTGAAATGAAAAGATGCATTGCATTGGGTAAGTCTATTTGTCAGGGACTTCTCCAAAATACTGAGGAGCAATGAGGCCAGTTTAACGACTAAAGTGGACCTGATCCAGGCCTTGGTTTTTTCAATCATGTGAGAGCTGAACAATGAATAAGGATGACAGAAGAAGATCAAATGCCTTTGAGTTGTCATGGTAGAGAAGAGTACTGAACATCGCACGTACTTCCAAAAGAACAAACAGATATGTCTTGGAGAAAGTACAGCCAGGGTGGTCCTTAGAGGCACGAATAGTGAAACTTCGTCTCACAAAGTTTGAACATGTTATTACCAAGGGCTATTCTTTAGACTAGGACATTGTGCTTGGAAAGGTGGAGGGTCTGCGAAGGAGAGGAAGACCCTCAAGCAGATGGATTAACACAGTGATGGCAGCAACGGGCTTGGGTACGCAGAGATGATGAGGATGACATAGAACAGGCTAGGGTTCAAATCTGAATCTATTGTTCATAGGGTTGCTGTGAGTCACACTCAACTTGATAGCAGGTAACAACAACAGCAACAGCCTGAACTGTGAGCAAGACCAGCTTCAGTCTTAACACGTGCAAGGGGGACATGATTGGAGTGGGCAAAGTAATTAAAGGCATGAAAGAAAGAAAAAAGAGGAATTAGATAAACTATTATAAACATTAAAAAAAATCCGGCTTCCATATTTATATCTTCTCTACTTAACCTGTCCTATTGTCATTAAGTGTCCAGTCAGGCCAATAAGCTGGCCTGTAAAAGGCAGAATCAGAGACCGCAGCTCAAAGGCTAAAGCAGGTGGCAGGAGGGTGAACAAAGCAATCCTGAAGAGTAGTAACTTTCTGGAGATACAACAGTATGTATGGAGCCAATCAAGCCCATTCTTTGATGAAAGTTTTTATCCTAAATAGATTCCTGAACTAGGGTGGGCCCTCAGGGTTCTGTGCTCTCGGAATGCCTGCAGTACACCAGCTCCCCTCTGCTGCCCAAGCATGCTTCTGAGATGCCTACGTTATGGGCTTTGACTAGAAACTTAGCAAGGACTAAGGCTTCTGGTGACCACGTGACCTGTCCGTTAGTGGGTCATAATGCAGTGACCTGCATGTTGCTATGGTGCTGGGACCTCCCTCCTGGCATTTTAAGTATCAGAGGGGTCACCCATGGTAGCCAGGTTTCAACAAAGCTTCTATATGAAGTCCGATTAAGGTGACAGTCCAAAAAAATCTACTTCTGATAATTATCCACTGACCATCTATCTAATCACAAGAAAATATTGGAGGATGAGTTCCCTAGACTTAGGGCACTCAAGGTTCCAAGCAGCCATGACAAGCAACTTGAATGTAGCATGATCATGAAAATGGCAAAAGACAGGTGGTAGTTCGTTGTGTTGGACATGTTGTCAAGCTCACTGCTGAACGCCAAGCCACACAGTCATCCAGTGTCTCAGTTCCTTCTTCAGGGCAGTGAGGACAGAGGTGAAGAAAACAAGACGTGATGACCATGGTGAAGGGTATTGGTGAGTGTTGAGTGTCCGGAGCTACTGTCTAAGGCATTGGTCCAGTGGCCTCTCATACATGCTATGTCAAAACCTTTCACAGTGTCTTGACTCTGAAGGCTGCCCATAACACCCAAGACGTTCCCTCTAATCCCGACCACCCCACGACATCTCTGGATCCCATTGCTAGTACATCACATCTCCAAAGTTAATGACCTGCCCACAGAGTGGCTCCTCCTCCTTCTAACCTCGGCTGTTCTCTTTGTTTCAAATTCTCATTGCTCCCTGTGTGCTTTGGTTTTGTCTTTAGTTCAGCCCTCTAGGTGGTTTATTATGCTTCCTCACCAAATGAAGGTACAAGCATGACAAGGCAAATCATTCTGCTACCCACTCCTGGAGCTTCCCCAAAGTTTGCATTACATTTCTGCCCCCCTCCCGCCTCCCCCTCAATCACATCATTCCATGCTTAAAGGCTTCATCCAATAAGCACACAAGCACAAAGTGAGTGAATGCTCCAGGAGACACCTTGTTGTGACAATGAGCTGGTATGAAAGTGAAAGGACAGACCAAAAACCAGTGACAAGATGTGGTGCAGATGCTGTTAGGTCATGCATGTTCTGTGCGGCATGGCAAGGAATAGAAATTACGTGACATAATGGCCGGATCATGCAATTATTGGCAAAAAAGCTGCGAAGGAGAATATAAAAGTGTGAATACCTGTGTAGATCATAGCTTCCTCCTTCTTTATTTCCTAATATTGGAAAATACAAGAGTAACTCAGGTTAGCTTTAGGACACATAAAACCATTCACAACGTTGTTTTCCATGCACAACATCTAAATCCTAGGAGGAAATATATTGTGTTAAATACAGATGGTACCCCGAGCCCAACAGTTTTTCTACTAGACAGGTTCAAAGTACAGACTGAGCACTAGAAAGAAAAAGGGAAAAGGTTCAAGATAAAAACCTGTAATTATTTATATGAAAAGGGTAGAAATGAGAAAAGGAGGGCAGTTGGTTTTAAAGTGCTAAGAAAAGTACCTCCAGAATTTGAAGGGGTTCTGAGCCCAGGTTTAATTTTGGTTCATTTTTAGACAAGACACTCTACAAAGTGGTCAATAATTATATCCTTAAGGAATAGTCTAAGTGGTGGAGAAAATGAGTTGAAGCTTAAAGAGTCATAACTGACTCCACTTGGTGTATCTTTTCACCATTCTGAGAACTGATCAGACATCACAAAGGAGAGGGGTTTTGTCATCACCAGGAGAAGGCTAAGATTCTTTGGAGGAGAATTATGTGTGATATTTCTAGAGACTCTCATAACCGATTAAGATTTCTGTCCCTAGTAGGTCTTTGTTTGTTTGTGTTTGCAACTCTAGAGGAAAAAGTTAAGAGGGAAGCAGACTATTTGGAAAAGCTTTGAGCCGAGCAGGCTCTGTGATAATAAAAGCTATCTTACAAGCCAGGTTCTCTGTGGGCAATGGATTCCACTAAGGAACAGGCAGTAGTGGAACGATGGCTCAGTGCTCTCAAAGGTCTGACACTGCATGGTGAGGTTCCCACGCATCAAACGCCTTAATGACCCCAAAGCGGAAGTGATGATGGATAGTGATCATCGTTTTGGACAAGAATCCTGACTCTTCAGGTTGCACGACCTGGGGAGATGCCTGGAGACGTTGGCTGTGGGTGTGACCCCCAGAGCCACAATCTGCTGTAGCGATAGGCTCAGAGCGGGGGCTCCTGCCCAGTGCCTGCAAGCCCAGCTCTCCACCATCGGGGTTTACACGTCCCACTGATGCTAGTGTCCATTCCAGCTCTGTTCCTTCTACAGACAACTGGTATTTAGGTTTTAGCAAATATTATGAGGAGAAAATTGGTATTTATGTCACTTGGGCAAGAGCTGAGAGAAAGTGTATGTGTGTAAGCCAGAGAAGTTGGAGCAGACAAGGGAAAGCAGAACACTTCATGCCTGGGGAGGGAATAGCTGACTGAGTCCATGAGGACTTCTAGTACCTATCAGACCCAAAGTTAATAAGCTATTCAAAAAACTTTGGTTTCTCATGCTTGAAATCCTCTTAAATAGACAGAAAAAAACACAAGCCAAAGAAACTGACTTATTTTTGTTATGGGAGTGGGGGCAGGAATCTATGTGCAGAAATAGGGTATTATGTATCCATCCAAAGTTTCTGTGAAAAAGAGGATATTGTTTACTGAGCTTGTGTTTATAATGGTGACAACAATAAAAAGACAAATCTCCAGAACTTTTGTTCCATCTCCAAGAGTGGCTTCTCCCCAGGGGTCAAGGCTGACTGACAGAACAGAAGGACTAGAAGAAAATGCTCATCACATGTTTGGAGAAAATGTAGAGATTACCATTGCGCTTGGTATTGCTGCAGGAGTGTCTCTCGAGTGTATCCCAAACTGTATTTTTTCTATACATAGACAAGTTTTAAAGGCTGAAACCTCTGTCATGTAAAAGAATTTCTTAGGCAATGTAAAAATGAAAAAATAATTTTTTTTCTTCTGTCTCTTACCAACTTCAACACTCTTAGGTCTTGGGTTGCACTGCTTATAACCTTGGCAGCTTCTGAGTTCCATCAACTGTATGTGCAGCTGATTCAAAATACCTCGCTCCACCGTGTGGACTGTGTTTGTGAGCTGCCAGAGGAGAGGTCAGAAACAAAACAAACCCATAAAACTTTTGAGCTCATTTCCAAGCTATTTTATGTTTAACAAACTGAATAAAAGGAAAACACACTGTCTTACCTGATAAGGATCTGTGTTCATATCAAAATACTCCAAAAAGCCAGTAGCAAACTCACAGAAAAGAAAATTGTGTGTCTCATTAACTGTTCGCAAGCACCAATAGGTGTTGTTGTTAGAACTTGTGCAAGCACAGAAGGATCCCACTTTTGGGGGGGAGGGGGAAGAAAAATACAACAAAAAAAGAATGAATAAAACATAGGCATGCTCATACGAACTTTGTAAGCAAACCAATATGAAACAAAAATTTATTTTATTTAAAAACAAAACAAAACATAAGCATGGTCTCCTTTGGAGTGCTTCATTATCTAGACATTTCATGATTCACATTTTCTTTCTTATAAATATTGTGGCAGGGTATTAATGATAACTGCAATTGTTATCCCTCTTGACACACATCTACTGTGATACTGGGAGGTGGGGGGAAAATGGCAATCCATGGTGCTGGGATCCCCGGCTGAAGGTGAGCCTGGGGTACAGGATTCTGCCCTCCCCTCACTCCGCTAGGTAGTGTTTCCAAAGTGGATGGAGAATGGGAAGGGAAAGATCAGAACTTTTGTGTCTCGCCATTTTTAGAATTTTTTTTTAAAGGGACAATTGTACTTAATAAACAGATGTACCTGGTGCCTACACTTGTTCTCTATGTCTACATGTTACAAATGGAACCTTGAAAGACAGGGCCTTCCATAGGGTGGAGTGGTTTGGAGAAGCCTGAGCCTGGCTCGGTAGATTCAGGGGGAGGTTGTCTGAAATCACCGTAGGCAGTCTACAACACTGTGCCATGAGCCAGAGTATCTCTCCTACCACACAGGTGAACTGTTTAACAAGGTAGCTCACTCGCTCGCTCGCTTGTTTAGTCACCTTATGTTCACTGAGCATCTACTATGTGCCAAGGATACAGCATCATGATATTTCTCTTGAGAAATATGAGATCTATTGGTAAAGACAAACATTTTAAATTAAAAAGCGTGTAGTTAACAAAAGTGAAACATTCTATGGAAAAAGAGTACAGCATGCTGAGAGTATGTAGAGATTGAACCTAATTTGAGGTTACAGGAGAATTCTCTATGATGAAGTAAAAAACCAGTTGAAATGTGAATGAGGAATAAAACTCTGTTAGGCAGAGGGCTGTAGAGCCTTTTCAGGCAGAAGGAAAAACATGTAAAAGCTGTGAGGTAGGAGGGAGTTTGGGATGCTTGAGTTAAAGAAAGAAAGAAGTGAAGTGGCCAAAGTAGGGCTTTGTTGGACAGACTAAGGTGGTTTCTCCTCATCTTAAGAAAAAGCAATCATCTAAACAACCAGTTGCTTCTGCATGAACTTGGACTCATGGAGACTCCATGTGTGTTAAGAGTAGAACTGTGCTCTGCAGGAATTTTAATGGCCTATTTTTCAGAAATAGATGACCAGGTCTTTCATCTGAGATGCCCTTGAATGCACAAAGACTTATAACCTTTAGGTTAACAGCTAACCTGCTAACCATTTGCACCACCCAGGTATTCCTCTTTTGCTAAGATAAACTCAAACTCATTGCCATTGAGGTGGAACTAACTCACAACTGACCCTTCAGTAGTTTTCAGAGGCTGCAAATTGCAGGGGAGGAGATTGCCCATCTTTCTTCCACTGCTGGTGGATTTGAACTGCTGGACAAGCATGGTCTTTGGATTAGTAGTGTAACTCCTTAAGGACTAAGTTACCAGAAAGGATGTCATTAATAGACCATTTTGAGTGGTTCTAAGCAGAGTGAATTGGAAAGAGCAAGAAAAGAGTCTGGGAGGCCCTCTTGGGGGTTCTAAGTAGTTGAGGTAAGAAATGGCAGTGGCTTAGGCAAGGTGGTCTGAGGTCAGATAGGCAGTTGGGGAGAAGCAGATAGTGGGGTGAAAGACTTCCATCTGACATGAGCAAATCACACATTTATGTTCCTCAATATTTGATCTTTAATGAGTTTGATCAGTTTGGGAACAATAAATTAATTATTTCCTTCAAACTTGGCTCATTTGAATTTTTTTCTCCCCTGGATTATTGTCTCTCCTTGTCCTTTTTTATATAAGTTCCTTCTCACAAACTTACATTGTGGTTTGAATTTCACTTCTTCAACACAAGCATGGACATGGGCATCAAAAGGCATAAAAATACAAAGCTAGAATTTTAAAATTTTCAGAGATAGGTCTTAGAATCTCCCATCTTCACATTTTGAGATTAGTGAGCATCTCAAAATTCCAGCGAAAAGCTCTGATGTGGATGATCTCAAAGAACTTCTCTGGTCTAAGATTCTCTCTGTAGGGCCCCTGGGTGGCAGAAAAGGGAGGTTGGAGTTTACCCAGAAAAGTCTTATAAGGAAAGGTCTGGTGATTTACTTCCCAAAAGCCAGCCACTGAAAATGCTACAGAGGGCCTGTGGGATGTTTAGTTTGCCAACCCAAAATATTATGCCACACAGTTCTGTCCTGACACATGTGGAGTTGCCTAATCTGGACTGACTTGAGGGTAACTGGTTGTGTTTTAAGGGGTGATAAACCTTGAATCGTATAATGCATCATAAAAATTCAGGATAGTATTTTGACATTACTTCAGGGAATACTGTGTACAACTACCATGGGCATGTTACACAAGCATGAATTTGAAAAGTGGACAATTATTATCATTCCTGATCTCATAATCCAATGTGAACATTAAACAAATTCCATCAGGGTCTTCTCTAAACACAGTGGGAGGCACAGAAGTGAAGGGAGAAAAAGCATGGGGACCCTACATCTGAGGAGGTCTTACTATTTTTTGTCTCATTATTCTACGTTTAGAGAATGACGTTAAAATAAAGTAGGAACAATAATATCTGAGGCAAAACTGTTCATCCATTCATGTAGCTGCAGAGAGAATATTTTAAGTAAGGACTCTGCCTGGTACCGGGCATTGTGCAAAATAAGATTTTATGAAGAAAAACCCAGAGAAAAGTTGGCATTTTAAACAAAATAAGAGCAAAATAATTTTTTTTTTGTAATGTAACATGATTTTACCAGTAAAGAAAACACCAGGACGATTTCCTTTTGGATCTTTCTAGATAACTGGTTTTGTTCCATAAGAGCAAAATAATTTTATTTTTTTTTTGTAATGTAACATGATTTTACCAGTAAAGAAAACACCAGGACGATTTCCTTTTGGATCTTTCTAGATAACTGGTTTTGTTCCAAGTCTAAGTCATGCAGTATGACGCACTGGCCACTTGGTGGCAGTGGGCAGCGTGCGGATGAACTCACAGTTCCAGAAGGGGGCCGTCTGCCAGTGGTTGTTGTCATGCGTGAAGCAGGTGAGACCTGGAAGGCTGCATTCGTCACCCTTTCTCTGCCGTTTCTTTTCCTTCCTCTCCTTCTTCCTCCTGCGGTTCTCCTTGAAAAGCTGAAGTTTGCTGTCCACTTCCTGAGCAGCCTCCCTGTTTAAACAGGAGACATTTTTTGAATGATCGGTCAGACGTCCTCAATTAAAATGTGGCTGCTTCTTCGAAGTTCACATATAGCATGTGATGACTCTGGTTTTTCATCGGCAAACACAAACAGCAATGGCAAAGGGAAACTCACTGACCATGCTAGAAATTTATTAAACCTCGTTGTTATGTACTGTCAAATGGGAACCAACCCATAGCTCCGGTGGGTTTTCAGAGGCAGTTAATTGCACGGGAGGAGACCACCCATCCTTCTCCCTCAGAGAAGCTGGTGGTCTCAAACCGTGTGCCTTTGGGATTGCAGCAGGGCTGTAGTGCAGCTTCTTGCCACTAGGCCACCAGAGCTCCCTGATTAAACCTTAAACATGTCAATTATTTATATTCAAACATTTATTAAAAAATGACAAAATGAGTCGATCCCACTAGCAATACTTGAACAAATCACTTAAAAACCTAGTGGTTAGGACCTATCAGTTACAAAGTCAAGAGCTGGCTGGGCTAGATGGTTTGGATTAGATGGACTCTAAAATTCTTTAATAAAATCTACAAAGTAGGCTGTGGAACGTGGTGAGGAACAACCAACCCTTTTTTGCTTTTATTATTTAAATTTCACATTTCCATTAAGACCCTCCAACTTTGTTGAGGCTCAAATAGAAATCACATTCATATGCCATTTTGATGTTATTTAAAAATATATCTATTTTTGTAACTTGCTGAATTCATATGATTGTGAGCTGCTCTATACAACACACTGATCTAATCAAGTGTCCACATCTCTCAGCCACTCCACACAGGATGTGGGTGCATTGACTAAATAAATACACTTTGTTGCTGAGTTGGCCCTGATGCCTGGCAAACCCATACGTAACAAGATCAAACTGCTGGGATCCACAGGGGTTTCTTGGGCTGATTTTGAGAAGTGGATTCCAAGCCTTTTTTGCTTGGTCTTAGAGCGGAAGTTGTGTTGAAATGTGCAGAGTATCACAGCAGCATATAAACATCCACTGACAGATGAGCGGTGGCGAGGCCTGAGGCCTAGCTCATAAACTCTGGAGAGCACGCATGCAGGGTGAGAGGAGAACTTTACAAGGCTCGGCCCCACAGGACTCTAACAGCATCCCCACTGTTCTGTGGCAAAGTATTTACTTTTACCATCTTCAGTCCTTCAAGACTCTATCTGAAGCACAGCTAGGTCGAACCTAGAAGTCCCTCCAGCCTTTCAGAAATGCCCATAAATAGTCCTCCACTCCCCACCAATTCGGACAACAGAGACACTTACTTGAATGGATGAAGATGGCTTTTTAATTTCTCTTGCTTTTTCACACCTTTCTCTTTATTATAGTAACTGTAGGCAGAAGTGGTGAGACATGAGTCTTGGAATCTTTCACCTTACCAAACAATTCAACTTACATAAAGAAAGGTAAATAGTTGTAGCTATTTTCGTTTAATGGGACTATTTTTCCTTTTAAATTCTGCATAGATACATGGTGTATTTAAATAGTTCTGCATAACTTTTGTTGTTGCTAGGTGTAGTTGAGTACAACTCATAGTGACACTGTGAACGGCCAACCTGAACCCTGCCCTATCCTGTGCCATCCTCACCATCGCTGACACACTAGAGCCTACTGGATAGATGGTTAAAATATCTAACAATGTCAACAATTTATCAAGCTTTTAAATGGTAAGAGACCCTAATGGTAATCTATTTAAAAAACTAGATTTCATCGAGTTGATTTTGACTCATCTCAACCTCTTACGTGTGTCCAAGGAGAACTGTGCCCCACAGAATTTTCAATGGCTCATTTTTCAGAAGCACAAGTTGCCTCTGGGTAGACTCCAACTGACAACCTTGTGGGTGGCAGCCCAATGCATTTGGGGTCTGTGCACTGTCACTGTCTTAGCTTGTACCAAGAGCTTGGGGGACAGACAGCAGGATGGGGGATTACTTACGTCTGCTTGCTGCAGCTACATTCTTCTGGCTTTCGCCTCTTCAGATGTCCCCTCACTTCTCTTAAATTCTTAATTTTATCTTGAAGAGCTTCAATCTGGTAAAGATGTATTTTGAACAAAGGCATTTTAAGAGCAGGACTTCTTACACTGTGTACCTCCCGCCACCCTCCAACTTATTTTCTGTGTTTCATAATGATAATTATCCATCTGAGATGGTAATTAATTTGGAAGCAAACTGGGCCTAGACTATGTCCGCCTCTGTGTCCAATCTAATGTGTTATAAATAAACATGAACAGATGTCTCTTTTATAATTGAGTCGCTTTATCACAGGGATTTTAAAAAGTCATTGAGCCAATCCCCATTTCCTTCTCACCCTCTGTTTTCTTTTCAGCCAGGGCTAGCACTAACCCACTGGAGAAAGAGAAATGCCTTGGCTGGTTTTCTATTTCTTCCACATACTTAACAAGAAGATAGTGTGAGTTTTCAAATAGGCAGGGCTGGAGAGCTGAGTTGAGTTAGGAATATAATTTATATTATAAATGAAATAGAATTATATCATAATATATAATCATATATTGAATTGTTTGGTGGCATCAAATTGACCACGACAGACAAGAACAACAGATATGAATGTTTCCCTATCATTCGCTGTCCTCACCACCTCTGGCCTGCTCAAGCTTATTGTGGTAGTCGCTGAATCAATCCATTTCATTGAGGGGTGGATTGAATTATGTCCCCTCTCAAACATGTGTTAGAATCCTAACTCCTGTATCTGTGGATATAACCCTGTTTGGGACTAGCCATTTCTTTGTTGCCTTCATTAGATCACACTTTGGGTGTGGGTTGAGTGGGTTCTAAATCTAATGACCTCTGAGCTATAAAACAATCAGACACAGAGACCCATATACATGGGCGAAGACAGATATCATGTGAGAATCATCTACAATATGAAGGGCTGGTGGCCTTGTGGTACAAAACTGTGCTGCAATCCCAAAGGCACATGGATTGAATCCACCTGTTGCTCCCCGGGAGAAGGATGGAGAATCTTCTCTCATCCAATTTACCACCTCTGAAAACCTGCTGAAGGGTCACCTATGAGCTGGTTCTGACTCACTGGTGCACTGTACCACCATACCTATAAGGAAAAACTGACTTGGGCAAGACCTTGACTGGGACTTGAAATCGCCAGACTTGTGAAAAAATAAAGTTCTGTCTGTAAATTCCCTCCCGTGTGGTTTAAAGGTCACTAAGACACATGCCAATCACCTCTTTGTCAATGTAGGCCTTATGGTCCTTCCAGGCTCGGGCTGATTGGTACAGTTCTCGCTCGCAATGAATGGTATCATTTGGAAGAATAAAACATCTATAAACAAACAAATTAGAAGTAGTGAGGTGGGGAAAAAAATCAATTATCCTCTACATTATCAATCTGGATTCAAGCAGTAAGGACAGAACTGATCTACAGCCAATGAAAAGTGGGAATGTCCCCTGGCTAAAGATGTGGACAGAGGATGACATCACAGAATGAGCCTCTAAGACAGCTCTGAATATTTTCATCCCTATGAAGAGATGCCACTCCACACTTCAGTTCTGAAAGCTTCAGAAAGCAAATACAGGAAAGGAAAAGAAGTTTCTGAAGTCAAGATGGAAATGGCTTGTTTGAAGAAAATAATTTTCTTTAAAGAGCTTGCCTTGAGAAATCTCATTTAGAAGCAAAGGAGTCTTAGTAAAGACAGCAGGTGAGATGGGAGATGAATGAACAGCACAGGAGAAACAAATGTGGTTTAAATCTCTTACAGTATCACTTTGACAACTCCCAGCACCCAAAATGAATACCCTAAATGACCTTCTTATACCCTTATGAAATTACATGGGAAGCAAAGAGTCAGGGACATACATTTAGAAAGAAAATATTTCTCTGTCAGGAAGATAAGTTGATTTTGGAAGGAATTGAATAACCACATGAATCCATGAAAACTCTGCTGGAATGCCCTCTCTCCCTTGTCTCCTTGACTCAAAGGCCCTCTGTTCTCTCAGGAGTCCCTGTGTAGTGTGAATGGCTGATGTGCTCATTGAAATGTTGAAGGTTCAAAGATACTTAGGAGTAAAGCTGTGTTCTGATGCATACAGGCTCGGTCCACATCAGTATCTCCTTGAAAGCCACTGGGTCTGGGACTGTCTGGAATTAGGACAAGGCAAGTGCTTCTACGTTTTCCCTCTTTTCCCCAAATGACACCATCTTTCTGGAAGCTTCTCTGAGACCCACAGCCCTCCCTTGGGAGTCTGTGTGTCATGGCTGAGGCTACAATTATGCAACTGTTCTGAGCAACAGTGACCACACAGTATGGGAGACTCTCGGCTAGTCCCAGTAATTGTTTCCGTCTATTTTCTAGACTCCCACAAAGCTAACTGCTCATAAAGGCATAAGCTCCCAGGCTTCCAAATCCAGGTGGAACAGAATTACTTGAGCTGGGTCTTGCAGGTGATCAACTTTCATGTGAACTTGACAACCACACATCCAGATCTACCACTGTTCGGACTCGGTGTGTGTTTAATCACCCAGAGTTCTGAATGTGACTGCTTTTAGTAGAGGAGGAAACACCCAGAGTCCTCGTACTTGTGTGTCACCCGGACAGTGGCAGGCAGAGCCACAGCATTGGTGTCCACCGGCATCCCGCCCATGTTCCCACCGCTGGCTGCTCGGAGACCTCCTGGCCCCTTGTGGCCTTCGTCATGCCGCTTGGCGACGGTTCTTGGTTGCAACACTTGCAATTCTTCTTCCTCTAGGTTTATGTCATAGATTTCACCTTCGAATTCAACGGACAAGGAACGAGTCTGCCGCGTATGGACGAACCTGGGCTTGTACTCTGGAAATAAGGGAAGGGAGACCCGTTAATATGGAGGTCGCTGGGGACTACAGATGTTTTTTAATCATCTACTGACTTAAAAGGTGATTTGAGGTCACCCAGCAGCAATGCTGACAATCAGCTTTTACAAGGCTTATAGCCACAACTTGAGATGCGTGGAGTTAGAGTTAATTTCATTGCAATAGGTTTGCCTGGTACATTAATATTGAAGTCTAAGCATGGTTTACAGAGGAAGAGAACAGCCACAGGACATATAAAATTATCTGGGAATGGGCATGTGGTCCATGCTACAATGTTGAGGGACAGCTTAGCCTGGTAGGCAGCTGATGCTGAGAGAGCTGAGTTCTAGCCCTGGCTTTGCCACCACACAATGCTGTGATGGTGCATGCCTCTGGGCCTCGGTTCCTCCACCCTCAGGTTTCGGCAACCTCATACACCCTTTCCTCTTACGGCAGGCTGTGAACATCTGCATTATGTTTTCAGTGGACTCCTAAAGCAGATTATTTGGGCATAATTATGGTGTTATTTGGGTCTCAGTTATGGTGTTATTAATAATAATGATTCATTTACTAAGCATTTGCTATGTATTACTCACTTTATATCTAGTTCCAATTCATAATCTGGAAAGAGACGTATTATTATAACTAATCCTTATGTAAATACTGACTGTCCAAACAGACTCATGAATTTGGCATCATTATCCTCATTTCACAGATGAGAAAACAGAAGCTCAGAACGGTCCATGGATCTTGCAAAGTTACACAGTCATTAGCATGGAGAGTTGGGTCTGTAACCTGCCAGATTCGCATGTCCTTATTTTCTCCACAATAGGGGGCTACTTCTTCATAAAGACATGTGCTCTAGATGCTTTCTAGTTCACAAATAATAAAGGATTGCTCAATAAGGAAAATTACATTTTGCAATGGTTTTCATCAGCTGCTTGATTTTAATACTGACAACTGGTGTGGGAGGAAGTAAGGATGCTTTCCGGCCACCGTGAAACATGACAAAGCGCTCATAGTGGGCCAGAGCAGAACTTTAAAAGTGAAAACTGAGTCCCTCTCATCTGATGAGTTAAGCTGCCTGGGGTGCGTTCACCAAAAGGGGGCCAAGACAGGAAGACAAGAACACCCCAGCTATGAGATCAGAATTGAGCAGTGGTCATGAGTCCCATCAATGTAGGAAAACTACCACTGCTTAAAAGCATGTAAGATTCCACACAGCTTGGAAAAACCACCTCTTTGTGCTCCAACATCTAAAAATCACTGTGCTTTGAGCTGAGGCCTCAGAAAGCAGTGTCTGCTTTTCTAGTAGGGAAGATGGGAGGCCTGGTAGCCTAGTGTGTAGGGAGTTGCGTTGTTAACTCAAAGGTCAAGACTCTTTGGTGGTTCAAATCCATTAGCAGCTCCTCAGGGGAAAACGGAGCAAAATTGCCTCCTGTGAGATTAACCATCTCAGAAACCCAATGGAGGATCCACTATGAACTGGTTCTGACTTGGTGGGAGTGAGTTTGAGTCACTACTTTCAAGCAGAATACTGATAACTGGTTTTGGCAAAGGAGAATGGCAGAGGCCACTGTCGATTTTTTACAACTATTTTTATTTGTGTGAATTCTTAAACTCAACATTTTTCTCTGTGGGAAGGAAGAAATGGTTCTCAGCCATTTGGATTATGAAATGACGAATTTGTTGAAAATTAAGAGGCATTTGGAAAAATGTGCACTTACACATAGAGTATGTTTAAAATGAATCCATCTGTGAAGTCCACTGTAAAAACATTAGTCCCAAGGATGTGAATTACTATATAGAAAAAATTTATTTCTAATTTGGGGTATGGAAAAGCTCTTGAATCCCACCCAGAGGAACCTCGGAAGAACTCAGTGTTCTGCTGAAAGGTCCTAACCTTGAAAACAGGTCACCATGGTCAGAATCAACTCCATAACAACTAATCATGCAGAAATGACCACAAAATAAGTCACTTTTCATAGTCTCCTCTAGATGGCACTACACTCCTATTCTTTCATGAAAGAGTCCAGTCTGGGTTTTCCTATTTCTGTGATTGTCGTCTCTTGCCTGACAGATAACATTTTTATGAAGAGAATGTTAGGCGGGACTTTTCCTAATAAATTTGACTATTCTTACGCTGTATTCCAAGAACAGTCATTTGACAGAATTAAGAAATACAGAGATATCACCCTAAAAGTGATGAAAAATGGACGTCTTTAAAAATGGTTTACGAGTTTCCATCGTGTTAAATGTGCAAGTAGTAAAATCTTGGAATTTGTTTTCTAGCAACTGAAGGCACACAAATCAGGATGTCAACCTGAAGGTAAAATTCAATTGGCTTAAACCATACTCCAGGCAGCTTGGAAAGATCCATTTAAGGCTCTTTTATGTTTATGTTTTGTTTTTCTGTGTCCTGCTTTTACAGAACCCATTTTTCATTCTCTGTGGAAACAAAAACATGTTTACAAGGCAAGTTTTCAAATGCACTTTAGCTTTCTTATTTTAAAACAGCAATCCTTTGCTTTGGGCGTGGAGGCTATTTGCAGGTTAAGTTGTTACATTATGTACCCTTGAGTCAACTCATAGCTGACCCTCCAGTGAATTTTCAGAGGCAGTTAGTTGTACAGAAAGAGATTGCTCACCCATTGGAGCAGCTGGTGGATTTGAACTGTGTTTCTTGTTTCTTTGGGCCGCAGTGCAATTCCTTACCACTTGTTTACTATTGTAAACGTGCCCTGTGTAAATGTGAGGTCCATTCCCCAAGGCCCAGCCCGGGCCCGGCCCTGTGATGCCCCAAGCGTGTGGCTTACTGGGAGTGCCCAGGTTTCTCAGGAACTGCCGCTGGCCCTTCCTTTGCGCCCGACTGGCCCGGTAGCCTTGTTCTCCACACGTGCACTCTCTGTCTTTGTCATGGAAGCCTCGAGAGTAGAGGTTTCGAGTGCTTTGCCGAATGGTGAGCAGGTCGCTGGAGCCTTTGCACTTGTGAATCCGAAGCTTGCCTGATGTATCCTCAATGCACTGCCACTTCTGTAAGAGGAAACAGGAAAGCAGGTTAGGGCTTGGCCCCAGGCGCCGTGTATTATATTAGGGCCTGGAACCACCTGGCAGGACCGCTAAAGGGGGCGAGGGAGGAAAGGCAAGCTGGCGAGTACAGAGCTGGGAAGCTGGGAGTCTCAAGTCTCCTAATTATCCTCCATTGCAGGCAAATACAGATGACAATAAAATCAGTAAAAATCAAAACTACCTACATGACATGAGAGCCAGAAGTGATACATAAACCCTCTGCCTCCAAACTAAACAGAGTCGTGAATGGAACATGTAAATGCCCTTAATTCACCGAGCCCCAGCGCGCAGCTGTTGGAGCTGTTTTCTCCAGACCCTTCTTTCTAGAAAAACAAACTCAGCAGCTTTTGTTCTCTGCCTCTGAATTTCTAATGGAAGCCAGGGAACAGTGGCAGATGAAGCGTGAGGTGAGTTTAAGGCGAGGTTCTGGCAGGACGAGCTACCTTTCACGTACCTTGGATCTCTAGGGAGATCTGGTGTTCTAGTGGATACAGAGTTGTGCCAACTCAAAGCCAGGCGGTTCGAATCCACCAGCTGCTCCCCTGGAGAAAGTGAGGCAGTACCCTCCTTTGCAATTTATAATCTCTGAAAGCCCTTTAGAGGGACAGTTATGAATCGGTACCAAAACAACAGCACACAACAACAAAGAATGCCTCTAAGGAGCTCTGGTGGGCTAGCAGATAAGGAGCTGGGCTGCCAGTTTCAAAGCAGGACGTTTGAGTCCACCAGGTTTTGTGCAGAAGGATGTACAATCTTCTCCCTTGTGATTACTGTGAGCAGTTGGCGGATTGAAGCTGCCCACCTTTTGGCTGGCAGTGGAACTCCCTATCCACTAGGCCACAGTCAAGTCTCAGTGAGGAATAAAGAGAATAGAATGTCTTCTGAGTATTTACTCACTGCTTCCTCATCTTCACCCCCCCCGACTAGAGAGCTCTTTTTGGATGGCAATTTTTGAGAAACATTATTGTGGTAAAATATACACAATGCAAATGTTATATACAAATACAACAAAGCTGTTGCCATTTTTACCACTTCGAGTATATAAGTTAAGTGACATTATTGGATTTACCATGTTGCACAATCATCACCACTATTTCCAAAATCTGTTTGGAAGCTTGAAATCTATTCACATCTAAGAATTTTCATCACTCTCAAACAGAAACCCTTTAACCAATAAATACCCTTCCCTCCCTCCCTCCCTCCCTGCCATGGCTTCTGATAACCACAAGTCGCAGGACAATGAGGTGTAATTAAGAAAGAACTGATGAGGAATAAGCAAATTAGTCTCGGAAGAAATGCAACCAAAATGTTTCGTAAAAGCAAAAATAGTGAGACTTTGACTTGCTTCCTTCAGACACCATTAAAGTCAGAGGCAAACCCATCACCAATGAGGAGATTCCGACTCACCGCACCTCTACAGGACAGAGCGAAACCGCCCCACAGGCTCCCAAAGTGGAAAAGACTTCCAGGAGCAGATTTCTTTTTCCAGTGAAGTCTGAATCCCCAACCATTCAGTTAGCAGCCAAGTGCTTAATCTACTGTACCACCAGGGATCCTTGGGCATGACTTTGGGAAATGCTAATTGTTAAGAAAGGATATTTTACGTAGTAAAAAAAGACAGCACTGGCACCCTTTCTGCTGCAATACACACAAGTCCCACAAACTCAGTGAAAACTAATAATTCTCTCTGCTCTCTCTTCGCAGCTTACAGGGTACAGAACTTGGCTAGAAATGGTATCCGGCCTAGTCCGTAGTCCTGCCACTTAATGTGGAGACCAGCTATCTCCAGGCTGAGTTTGGGGTGTCACAACGAACATCCAAACAGTTTCAAGAGGTTCCAGGAAATTCTCCAAAACATTTTCAACAACTGATAAATAACCTTATGCTATAGAGAGTGCTTACTGGTAGACAGTTCCACCAAAATAAACAACTTTCCAAAGCTCCAAAGAGACTGAGAGTAAGTGGTATTTGAAAGCCCAAGGCATTTATATTTGTCTTAAAGATAAATGGTTCGAGGCTTTCCGGCCCCTTGGGGCAGGTCCAGCTCCAGTATTTAAACACTGAGAGCTGACTGTTTAATAACGATCTTCACAACACAGGTGAGATCCATACAGCTCACAGGCAAGAGGAAGCTTACAGAGGACTCTACTTTCTCTCAGAAAAATTGGGCTAGCTTTCTTGAAAACTACTAGCCTTCCATCATTTAATATTCCTATTTTATATCAACTTAGAATACTGATAGCTTATTCCTAAAACAAAAATTAAAAACTGTACAAACTAAAAATGAAAAACCGTAGCAAACATCTTATTTTTATAACCAGGCTTCATTTTAAAAATGTTTCTTTTCTTTTTCTTTAAAAATGTTTCTTTTCTTTTTCTTTCTCTCCTTCCCCCCTCTGCTTTAGAAGAGCTGAGGGTCCAAGCATATTGCTGTGTAGCACAGAGGTGTAGCAGAATTTTTAGTGCCTTTTTGAAATCCAACCTGCATTTTTCCCACTAGCAGAACTCCTCGTTGATTTCCTGTGGGATACAGATGAAGGGAAAGGGTGTTTCCTGTCTAAGAGTCAGATGTAACCACACCCAGGGTTTGGCACTGTCCTTAGAATGAGGCTTGTATCACACAAAATCAAATATACGAGCATGGTTAGAACAGCAAATATGTGCACTGCATAAATACGCATATGTAGGCCAATATTGGATAGTGCAAGAGGCAGTAACAAAGATGCCAATTATTTTCTAGATCATGAACCCTTTGAAAAAGTCACCTCGTCCTATTAGACAAAGTAATTAGCTAGAGGCTTTGAAAGATCATTCGAGCTACAAGCATACCAGCAATTTTAATGAAATGTAATTATCACACATTAGCCACAGCCATTTTCATGTTTGATATCATGACATTTTTTATGGCTGAGCAATAAATAAGCCCCTGAAACAGCTGGGAAGAAAATGGTCATCGTCCTTAGTAGTTTGAGAGAGGGAGAAGAAAGAGAATTTTTAGAGTCTGCAACGTGTGCCCCACGATACGTGGATGGTCCGCGGGAGAAGAGCAGAGGCTCTGGCACTGCAGGAGTGTCTGAGGAATCAGAGGGATGTCGGGCTCTACTGACGTAGCTCCTCGCTGGAAGCAAGTCTGGCCTCAGAAATTGTTTTGTTAGACAAAGGCTTCAGCACAAGTGCCACTGCCACACAGCCTCATTTCCAGAAACTCTCAAATTACTGGAAGATTCATTACTTGCCAAAACTTATCATCCTCATCTTCCCCAAAGGCCACTGCTCACACCCCTTTCCTGGGGATCTGGGAGCTGACCCTACCCATTCTCCTTCCACCTCTGGCTTATTGGTTGCTAACTGAATGGTTACTGGTTCGAGCCCACCAGCAGTTCTCTGGGGGGGGGGCGGGGGGAGAACCAGTGAGACCTGTTCCCATAAAGACAACAATGAACAATGTAGGAGACCCTCCTGGGAATTCTCCTCTGTCCCCTGGGGCTCCCTTGAGTCAGAATTGACCCACGACCGAGGGAACAGCCCATCATTTAGCATCAGCTCCTGCCACAAGTTTGTCTGCACACTGCCTTGGAGCTAAGAGCTAGATCATCACTGTCAGCCTGCTTTTTGACTCCTTGTGACCTCGTGTAGCAGGGTGGAGCTGCCCCATCAGGTTTTCCAGGCTGTACAGCTGTAATTTCTTTTTTAGGTTGTTATCATGTCATTTTAACCTTTCCAGATCCACTGACACTGTCAGTAAAGTCAAAGACCACGTCTCATACTCCTCAGTCGTGCTTAGAAGTTAGCTCAGCACTAGAAATGCTCAGTGTTTGTTTGGTTGTATCTGTTATGTGTCATCGAGTTGATTTTAACTCACAGTGGCATTAGATGACAGAACAGAACTAATCCCTGGGGTCTCCTATGGCATCCAACCACGGCTCCCACAGAACAGCTGGTGGTTTGAATCGATAAACAGAGGAGCACTTAATCAATAGCCACACTACTATGGCTCCTAGTTCTATCGAAATGACAAGAGGCTTTAGTGGCTCGGTGGCAGGACTCTTGCCTTTCATACGGGAGACTCAGGTCCTCTTTAGAAATTGCTTCTGAAAACCAGCCAGAGAAACCCCTACATATCACAACAGGCTGAGTCACCCAGTCATGGGGATGGTGCAGCACCAGGCAGCATGTCTTTGTGTTGCTCATGGGGCCCTTGTGAATTGGGGGCCAGTTAGATGGAGTGTATTTTGTGTTGCACTGCTAACTGGAAGGTCAGCAGTTCAACTCCACCTGCTCTTTGGGAGAAAGATGAGCAGTCTGCTACCCTTAAAGGTCTATAGCCTTTGGAACCCAAGGGTGTGTGTGTGTGTGTGTGTGTGTGTGTGTGTGTGTGTGTGTGTGTGATGGTACTATGAGTCAGAATTGTCTCAACAGCAGCAGTTTTGGGTGAACAACATGTAAATAACCTGTGCTGAAGAAGAGAAGGTAATTAAGTGGATTCAGACCTTATGCGAAGTACAGGTCAAACACCTTTTAAACAATCCCACTCATTATTAACTTTATTCGTAGCAGTTCACCCATGAACTCTTATTTGATACCAGGTACTGGCTGGGCTAGAGAACTTCATATGCATTCCTCGAGTAATTTTCACATTAATGCAGATAGGATTCCGTCTTTAGAATAGGACTTGGCAGTAGTGCATACTACCTATATTCCGCATGGGACATGGGGATGGTATTTTATACCCATTCGTGTGTGGCTCAGAGGAAAAAAGAGTCTTGATTTCCAAGCTGAAAAAGTTTGTATTTGAATTATCAGCATCACACTGCCTTCCTAGGTACACCAAGCAAATCAGTTATTCAATTCAAGTCTTTGCAGGACCCAAAGAATTAGACATAATGTATGTAAAACTCAGCACATGGGAGATGTTCAACATGGGAAACTCTATTATTATTATTATTAGTTTTATTGAACACACACAGTTTCGTGACTTTAGCAATCTGATCCACTATAAACTATAAAGGTAGGCACTTTTAGTGGAGATAAGTATTGGGTTGGGGAAACTGAAGATCTCCATTTTCATTTTCTTTTGCTGTTGCTGACTCTATGGCCTCGAGCAAACTGCAGTATCCCTTTGTTCTTCCAGATTCCACATCTGGTAAAATAATACGTGCTCCTCCCAGGCTCAAGGATATGTCATGAGAATAAATTGGTGAGTGTTTTTGGAGTTCTGAGGAAAAGATGCAGTATATGAAGCCAAAGAAGTACTGTTGTAATCGACCTTTAAAAATATTTATTCAATCCCTGGATAGGTTAAAGTTTCCTGGCTATAAATTGTATATAATATAGTGTTTAATATTTAGTGGGGAAGACTGGCTTTTGAATTACCTAGATTTTGTGCTGAGGTTTGAATTGTTACCTGACTAGCTGTGTGACACCCTATGAGCTATATACTTTATATTCCTCTCTGAGCTTCTGTTTCTTTGCATTTAAAATGGGCATAATGTCAATCGATGTAAACGATTCCCTGTAAAATCCTAGCACAGTACTCTGTTTCTTCTTCAAAACAAAGACAAGCCAATCACTGTTGATGATTGCTGTCAAGTAGAGCACAACTCATAGCGACTCCAAGAACAAAGGGCCTGAAGCCTTGTATACACTTCTCAGAAGGGTTGTTGCTGTGGCTGACGGTGAGTCAGCCCTGATTCGGGGTGACTCAATATGTTACCAGGTAAATCTGCTGGGTAGTGTGTTCTCAGAAAAGAATCTGTTTAGAAGCAGATCAGGAAGCGTCTCTCTTGTGGAACCTCTAGGTGGTTCTGAATCAGCAATTTCTGGTGTAGTAGACAATTGCAAACTGCATCCACCACACACACACTCCTCTTAGACTGGTAACATGCTACATATTCTTAATGGGGTTTACTTGTGCGTACTTTTATGAGTAAGGAACAAAAAATTTTGGCTACAGTTCTTTTTCTAGGGACATTTCAATGAAAACTTAATTTACCTCTCTCACACACACACTGCCCACAGCCATCAAGAAGACTGACTCAAAGTGATTCTGCATTGGGTTCCAAGACTGTAAAATCACTATGGGAGGACACCACCCATCCTTTTCCAACAGAGTGACTGGTGGATTCAAACTGCTGACCATTGAGTTAGCAGCCTGACACATACATCACCAGGACTCCGTTTATGCATATCCACAGATGTAGAGTTTGTTTAAACTCAAAATTACCTTTCATTGGGTTTCTGAGGTTGAATATCTCAGTAGGAGAAGATATCTGTCTTCCAAGGAGTGGCAAGTGGATTCGAACCACAGCCTTTGGGTTAAGCACTACAATTCTTTATAGGCTGTACCACCAGAGCTGCCTATACACGCAGTGATGATATTGTTATTTTGTACCATCGAGTTGGAAATGACCTAGAGCTGAGCCTGCGGTGGGTTTTCAGAGGCAGTAAATCACACGGGAGGAGAGTGTGCATCTTTCTCATGCCGAGCAGCTGGTGGATTGAACCTCACGCATTACTTCATGTTGGCAGTGCAGCTGCTTATTACCAAGCTACCAGAACTCTCTTTGTACACATTAGTTCCTCATATAATATGTTGCATTACATGGAGTGGTCACAGTGCAGGCTAGATCATCTTCTCTGAAAAGGAGTAATTTTCTGATACTGCTTACATGCAAATTTTGAGGTGGGAATAGACATGTATGTCTGTGACGGGGGGAGGGTTTTGACCAGCGTGGGTCATGTTAGAGAGAAGTAGGAAAGAAGACAGCACAAATTAAACAGGGTGGGGCCGTACTGTGCCTTTAACAAGCAAAGTGTCGGTTTTTATGATTGTCTGTTTCTGACTTGTTTAGAAGATCATTAAACATGGGTTGGTGCTTAACACTGGGATCTGTAGTTTGAAACATGTACAGAAGCCAAGACATCTATGTGGATGAACAAGTGTTCAGACATGTCCTTCAGTGCAGACTGAAGGGGTAGGAAGCCAGTCTTAAAGGCTACACAGCCCCCAGTGGGTGCAGGGACAGATCAGGGGGCCCAAGGGTGGCATGAGTTCTGCCCTTCTGGCTGCACTTTGGGGTCAGGACAGGCAGGAGGAAAAGTCTGTGAGTCATGCTGTAATTTTTACCAAGGCTTAGCCACTTTCTGGAAATAGACCGCTAATTTCTGGCACGCTAACAATTCTATCTGATCTTACTGGTAATGATCCTGTAATGCAGCTGGTCACAAAGTGTTGGAAGGATATATGGTAAGAAGGATGATTTTTTTGGATGAGCACACAGAACTTGGAGGTAGACCAGTTTGCACACAAACTAATTTCTTTCGTAGTAATATCAGCTTGCTAGATGGCAGGGGTTCCTGGAGAATTTCACACAGATCTTTGATATTCTATTGATATGACAGCAGAAAGCAGACTAAATGGTAAAGATGTTGGAATTCAACTACTCAACAAAAGGACAGGACATTTGTGAAATGAAAACAAAACAAACTGCTTTTCCTTTTTTAAATACTATATAGAAAACTGATTTAAAAATTAGATGTCCAAGACATTTTCTTTTATGTAACTCCTAGTTAATACATGATAGATAGAAAGATAGATAAATAGATCTATAAAAAAATGCTCACTCATCAGTGGCTTTAAATCCTAGCTGCACACTGGAAGCATCGAAGGGTTTGGGGGAAAAAAATTACTGAATGTAGGCTCTGCCCTATAGGTTATATTTGCCTGAGGCAGGTCTTTTACGCTGTCCTTGTTGGGTGCTGTCAAGTCTGTGACTCACAGCAAGCCTGTGAACAGCAGATCTGACCCACACCCTATCCTGTGCTATGTTCACATGCTCAACCTCACTGGTACAGTCACTATGTCAATTCAACTTGTTGAGGGTCTTCCTTTCCTTTTTGGACTTTCTACCTTTCCCAGTATGATGTCCTTTTCAAAGGACTCCCCCCTCTTAACAACAGGCCCAAAGTATGTTTGTAGTCCATGGGGCTCTTTCCCAACATCACAACTCAATGGGATTGATTCTTCTTCTGCCATCTTCACTCATTCCTAACTTTCCGATGCACTTGAAAATAACAGAGAACACTTGGATCTAATAGCATCTCTAAAGCTGCCCATGTGATTACAATATGAAGAGTGATTGACATACTGGTCCCAATCTGTTGGCTTAAGTTGCAAAAACATAGTTCACAGAGATGCATCTAATCTATTACATTTGTGCAGGAGCAGCGCGGTATGGGGGAGGAGTGACTGTGATGTCGAGAGATGCAGGTTCTGGTTCAGCGGCTTAAATTTTCTAGACATAATCAGTAAAGATCCCTTGGTCCAAAAGATTTCAAAGGTCCCTTTAAATCTTGATAGTCTATGATTCTAGGATAGTGGTTCTTATTGTTGTTGTTGTGTATTGTTGACTCTGAACTGACCCATAGCTGACCCTCAAGTGGGTTTTCAGAGGTAGTTAATCTCACGGAGGAGACTGTCCATCCTTCTCCCACGGAGCAGCTGGTGGATTTGAATTGTGTGCCTTTGATATTGCAGTGCATTGTTAAGAAAATATTGATGCCTTGGCCTCACCTCTACATATTATCACTAATTGGTATCAGTAAGATTTTTCCAAAGCTCCCTGGCTGATTCTAATGGGCAGAATTGAGCATCACTGATCTGGGCTTTCTGCTTAACAGAAGAATTTAAAAACATAACTTGAGATTTATGCATGCACGTACATGTCTCTCTGTATGTCCCTGTGTGTGCGCGGACATAAATGTTCCTGGTGGTATAGGGACCGGCTGAGGTGGCGTGATAGGATCTCATGTTCTACCTTGTACTGTTCAGGACCGTGGAAGTAATGTAAATACATATGTCTATGTTGTTTTAATTCGTCCCTGCTGGTTGTTTTGTTCACATAGTTAGTAGTGAAGCCAAGTGCCTGGCATTGTAGTCCATTTAAAATCCTTGTTGGCATTCTAGGAATGAAAACATGAGGTAGGATGGCACACAAAATAACACTCAACCACTCTCCCTTACAGTGTGCGTAGTAGTTTACATATATCATTTCATTTACTTCCCCATAGGCCTGAAGTTCATTTTCTCTACTTTGGAGATAAGAAATTTGAAATGGAGATATTCAGTGACTTGGCCAAGAACACTTATCTTATGACATAGTAGATGCTAATTTTCTATACTAAGCCTTTTGACCACATATATATTTATTTTTTTCCTTTGTTACTTTGCTTCATATATGGGCTTTGACTCTTCTAAGCAACCTCTAGGTGACCAGGCCTGGGAAGGGGGTGGGAGAAACATTATGTTTAGGGATTAGAAGCAAAGAAAACAGGACCAATAGAGTAGGTTTTTCCCGCTCTGCCACCTGAAGAGTCAAATCAAAGAGAGGATTGTGTTGTCTCTTGAAGGTTTTGATAGAGGAGAAAAAGCAGGATACAGACCAGGCGTGAAACCAATGCCAACAGTACAGGCTCCAAGCAAATAAATTCTAGCTTTAATAGTCATCTTGATTCAGGGTAATATAATCTCATTACACTGGACTTTGTCTTTCTATGTTTTGAAGGTAGTGATTTTAAAAGCAAGAAAGTAATCTTTAAAATAGCCAGACAGACAAAAGGCTAAAATACAAACAGTCTACAAAACAAAACAGGGCCAGCACATGTGAACCAGAGATGTGATAAAGGCTTGAGAAGGCTTACACTGTTCTTGAACTTCTTGACTTCTTAAGCAAACTGTGGTGTGAGCTTCAGTAAACACCTTAGTTGGGCACCCCTGAGTGGCGCAAATTGCTCAGTGTTATGATCCTTAGCAAAAAGCTGATAGTTCGAACCCTCTAGAGGTGCCTCAGGAAAGACCAGGTAATGTGCTCTATAAAAAGCATGAAGATCCTATGATAAGTCTACTCTGCCATGTATGACGAGGCCATCAGGACCCAGAATCAGCTATATGACAACTGTGCTTTGGGTTTTTTTACGCACATTCACAGGTTTGAAGTGCAGTTTTCTTATGCTTATGCAAATATCAGGACCACAAAAAGATAAAGGTAAATAATCCAATTGAAAAATGGGCACAGGATATGAACAGACACTTCACCAAAGAAGACATTCAGATGGCCAACAAGCACACATGAAAAAATGGTCAAAATCCCTAGCTCTAAGAGAGATGCAAATTAAAACAACTATGAGATATCATCTCAACCCAGCAAAACTAGCAAAATTTAACAGAAGAGCAAACAACAAACGCTGGCGAGGTTGTGGAGAAACTAGAACTCTTTTTCACTGTTGGTGGAAGTGTAAAATGGTGCAACCACTGTGGAAGGTGGTATGGCGCTTTCTCAAAAAGTTGCAAATAGTGATACCATTTGACCCAGCAATTCCACTTCTGGGAATATACCCTGAAGAGACCATAGCTGACATCCAAGCAGATATATGCACACCCATGTTTATCGTGGCTTTGTTCACAATAGCAAGGAGTTGGAAACAACCTAAGTGTCCATCAACAAATAAATGGATAGAGAAGCTGTGGTATATTCACAAAATGGAATACTATGCTGCATTGAAAAACAAGGAACTCATGCAATATTATTCAAAATGGGTGACCATGCTGAGTGAAATATCTCAGTCACAAAAGGACAAACATTGCATTGTACCACTGTTATAAAATGGGACTAACATCAGGGTTGGGGTTGTTGTTGTTGTTATGTGCCGTCGAGTTGCTTGCGACTCATAGCGACCCTATGTACAACAGCCCTAAACTCTGCTCTGTCCTGTGTCAATCACACTCTCTCCGACACACCCATCCTGATTATCCCAGTCGCTGAATCAATCTACCTCATAGAGTGCCTTCCCCTCCTGCGCTGTCCCTCCACCCTACCAAGCATGATGTCCCTCTCCAAGGACCGGTCCCTCCTTACAACATGTCCAAAGTAAGTTAGATGAAGCCTCAGAATCCTTGCCTCCAAGGAGCCGCCTGGTTTGACCCTTTCCAGGATGAATCTGTTTGTTTTCCTAGCAGTCTATGGTAACCTCAATACTCTTATCCAGCATCACAGCTCAAAGGCGTCAATTCTCCTTCTATCCTCTTTAGTCATTGTCCAACTCTCTGATGCATAACAAGTGATAGCAAAGACCATGGCCTGTATTAGACGCACCTTAGTCTCCAGAGAGACACCACTGTAATAATGAGAAAAACTGGATAAATTATGTGTACTGCATTGAAACAGATGAGGGAGAGAACAGGTTAAAAGTGATATATGATAGGGTATTATGGTTACCACAAGAGTCCAGAATGAAGGTTGCCTAGTGGAGTGTACTCGGGGTGGGTGGGAGAGGGGGCAGTGGTGGTGCAGGGATTGTATACCAATGAAGGAATTTATCTATTACTTTTCAAGGAGAAGAGTGAACTTGGGGGGGACGAGGGGTGGGCAGGGAGAAAGGTGCAACAATGAATGAATGGAAATCCCGAATCTCTGTAAATGTTCATGAAAATTAATTTTTTTTAAAAAAATCAGGATCCCCTAGCAGACCTGTGACAATAGAGTGTTCGCAACCACCCAGAGGCTCTGGCTCAGAGGTCAGCAGTGGCTGCAGAAGCTGGCTAGCTCCTGGGTGATCTGCGTACCACACTTTGAGAACATTTCCCTCATACTGTAGGTTCACCCAAGTTTGAAGCACAGTCTCTAGGTGGCACAGTTTGTGCTTGACATTTAACACCCAAGTTGTTAGTTCAAACCCATCCAATGATACTGCAGAAGAGGGGAGTGGATGATCTGTTCTGTAAAGATCAAATTCAAGAAAACAAATGTAGCAGTTATACTGTAGGACACACAGAGTTGCCATGAGTGGAAATCAACTCCGTGGCAATTAAAAAGAATAGGTTCAAGACAATGTGGAACTCTCTGGGTCTTTGTCTCTTCACTGTTTTCCCAGAACTCTTTTCTCCTCAAGCTGAAGAAATCCTATAACAAGAATCACCAATATTTCATGCTCTATTCTATGAATTAGGGCACATTTCTACAGAGATAGTTGGTGGCCATGTGGGTAGGGAGTTGTGCTGCTAACTATGAAGTAAGTGTTTCAAATCCACCCACAAGGTAATCCATTATCCACTCTACAGGAGAAAGAGGGCAATATTCTCCTTTGTGATTTTCAGCCTCAGAAACCTTGTAGAGAGCCACCTATGAGTTGGTTCTTACTGACAGCATATAACAACAAGAACAAGGAGATGGCTGTCGATGTTCTCAGTTATCCGTGTGATAGAACCTAAAGTTAGGTTAATATTTACAGAAACAAGGCAGCAGAGGAAACTCCCAGGGAGCAACATAATAAAGCATTTCATGGGGACAAAACAAGTTTAAAAGAATATGAAAAAGCAAAATGAAGCTTTCCTTTAAAAAAATAGCTGGCATCCAGCACATAAGCAAGAAGCTTGCAGCAAAATGCCATAATCTGGTTTATGTTCCCTTGAGGACAGACATTAAAATTTCAGTTCTAACCATATGGAGTGGTTCACAGAGCTGTTACCCGAAAGGTATTCACTGTCCCTTACTCCAAAATGGCTGTAATGCTCAACACTTAGAGAGCTAAAACAGTTACAGGACCGCCAATTTGCATGAGATATATTTAACATTGATCATTTAGAACTCCTGAAGAAAGCCTAAATTAGCCTGTTGAGGCTGGCTCATAAAAATCACTTCAGAGCTACAAAACAATTCCTAGGTTTTATTCATAATAATACTTAGAGCTTCCATAAGCAGGATCTGAAGACTTCAAATTAAGATATAATGAATAGGTCTATGTTTCTCCACTAAACACTTGACAATTAAGACTTATTAGAATGCCATGAAGGCCTGGTTTTATCCTCTCTTTCAACAGCCCTCCCTCCCCACCCTTTTCTGTTTCAAAAATATTCCTGGGTACAAAAGGCCTGCGGAAATACAGGGTATAAAGATCATGTTTATTATTAATGCTTAGTCAATGAGCTAGATACCACAAAACAGGTGCATAATGAACTAGATTATTCCGACCAGGCTTCTCATTCCATGAATTTGAAACCTTGAACTGTTGCTGGTTAATTGTATGGCTATCCTGAGGCCAGATAAGTTTTAAAAGACTTACAGATGATTTGAACTTCTCTTGATCTATAATGTAGCAGGGACAGTGGTAGTTCAATGGCAGAATTCTCCTCTTCTATGTGGGGGACAAGAGGGAACTCTAATGGTACAGGGAACTCACTAGAGCTCTGTGGCAGGAATATGGGCAATCTCCCCTCATGCAATTTACAGTTTCAGACACCCACTGATGCTCACTTGTGAGTTGTTTCTGTATTAACAGCAATGAGAGAGAGAGAGAGAGAGAGAGAGAGAGAGACAGACAGACAGAGACGTGTGCGCGCGCACACACACACACACACACACACACAGAGAGAGAGAGAGAGAGGAGGAAGATAAACTCTGGTGGCATATTCTGTTATACATCACAGTGATAACTGAAAGGTGCACTTCAAACACACCAGCTATTTGGAGGGAGAAAAATGGCAGCTGGGCAGGGTCTACCCCTACCTAAAGATTTATAGCCTTAGAAACTCGATGGAAGGTCACTCTGAGTGAGAATCACTTTACTTTTTGGCTCTGAAAATGGGAGAACCTGGATTCAGTTTCCGAACATTGCACCCAGGAGAAAGCTTCCATACTGAACAGGTCTCCGTGGAGCTTCCAGTTTAAGACAGAGGAGGAAGAAAGACCTGGTAAATCTACTGGCAAAAGTCAGCCAATGAGAACTTTACGAAGCTCCATGATCCGACAAGACTGGGAGGGTTTTGTCCTACTGGGCATGAGTGGGAGTCTGACTTGAGGGCAAACAACACAGTCTTTGGAGGCAGCCAGCTTCCTGAGTTTTGTATCAAACTCTTGTATGATCCCACTCAGGCACTCAGCAGCTTCACATTTGCAAAATGAAGATGATTCAGCTCTGCCCTCAAAAATTAAGATGACTCAACTGAAATAATACATGTAAAATCTTGTATACAGTACTTAAAAAAAAAAGCCCAATAACTGTTAGCTCTTGTCACTGTTGTCCAATTTTGTTCTAATTTGTAATGATTCACACAGGAATTCAGTTCCTTTCTCATGACACAAGCTTTCCCTTTAGCTAGTATCCATGCCAGTCAAGGAAGGGTATTTAAAATTATTTCTACTCACACATACTTACTCTCCTTAGAAGCAAGTATGAATTATGGCATTTCTTTTGTTTCTATTGATAATAGCTAGTATTGTGGGTAGGCTTGGGCCCTATAGTAATAGTTACATCAATGAAGATAATTCTAATGAAATATGTGATGCAAGATATCGGAGGCAGAAGCCATGCATAATGGTGTCTCTTTTTAATCCTCTAAGTTTGGCCATAGGTTCTGTTCAATAAGCTGGGTTAGACAACATCTGATTATAGTTTTAAATTTCCATACTTTTCTTTCTTTTGTAATTTGAATGACCATTTATAAAAGAAATTGGTTTTTCACTCAAGCATTCATTAACATTTTGTTTTGTAAAATTAAGTTATAACCTCAATGTAATCACACTTTTCTCGCTTCCTCTCTGTTAAGTCTCATTTCCATTAATTCTTCTATCCTACCCCTTCTTGCCTTCTGGCCTTTTATCCTAACGCAAATGCTGTCCAAGTATCTTCTGATTTTATGTTTGGTTATTCTGAGGAGTGAGTTGTTATTATTTGTTTACTTGATAGGCACAGGCATTGTTTGGCTAAAAGTTGGGCCAGGGTGATAAGTTCTGTTATATGTAGCACTAATCTTTACTTGACCATCAAGCCTGACTGTGTCTATGTTTCTTAGCTTTGTAATGCTTCCCTCAACTCTATCCAGAACATTCTACATGATTTCTTTTGCAGTGGATAACATCTGACAATAGGCTGAAGAAGGATGACCTACTCTTGGGATGGTTCACTATTCAGCATCTAACTAAGTAGTTTCTTGACTCTCCAAGATGACCAGATCATAGGATCCTCTAGGCAGACCATTGTTTCTTCAGAAGGAACCAGCCCGAGCTTTCTGACATAGAACTTTCTCTGACAGCATCAACTATTATACTTGGAGGGAGTCCAAGCAATGATAAGAAGGCTCAAAATGAAACATATAGACAATCCCCGAGCAGTGCTACACTGAGCTTGCCCTCATGACCACTGTGAAAAGCTTGCTTACATACAAACACACATTGATTCATATGTCGAAACTTTCTCCATAAACGATGCAGAACGGAGAAGCGCATGCGTGATGAGGGGGACAGGCAATGTCACTCACCTGTCCAGGTTGTTCGCAGGCTGTCTGGTACCTTGCCTGCTGGCAGAGTTCTTTGACCCGCTCATATTTGGGCAAGTGATTTGACTGTTGGATATTCTTGCTGGCTTCCTCCTTCTTACGTAGAAATTTGCTTGACAGGAAGAAAAAAAGCATCTTACTTGACATTTGATCTAAGCTACTTTCCCTTCCTGTTGTCTTTTTCTTAACAATGACTTCAAATGTCAAGAAATCGATATTAAGACTCTGTTCAAATGGGCTCAGCATTTCATGAGACCTTTGTGAAAATCATGAGCCGAGTCTGATCAAGATGAGAGGTCAGGAAATGAAGTATCATTTTGACCACAAAGGACTGACTAAGAAATTTGGGGCATACATGTTTAGGTTTACAGGCTTAGGAGTAAAGTCTATTTCTGAAAATAAAAACAACTCTATAAATATCTTTTTCCCTTTCAATTTAAGTACAGAAAGACCAAGTCAATGAACACTACGAATCCAAAAAGGGAACTGAGAAGTGGCTATGGAAATAATTACAACTGCATATAACTTAAAACTATTAAACTGAGTTAAGAAAAACAAGTAAACTCTAGGTGCCAGACAGAGGCCTTGAGAAAGCCAGACCACTGAACGAAGGCTGGGAAATGGAACAGCAAATTCATATCCACGTAAAGGTTTTGGCCCCATATTCTGAGAATTTATTCTTTATAATTCCGAGGCAAAAGTAATTACCCAGCTGGCCAGCCGAGAAGGAGTAGCAAAGCATTCAATCCTGTGACTAAGTTTACGAAATGTGCATGCTTAGTAAACCAAAATAAGAGGGGGAGACATCCTGCAGGGAGAGCTGCCCACTAGGACTGGTTTCCAGAAGCACCCCAGGAACCAATAATTACCCTCTTTCCACTAGGAATGTATCGCGCCAAATTTTGGCCTTCTTGTTTGTTCGAAACCTGAAAGCAAAATAACAATATTTACTACTGGCATCTGGGCTGTTTCCCAAATGGGTCTGTGTTAAGAGTTTATTTAAAGGAACACCTCCTGCTTCTCATGGCTACATTTTCATCAATGTGCTATTCATAGACAAGCGAGAAATTCCCAGCTGGGGTGATTCTATGGGCAAAGCGTGTGGTGTTTCCACTTCCCTCAGTGGCTGACTGGCTCTCGGTACCCGGCTGAGGGAAGACTATTGACGCACCTGTTACCTGGCTTTTCCAGGTCCAGGAGTTTGAGGACAGACTTGCCGTCCACGTCAGGAGGCGTGTCGAGTCCAGCGATATCCAGGATTGTAGGGGCCAGGTCAATGTTCAGAACAATCTGTGGAACTCTGCAAGAAGACAGATGGTTTACAGCCCTGGGCCAACACCAGTGGAGGTGGCATTTAGGGTTGCTTTTTCTACAGCAGTGACTCATTTGCCTTCAACTCTTCCCACTGTCTGATCTGGTCTCTCCAGAGATGGGTGGATGCATTTGGCTAGGACTGATGTATGATCAGCAGCAACGGCATTTCAACAAGATTGATGGGCTCCATGGGTCAGAATGGAGAGCCTGGCTCACTGCCTCCCCTCTGGCTACACTGCCAGACTAGACACTGACTAATACATGGGGTATTTTTTGTTAGATGTACACTTTGTTCTAAACTTTCCAGTCCATAACTTGTCTGTTGAACTAAGCAAGGCTTGAAAATCAATATTCTTATGAAAGGATACAAAGTTTTTATAGTTTATTTTAACCCATATCACCTAGTCCTTCAAACATAAAATGTCCAAACTGTAGCCCTGACAATTTCCAGGGTGTTTATAATGATATTAAAATCCAGGATACAACAGCTTTAAAAGAAATCACTAACTAACTTGAGAGGGACTGGAGATTATTATGCTAAGTGAACTAAATCAGTCCCAGAAGGACAAATACTGAATTAGACCATTACTGTAGAAATAGAAAGATAAGTAGTAAAGTATGTATAAGGATCCAAAGGGATGGAGCGTGGGAGTAGAGGGGTGAGGATGGGGGGTAATCAGAGGGCCACACAATTTGATGAGTGGAGGGAGAGATGGGCAAAGGAAATGGGAAAGATCCATTGTGAAAAACAATGTATGTGAACTTTTTTAGTAAGTCAGAATAAAAGAAAAATTATTATTTTTTAAAAAAGAAAGAAAGACGATACATATCCATCTAGGAGCAATTATTCACTTTGTTGGAAATTTAGCCACTAGTTGTGTTTACTACAAGTTCCTCTAAAATGAATTTTTATTTGAAAAATAAAAAAATTACCTAACAGAAAAATAAATCCTTCTTACTCTTACCACACTTCCCTCAGGATGCCTTGTGAGTAAGCAACAGCAGAGACTCAGGAGTGACACTCAGAATGTCTGAATTTTGGGCCCCAGACCTATCACTTTGAGAACAGAAGACGGGGAGGTCTGGGGGCCGCTGACACATGTGTAAACCCTCTAACAGCCTCTTAGGCCCAGGCTGGATGCTCATTAAGGGTCATTTCAGGTTTTGTAGTCTATTTCTACTCTTCCTATTATCCTTTCATGTACACGATCTCACTTTATACAAGATTTTGATGTGACTGGCAGGGCGTATAAAACTCATCTTTTAATGGGAAAACAGAAATGCAAAAGAACTTGGGAACTTGCCAAGGTTAAAAGCTGGGTGACAGAAATACAACTTTGGCCCTTTCTGTCTCTTTTCTTTTAAAAGAAAATCATGCTCTTTGAAGTATACATGTAAAAACTATTGAATTGGGAAAATACCCTGTTTGTATATATTTTTTTTACCACAATAAAAAAAAAGAGGAAAAGATCATGATGTCTTTTAATTTTCTTCAGTAATTTAAGAAAATGAAAGACTCTGAGGATGACATTGATCATTTAATAAAACAACAGAGAAACTCTGATTCAAAGAAGCTAAGGGTTGTGGTTGTAAAAATCTTATGCAACATCTTTTTTTTACAGGCCAAAATGGCATGAATTGCTGGTCAATTTGAGAGAATTCAACATGGATAAAGCAAGTTTTTCTTTCTTTCTAAATAGTATGTTGTTGTTGTTGTTATGATGAGCCGTCGAGTCCCTTGCGACTCATAGCGACCCTATGTACAATCGCCCCGAATCCTGCTCTGTCCTGTACCAATTGCACTGTCTCCGACACATCTATCCCGATTACCCCAGTCATGGAATCAATCCACCTCACAGAGGGCCTTCCCCTCCTGCACTGTCCCTCCACCCTCCCAAGCATGATGTCCCTCTCCAAGGACCAGCTAGCTCCTCCTTATAACATGTCCAAAGTATGTCAGACGAAGCCTCAGAATCCTTGCCTCCAAGGAGTGCCCAGTAAACTAAATAGTATACTTCAGGTAATTTAACATGTGACAGGAGGGAGAAGGTTTTCATTTTCTAAATTACCCACCTACATATCCCCATTTTTTGTTGTGGATGAAAGGAAACCAGACACTGGGCTTGGTAATCAAATTATTTCAGTCACACATGGACTCCAACAGCAGAATGTTGCAAAGAGAGAGATACGTACATTGATCCTGGCTCCACACTTGGCCCACGAATAAAGAAAGGGACACGGATATCAAAGTCATAAGGCATGGACTTGCCCTTGACCAGTCCAAACTGTCCAATATGGTAGCCATGGTCAGCAGTGTAAATAATGTAAGTATTCTCTAGTTCCCCCGTTTCCACAAGCATATTGTACAGCTGAAATACAGAGCAGGGGCATGTCAGAATCAAGGAGACATTCAATAGCACAGCTGTGATTTCCTACAAATCTTTTACCTATTTTTAATAGTTAAGGTATGCTTCAAGAAGGCTGATAGACACAAAAATTATCCACACTTTCTAGCTTTGTATAGTCCTGGAAAGAAAGTTCCAATAATACATTTAAAATAACTTTCTTTGAATCTGGATCACTGTACTTAGAAACTTTGTTCATCTGTTTTTTGGAGAGAGAGGAAAACAAAACCCAACAACCTTAACTCAACCCCCCAAAAAACAAACCTAAAATAAAAACCACAATACTACTTCTACCAGCAAACTTTACAGGTTTCAATTTGAAATGCAAAGATAAAATACATTTTCTCTCATCACTCTTATTTTGGGTTATCTAGCCTTGAACTTGAACATGGGTTGCCTCTGAATCCTACCTAGCTAGACTTAGCTTTCAGGCATGTTTTGCTTCATTTACTTCTGCATTAAAACAAGAAACTTCACATGACATTTTTTTATTTCTAGCTTTCCTTTAATTTATCTCAATATTGCAACCACATTTCTACATGAGCAAAAATTAGCATCAATTAAATAATTGTGACCCATCTCTTTAAATTCAAATTTGTAAAAACTCCACCAGTCGCCATTGAGAAACATCAGATTTACAATGATATTGTGTATACTAAAGTAGAACCATGGTAAATTGCCATAATTCTCACCCAGGCACTTTTGGCTAGATTCAAACAGCCAAATGAGTGTATTGTCCACATGCACTACCCAAGAAAAGGCACTTAACTTCAGGTTCATCACAATCATCACCATTCTCTATCCCCTGACACTGGACTTGCTTTACTCATTTATACAATATCACAAAGGATTTGAAGATGTGACACCTGACTTAAAATACTTTTCTTTTTCTCTCCCCTTTGTTACTACCTGAATAAGAACCGAGGCTGGAAAGGCAGGTAGAAAAAAATGTGGAGAAAATACGGAGAGAATGATTAAACTACCAAATAAATCTTTTCTTCTCTCTTCCCCTTTAAGATGAAATTAGCAAATGTAAAAGAGACAGACAAGATCAGTAGGAATAAGTCTACACAAAGAAAGGGAGACCAAAATCTAACACAGAGATGAGTGTAAGAGCTTACCCTTTCCACAGAATCATCCACTGACATCAGCGTCTGCAGCCTTTTGCGCTGTAGAACATTTGTAAATTCCATGTGGATGGGGAGCATGGGTCCGGTGTATTGCATGATCCAGTGTTTATCCATGTTGGGTGCGTAGTTATAACTAGGAGTTCTGAAAATATTAAAAAAAGAATCTCACCATATGTTTTTTACTTGGTCATTTAGAGAAATGGCTCAAGTTAAAGGGTGTAAAAATTATTACAAAAGATAATTAAGATACTACTATGTATATTTAAGTGGCTCCTCTATGCACTTTTAAGATGATCTTTATCATCTCAAGGAGCAAATCTTTTCTACAAGTAGGTAAATTAAAAATTTTTAACTGTTACTTTAAAAAAAACATAATTACTGCACATTGTTTGGGTTCATTGAGCAAAATGTGTAACAAAAACTTTAAGATGACCATGGTTATGTTGCAAATCTACAAAGAAAGACTACAAAGAAAAATCTACAAAGAAAGTAACAGAGACAGGGATGTTTGCACAGTAATATAAACTCATAAAATTTTATTGCTAATTAGACTATCAGATAATGTCACAGATATGAAAGATGATAATGATTCATAATTTCCTCTGGAATTTAGTTTTAAAAAATTGATTACATATATGCCTGACCGCTATGATTTTTTTAAAAAAAATCTCTAATCTTGTATAAAGTCACTAAAGACATAATTAGATTTTTCTGAATTGTAACCAAGCCTACCTCTGTATTATACATGTTTATCAATAAATCCATTCATTTTCTGGGTAAGTCAATATTGCCAGAGGGCACAATTTCTCTTAATTATATAACTTGTTTTAGGACATGTCAGTATGGGTCTATACTAACCTATTCCAGAAATTAAGGTGCCGTATGTGACAGATTCCACTGGGGACTCAGAAAATATGTCACCTCCTCTATAAACTCGTACCCAACTTCTGACCTCCTGTCCTAGATGCTGCCACTTCATACATCCAGAACAACTGTGCGAGAACAATTCTCACACTGAGAATTATGTTTATATTTGTCTTTGGATCTTCTCCTTAGACACTATGATGGTCACTATTAAAACTCATTATTTAATTGATAATCTCAGCTGTTCTAGGAAATAGGCTATTGTCTCCATTTTACAAGTGAGAAAACTGAGGGGCTTTAAAATAATTTAGTCGTCATCAAGTTGCTTCCTACTCAAGGTGACCTGAAATGTTCCAAGAAGAACATAGGTTTTCTCAGCTGAAATCTTCTTGGCTGAAGACCATATCACCTGGTCTTTCTCCAAAAGTGACAGCAGAGCCTGAACTACTAACTTTTAGGTTAGCAGTCAAGCATGCAAATAAACTCAGCAAAGTAAAAGAACTTTCATATGATTCATACTAGGCGATAGAATCAGGACTGGATTCCAAAGCTGTCTACTTCTTAAAAATGAAACAAAAAAGGAAAGTCAAGGTGTTGTCTATATCTGAGATTGCTTCTATTATGTCTTTGCAAAAGACATCCTGTTAGAACAATTAAGCCTATGTTGAATGAGAAGAAATGTGATTGCCAGTCTATTTAGGGGAGGAGTTGTTGGTGAAAAGCTATGGATAATAATGACTAAAGATGACCAAAGGCCATCATTGAATGATAAAGCTTCACCATTCAGGGCCTGAGAGTGAGTCTTGGAAGCCCACAACATTCATTCAGTTGGGTTGTGATTTTCTCACAGAGTAAACTTGCAAAATCTGATTCAGAGCTGTATGGGGGGGGGACGACATTCTGGTGCACTTGGCACCATATAAACACTACTGATTATTGTATTTATTTTCTTTTACTGATGGACTTTCTTGTATCTTTTGATACTGGAAGATTATCTGTGGACTATCAGTGGTGCCAAAGGAAAGTCATTTTTGGGTACCACTGACCTTTCTGGCAGCATGGAATAGCACAAATATTTGTAAATGATTATTACAGGGGACACAAAGCCTCTGAAAGCATACAAGTTATATATAAAAACACAGAAATAAATTGTTTTTGAAAAGACTGATAGTGTTTGTAGAGTTTAATCTGGGCTCAATTTCCTTATCTTTAAGAGGAGTAACAGTACCCCTCTTAGAGAACAGTTGTGAGGAATATGTGTGTCGTAGGTGCTGTCGAGTAAACTATGATTAATAGCAACAATGGATATAGAAATCTTGTCCTGTGCCATCTTCATGACCTCTTCCATACTCAAGCTCATTATGCACTCACTGTGCCAATCCACCTCTCTGGATTGACACCTGCAGAACACACAGAATATAAAAAACGTAAAGAAATGGAAACAGAGGCAAATGCCTTTTTCATGAGCCAATAATTCATTCTGCATTAAGCATTTGAAATGAACTAAAAAAAAATAATTCTATAGTATTAAGAAAAACTCTTTATGTAAGCTCTGGTGGCTTAGTGACAAGAAGCTACACTGCAATCCCAGAGACGCTCAGTTTGAATCCACTAGATGCTCTGCTGGAGAAGGAGGGACAATCTCCTCCTGTATCAGTCAGATTCAATTGACAGTACACACACACAAAATGGTAAAATTTAAAAGAAAGAAAAAGAAAGAAAGAAAGAAAGAAAGAAAGAAAGAAAGAAAGAAAGAAAGAAAGAAAGA
>NW_006399758.1:12574845-12663850 GCF_000299155.1 Elephantulus edwardii | reverse complement strand
AGAAAGAAAGAAAGAAAGAAAGAAAGAAAGAAAGAAAGAAAGAAAGAAAGAAAGAAAGAAAGAAAGAAAGAAAGAGAAAAACCTCTTTATGTATCACTTGCCTTTATTCGTTTTGGCCTGTTTTTGAAGAGAATTTTTCAATATAAACTTTCTTTTGTCTCCCAAGTAAGTGATTCAGAAAGCACTTCTGGGGTTTACAAGAGATCCTCCCAGGGAAAAGTGAACCCAGGGCCGCAGGAACCCGGGTGTCAGGAGCTTGTGAAGTAGGAAAGGCCCTAAGCCTGCACTCTTCTTCATACAGCATGTCATGTTACAAACAGGATTAGATTAAGAGGTTGAGAAGGAGGTGACAGGGGGCTTCTAAGTCCCATTAGAAAGGGTCTTTTTACCTAGTGGGGAAGTTTGAGGCTACAGATCTATAGCAAATTGCTTATGCAAGGTCCCTTAACCATTTACTGATATGTGCCCTGAAAAAGAATCCAGCTATAAAAGATTAACTGTCCAGGGTTTCTTTACAATACCTAAACATCCTCCTCTTGCAGCCTTTGATGTTGGGCTGGCTTAATTTTAAAATAAATCTAGTTGACTTTTTGAAAACCACAAAACCTCAACACAAATAAAAATTACAATAGGGAACTGAGCCGCGGCCTCACCAAGGGTAAATTACATCTCCCCCCAGCCACCTTGATGTGCTTGGCGGCCGTCCACCTCGCTCTGAAACACAGGGAAGGTTGCAGAAAATTACAAGCCTCAAATTGGACTCCCGGATTTACAGAATGACATATGTTAAATCTGGCTTATATTAAAAGAGAAAGTTCAGGGCCTGATGTCAAAGCTGTTTCCCCCATCCCGCCCCACCCCCTTCCTCCTCTTAATTTCTCAATGTACAAACTGACCTCCTGCTTGGGATGAAATCTCAGGTGGGTTCCTGGGGGGTGGGGGAGGCTGAGAAGGGGGACATGCATTTGCCTTTTAAAGGGAGATAGACTGCCATTGCGTTCCACAGATCAGCAGCTGTTGAGGGGGCCTGCAGGTGGAAGGTCGGGGGTCACTGGAACTGACAGAGATGTTGAAAAGCGATCTTCTGCCAAAGGCTTGTGGTTGCCTCCTGCTGGGGCCTGCCAAATTCCTGGAAGACTTGGGCTTCTGTCCTCCAGTGAGGATAAAGGTGCCTAACTGAGGAACCCACAGAAAATAATACAAACAGGGCCCAGCCTGGGGACTGTCAGTTATAACACAAGCCATTTAAAAAAACCTCCCAACAAAAGAAAAACAAACAAACAAATAAACAACCCAGGTTGACAAGCACTGTGGCAATTGGACAATTAAAACAGACATTCAGATGGCGGGGAAGAAGAACAAACTGGGGAGGAAGGTAGAGAGAACGGTGCAGCAATGAAGGAATGAAAACCCAAAATCCCTTTAAATGTTCATTAAAACTAATAAAATTTAATAATAATTAAAAAACAAAACAAAACAAAACAACCCAGATAGAGTTTTAGGGAAATGTGTTGAAACACATACTCAGTTATGTCAGAAAGCTCCAGAACTGAAGTTGTCTCCGCTCTGTCACTTACTAGGGGGTAATCTTGAGCACTTTTCCTTTTTTATCCCTTCCACTAAGCCTCAGTTCCTTCATCTATATAATGGGAACAACAACTTCAAAGAAGTCTTGGGAAGGTGCAGGAGATTCCAGTGATGCCAGAGATGAGGTCGTTGTAAGCCCACATCATATCCAGACTTCTGGTTATCAGGAAAAGATCTCATTATTTAATCACTCATTTGATTGTTGTGGTTAACTTAGAAGGTCGGCAGGGAATAGAATTTCCATTTTACAGAAAAGCAAAGTGAAGTGGAAAGGGGCCGCTCCTCGCCAGATTTTTCTCTACCACGTCATAGTGACCACAGGACTTCCTCAGCACAGACTCCCAGAGGCATCTCACAATCCCAGGCATTAAAAGGACAACTTATATATCTATTTCTTTCTAGCAAAAGTGAGTCCTAAAATTCTTAGCCTTCATTACTCCAACTGGTCCTGCTTTCTATTCAGATGATTCACATTCAACTGTTGAACATCTACTTTTGTTGCAAATAGAAATAAAAGTCCAAACTCTCAGGGCACTGAAAAGGTGAACACTATCTGCTTTAAAATGAAGAGGGCCAATGACCAGATTGTTGCTTTTGAGGTTCTACTGTTTTCTCCTTAAGAAAAACAAAATTATCTGTGGTACTTGTCTAAACCCAGAGCTGAACATGCCAGAACCTAAACTTCTACGAAAACATGCCTGTAAACCTCAATTTGCCCTCCTTAAAACTTTCTCTTCCCCAGAAAGTCTCCTGGTAGATTGCTTTTCTGGTCACTCCTTGCCTGGATTTATCACCTGGCACAGTGGATCACTGAAACGGCAGACAGAGCTTTTGTAGGTTCAACCTTCACCATCAATGTCAAGCAAGTTTCTTTGTGGTTTGGTTTTTTTCCCAGTATTGCTTATTGACATGACAAGAATCAGAACTTTGGAAATCAATACCATCCCCTTTCTGTTTGACAAGTGGGTCTTTAGGCAAATAGTTCTTTCTAGCAAAGAAACGGTTTCGAGAAATGCATGTGTTGTGTATTAAATCCACACCCAGGGGACAGTAAAGAACTTTGCAACTCATTTTTACCGTGGCTGGCCTTTGCTGTCACCTCAGCGAAAAGAAATAGATTTCTGGTGTTTTATATGGGAGCATGTGTTTTACTCATTTGTTATTTAGTATTAAGCAACAACAAGAAATGCAACTACCTGGCTCTTAAAGGGTCTTGGTAGCAGCAGGATCATCATTCTCTGAGAAATGAAATAGGCCTCAATTCCCAGAAGCAGCCAGTTACACAGATTTAAGACACACACTCAAAGCATGAAATTGGAAATTCTATACTTAATCTCCCAAGTCGCACCCTCTTAGCTTCCACTAAAATTAAACTTATTTAATTGACTTCGGGCAGATATTCCCCACCAGAGTTCAAGTGTCTTTAGGTAACAAACTCATACAGAATAATACCAAATGATATAGATTATAGGCATACATAAGCTCATCTAAAATTTTCTATTTGAGATAGAGGGAGGTTTAGTGCCCTAGTGGGAAGGAACTGCATTGCCAACCCAAACGCACATTGTTCAAATCGACTAGCTGCTAGCTCCTTGGGGATAAATAAATATGAGCAATCTCCTCCGGAGCCATTCACTATCTCTGAAAATTTGCTGGAGGGTCAGCTATGAGTCAGTTCTGACTCGATGGAACATAACGACACTTGGGGACAGTGTCCTGGAAGGGACAGTGAGTTTATGTAAATTAGGGAGCGACAACTCAGAAGGTGAGAATGACTAAAACATAAAGAGTCTAAGTCACGCCACTGAACAATAGATGTAGAAATGGATGTCATAAAATTAAAATAACTTTTCAAACGTCTTCTAATGCTGTAGTGTCAACTGTTGTTGCTGTGTACCACAGAGTCGGAGCGTGTCCATAGTTGACCCCCAGCTGGTTTTCAGAGGCAGTAAATTGCATGGGAGTTGACTACCCATCTTTCCCCTGGGGAGCAGCTAGTGCATCTGAACGACACAGTCTTTGCACTGACCAGAAAATTCCATGCCACCAAGCCAACTAGAATGTTGCAAATATATCTATAAGAATGACTTTTGATATTAAAGATGGCTGTGGTAGGAATTGATGGAGGATCACTTCCAATTAGAATCTACACACCGAAACAGAGTTTGGTTTTTTGGTTTGGGTGGCGTAGGGAAGTAGCCCTGGCTGGTATAAAAATGGTTAATGCATTCAATAAATGGTTAAAGCAAAAGAAAAGGCTGGAAGTTCAAGTCTATCCAGAGGAAGCTTGGCAGAGGGGTCTGGCAATCTGCTTCTGAAAATCCAGTCACTGTAAACACTACAGCACACAGTTCTGCTCCAACACACATGGAGTCACCATGCGTTGACTCAATGAGTCAAAAAGGCATCTGGGGCCAAAAAGTTGAGTTTTGGTTCTACTTTTCTCCTTAAGTACTGGCCTGGGCAAAGCCAAGTGGTCTTCTCATCTTTAAAAGCATGGCCCTTCATGTATTTATAGAAGAAATGAGAGAGCGAATGGGTGAGAATGGGTAAGTTATTTTTTAACATAGGAGATTTCTGTCCAATTTTAGATAGCAATGGTGTCTCAAAAACTTTGTTCAGGAACTCACCTAATAACAGTTTCCCTTTTGATGGAAGATGTTTATCCAGAAGCACCACTTGCAAATTAAAGAGCCTGGATTATTCTACCAAGACTTTAGATTTTACTTAAGTCTGTGTGTGCGCGTACATGCACACAGAGACATACAGCTGCAGGTAGGGAATAATAACTGTTGAACTGAAACAAATAAATGCATTTATCTTAAAACTGATAGGCATAGTTTATAAGAGGGTAACAAGGGAGTTTCCAACAGACTCACTGCCTAAGTAGATGGACTTCCTTTACTGTTTACCACAAATTTTGGCCATGGGTACATATTTATGTCAGAGAGGCCAGGAGAGATAAGTGAGGGGATGTAACCATCACTAGAGGAAAACTAAGGAGCCCTGGTGGGCAAATGGGTAAGCACTAGCTTGCTAACTGAAAGGTTGGCAATTTGAACCCACCCAGCTACTATCTACCAGAGAGGCTTACCCTTTGGATCTTGGAAGAAAAACGCAGAAATATGTTCCCATAAAGATTTAATCCTAGAATCCCTTACAGGATAGTTTTAGTTTGTCACAGGGGGTCAGTATGAGGCAACAGTGGACATCAGCACCTAATAACAACAACATAGGGCCACTGGGGATAATTTATTAGAAAGCAGAGTGGTGTCTTGACTGTTTTTTAAGGCTTTATAATAAGGATTATTAGGTGTATTCTATGATGATACAGTAAATTAAAAGATTAATTGCCTTGAGAAAGTCTGCTGTCAGAGACATCTTCAAAGTACTGAAGAGCAACAATGTCAGTCTGGAGACTAAGGTATGCCTGATCCAGGTCATAGTCTTTGCAATTACTTGCTATGCATCAGAAAGGTGGGCAATGACTAGGGATGATAGGAGAACTGATGCCTTTGAGCTGTGGTGCTGGAGAAGAGTATTGACTATACATACCATGGACTGCTAGGAGAACAACATTCTAGAGAGAGTGAAACCAGGCTTGTCTTTGGCAGCAAGAATCCTGAAGCTCTGTCTGACACACTTTGGTCATGTTGTAAGGAGGGACCAGTCCTTGGAGAGGGACGTCATGCTTCGGAAGGTGGAGGAACAGTGCAGGAGAGGAAGACCCTTGATTGTATGGATTGATTCAGTGACTGGGGTAATGGGGGTCAGAGACAGTGAGATTGGCACAGGACAGAGCAGAGTTTAGAGCTGTTATACACAGGGTTACTAAGAGTCGCAAGCGACTCAATGGCATCCAATAACAACAATGAATATACATTCTCTGTTTCCTAGGGGGTCCGCTATGGCTGAATTATTGTTTGATGGAACAACAGAACCACCTGTTCGGAAAGGCTGACAATCCTTACTCCTTCTTAAGTAGTAGCCATAACCCTTAGCTTCGGCTTGTAAAGCCAGTAAGCCAATTTTGGACTGGTTTCCTTGCTTTGTTGGGAACAGAAAGCACAGTGAAAACATGATGATACATTTTCTCCAGTCTGAGAGGGTCAGCTCGCTCTAACACAAGGCCAAACAAACAGGATCCAAATAATGCATGACCACCTTACTTCCACCCCCACAATGGGGGAGTTTTTACAGCTTCTTGCTCCGTTTTCCTAGGGCCTGCCAAATATCTTGGCAAAGTACTTAACTTCTTCCATCCCTTTGCTCAAACCGTTGTTAATATTTCTGCTACGGAATCAGCCAGTCAGTGGCTCCTTGCCCTACAATTGGCAGCTTGTTTTCAATTTGTCTCATGGCTTTTGTCTGCAGCCTGAACTCTGAACCTGTGCAGTCACTCACTGTGACACACATGGGCTTCCTCAGCTCCTCCCTCCACCAGCAGCGGGGAGCCTTAACAACAACCTGCCTGGGGTTGGGGGCTTCTAAGACCAGGGGAGACCTGCACATTCTAGGTACCCAACCCCCACAGCTTAACTGGAAACAGAAGTTAGATTGTCTCAACCATGCACAGGAGCTTTGATTTTCTCTGGCTAAGAGCAAATGTTATCTAAATTGGCTCTTGCCTATAGCACACGTCTTGCACCTAGAAGGCATAACACATCTTGCGGGTGCTTTTCCCGTCTGTTTCACAGAATGACCAGGTGCCAGGGGCTCATCACCCTGCAGGTCTTAGCTTGTGATGTCACAACACACAAGAGTCAGCTTGACATTTCTCTAGCTGTTTGCCCTCAAACATTAAGCTGAACAGTATGAAAATACTGGTTTGAAGCCGAACACTATGAAAATACTCTTCAGAAAAGAACAAATATTGGCAATCTCTTATGGTTCCCTTTAATAAAAAGGAATAACAAAAACTATCATTTGTGGAGAGCTTTTGTGAGACTAAGTATTCTAATATTTGTGAGACTTTAAGTATCCTATCTATTTCAGGGCCTCTCATAGTGCAGTCCAAAGGGAAGTACAAATCCAAAGGCCACTCCTCTCTGGCAGTTCGAATCCACCAGAGAAAAATCCACCAAGGGAGAAAGATGAACAATCTCCCTCTGTGCAATTGACATCCTCCCCAAAATGTACTGGAGGGTTGGCTATGAGTCAGTTCTGAATCAACACCAGTAAGGGTTGGTTGTTTGCTTTTATGACCTATTTTAATTCCTGTTCATGACATTCTTACATCAAGGAAATAGCATTATTCCCATTTTACAGATGAGGTAATTGAGGCCCCGAGAGGGGAAGGCAATTCAGTGAGGACACTAAAAACAGCTGTATTGGCTTGTTTCACGCTACCACCTGGACACTTTCACTTGCATAGATTTCATCTTCCAGAACTACTGTTTTTTGCACCGTGCTCCCCAGCTCCCAGGTTACATCTTCGACTACATCTCCAATATGTGAACACGTGCTCATTCCATATTCTTGTCATGAAATCATTTGCCCAATCACTGTAGAACTCCCCCAATCCTTTCAGGCTCACGTTGAATGTCTCGTGGGCCATGAAGTTCCCTTGCTTCCTCTAGAATATGTAGTTGTTTCTCCAAACTTCACCACTCTGCCAATGCCTGCTTCAGTAGTGACCACTGTTACTGGGCTACTACTGAATTCTTGTCTGTCCCCTCTGCAGAGTGGGGAATGGGCACATTTATTCCGTAAGGGCCCCAAACCCACTATTGTCCAATTAATTCTGGCTCAAGCAATTCTGTTGGACAAAGCAGAACTGCTCTATGACATTTCCATTTACAAAAGCAGATGGCCATCTTCCTTTCATGAAGCAGCTGGGGGGTTTGAACTGTTGACCTTTTGGTTAGCAACATAATTTAACCACTGCACCTTGAGATCCTTGAAGGATCAGATGATAAGTATTTTAGGCTGTGCAAGCGGTACAATGTCTGCCATAATTACTCAACTCTTCCATCACAGTGCAAAGACTCCAAGTCCATGTATGAACATGGCTGTGTTTTTAATAAAACTTTATTTATTAAAAAAAGTAAAATAAATCTGGTAGTGGGATTTGGACTGTGGACTTTGGTAGCTGATCCTTTTCTTAGTTTAGCTATTCCTGTTAGCTATTGCATTTTTCCACCATCTCTATTTTTACTGTGCTGTTTAGTGTCATGCGCAGCAGTCGTAAATACTGGTGGGACTAAGTTAAAAGTTGTGGGCATCAGAGATGCTTTCTGTTGGTTATTGCTGGTCCTGTGAACTCGGCAGACCCTGCTCCCCTGCAATTGTTGTCTGCACACACCAAGGTGCTGTTGGAACCTCTTGACCTATGGCTCATGTCCCCGTAGGCCTCACAACGCTTTGCCTTGAAGCTTCAAAGGCAGGCGGACTTCTAAGGAGCCATAAAACAGCATATTTTGTCAGCCCTACTCCTTCAACTCGGGAAAACACCTGTCCGGTTGACAGTTGGCGAAAGTCACCTTAGGCTGGGATTGTGCTAATGCAACAGGCGATTTCTGCCTGCAAAGGAAAGGGCAAAGTGGGTTTCAGGGTACTGGAAAAAAAAACCCTGCAAAGGTTTAATCTTTTAATTAGTTGGCTAGCCAGTCTGTAATTAGCTTTATAATGGAGATCCACTCGTTTTTATTGAATTGAGTACAATCCTATGTACAAGAATCTTGAGACTCCTGTGGGTCCTTCCATGGGATTGATTTCCGATTACAATGGCTCATCAACATTATATTCTTCAAGTGCGACAGACTCAATTCTTTCAGATATTATCTGTTGTATTTTATGTTCATCTCTATCCTCCAAGTTCTTGGACAAGCTCAGTTGCTCATCCAGCCAGGGTTCTTATCCATTGTTAGTCCTTGTCCTTGGTGAACTCTGACTACAATCTAACGTAAAACACCTGATGATAAGATGGATATGTTCTGAATACCACCGATAAGAATGAATTAATTATACAAAATGAAGTTAAGAATATAAAGAAAATATTGCTCAGGGATATGTAATGGTCAATAACTAGCCTGCCTTCAATGTTTATTTTCTATTTTCATAAAGTTCTGTCTTGCCTGGATCTTATATTAGAAAATCAATGTTGATGAAAACGGATTACACTTAAGCATATGTAGGAGCTCTGGCAGCCTACTGGCAAGAAGCTGCGCTGCAATCCTAAAGGCTCGTGGTTTGAGGCACCAGCTGCCCTATGAGAGAAGGATGGGTAATCTGCCTCTAATAACCCATTGATGGGCCAGGTACGGGTTGGTCCCGACTCTATGGTACACAATAACAAAAACAATAACAGATAAATACCCAGTTTGGGAACTTTGATAATGAAAGTAACTGATGAGTGATTCATCTTCTGTTCCTGCCTCTCCCCTGGTTCAGCCTGTTTAGCAGACACCACACCAAATGCTCTGCATAGAGGGCATGATTCTTGTGATTAGCAAGAAGAGGCTTTAACAGAACAAGAAACAAAATACTGCTCTTTACTGCCAGCATACCCAGGTTTTTCACCCTTACGTAGCATGAATTATAGCCATGGGGAGACTGCTTGCTCCCTCATTTCCTCCCCCCATCAACCTCTCCTTTGGATACCCCCACCTGAACTCTCTAAGGCTGACAGTGACATCAACAAGGTGAAAATAGATATTTGAAAGCCATTATCTGAAATCTACTTTCACGGGGTGACTGTGTTCCTCCCCAAAATATGTGCCAGCTTGGCTGAGCCATGATTATCGGTGGTTTGGCAGTTATTCAATGATGTAATCAACTCCCCTAAATGTGACCTGAGGTGATGAGATAAACAGTTGCAAGAGGATAAGGCACAACACCCTTACAGATGTAAGGGGAGATTCCCTGATGCATGGTCCTGAATCATGAATCATTATTTATCTTGTTGTCATTTACTGTTGCATCAGGACCAACTCTGTAGCAGATTTTCAGAGTCAGTTTCAAGGGAGTTGATTGCTCATCCTTCTCCTACGGAGCAGCTGGGTGGATTTGAACTGTGTGCCTTTGGAATGACAGCACAATTCCTTACCACAAAGCCACCAGAGCACCCTTTCCTCCAGACCTGCCAGAGAAAACCTTCCTGATAGAACCTGCATCCTGAATTAGGACTTCTAGACTCCTAAATGGTGAGCTAATATAGTTCTGTTTGTTAAATCTATCTATGCTTGGCATTTCTGTTACAGCAAAACTGGGTAACTAAGACTGCTGCAGTGTTTGCCTTTCAAACAGATTCACGTTGCCATAACCAGGTCAGGTCCTGTGACTCTACTGCTGTGAAACTCAGAACACCTGAGCATCATTATTAAATGATATTCATTAATATCACCAAAGAAAACTAATGATAACAAATGCTCCCACTCCCTGCTGCCTGTCTATTCAGCTGCCTAGAAACGTTGAAAATGTGACTCATAAGCAAACCCTTTATTTCTGCTTGTTCTAGAAGCTGGCCTGTCTGCCTTGTAGAAAGGCAGTGTGGAAGGAAAAGGCGGTGGGCTGAGGAGAAAGATGGGAAGCAAAGGAAAGCTTGAGGTTTGGCAAGTTAAACGTTGTTGTTACTCACATGTGTTGGGAAGCATTGGGGTACAGTTTTGAAAACTGTGGGGCTGAGTCCTCGGGACCGTGGGGTGCAGCGTGGCTGATCACCATCATAATGGGCCTATGGGGATACATTCTCTTAGACATTTTGAAGTAATTAATGCTCTCGTTAGTGATTAAGTCTGTGAAGTAGTCCTGAAACATATATTTGACACAAAACAGAAATTACAAAAGGTGACATTCATCAGATCACATTTCAATACTGCTTTTCCTCAGAAGCAACCCACTCAATGAAGAGTTAAGGTCTAAAGGGTTGGGGGTAAATGGTACCTCCCCAGGGCAGCAAAAGGTCTTCAACAAAGGAAACAGGTGCCAGGGACTTTCTAGGGCTGCTGGTTTGCTAATATGCAAAAAATTCACTTTAAGTCATGCACAACTTAGCAATTAGAGAAGAAAAAAGACAAGTTGTGTTTGCCCAAGATAACGATCAGATTTGGCAATACAAATGCTGGAGCACATGAGACATCAGCCACATAGTTCATTTTAAGGTTTTGGTGATGTAATTTGCTCAGAAAAAAAAAATCAAATTACTTCAAGGGCAATAAACATCCACACCCACTACACAATCTGTTACGGAATACACACATACACCCGTGCTGCTTGCACATGCCACACACCCCAATGATAAAAGAACTTTTTCTTAGAATTAAAAATCCACCTGTGGGAATCACATAGTAATCACTAAGCAAAATCACAAAATCTGAGGACACAGGCAAATGCTGCAATACTTTACCAATTAGTTTACTTTGAAATTGTTAAGTTTAGGAACAGTTGTTTGCCTGTCGTTTATATGTTTATAATTGCACAATTAAAGGGCTGGGATCCAGGACTGACTTGTTAATAAAATAACTTAATCTGCAGTCAAGGGGGCTGATGGAAGCCTATAAAAGAAGGGACAAAAGGATAGACAAAAACTTAAATTAAACCACCTGTTCCTCTAAGTGGCTATCACTGGCCTGGAGCTCCAGTATAAGCTGTATTCAGTGAGCAACTGGGCAATGCTCACAATTTCAAGGGCTTTCAGGCATGACTAATCACTTGTGGATTCAAGGACCCAGACAGCTGCAAAAGCAATGCCGGAGGGAGGAAGCCTGTGTCACGTGTCACTGTTAGGACAAGCCTACACGCTATTACCTTTCTCCATGAGGATGTCTATTTTATTCCTTCCCTCATTAAATAAAGAAAATAAATATGCTTTTTGACATAGTAGTCTTAGGCACTGAATCAGCTGTGCTAATGCGAATGTTAGGCTGTTTTCATGTTTGGAGGGAGTTGTGATTACTCTGCCCTTCTCAGGACAACAGGGACAGAAAGGTTAATAGCTTGAACAAGGCTCATGAAAAGTGTACCCACAGATACAAAAGGGGACATGTGGTGAGAATGTGTGTTGCACAAATGGTTTGCATGCGATCAATGTATCAACAACTGGGGATACGACCTTCGGTGGATGAGTGGTTGAACCCTCTAGACTTTGTTACCCCCAACTTTTAAAATGAGGACATTGCTCAAGTTGGTCTCCAAGGGCCCTGGCCAGCTCTCTTATCTGATGAGCCTTAAAGCCTATTAACAGTGCTTGTGAATTCATTTGCATTTATCACTTTTTTTAAGGGTTTCTGCAAGGTGGGAACTTATTTCATATCAAGTCTCTTGTGCTCACGTCAGGGCGAGCACAAAGACAGCAATGTGCCCAAATTAAATCTGGATCCCTCTCTGCATTTCCTACCCGCTGCCTTTTGGCATGGGCGCTAGATAGGGAAGGTTCCTGGCTTACTTCAGATCATTGAGGAAGAGGTGGGTATGGCTACAAGGGAAGGGGGGGGGTTAGGCTTAATTAGCAGACTATTCTCCCCTTTACAGTGATAACCATAAAAGCACATTTTAAAATTTAAAATGACAATAATAAAATCTCTGTGAATTTTTAGGCCCAAAGTAGGATTCTGTTGTCAGGGGTCCAGGGTCCTTAGAGACTGCCCAGACACATCAATTTGTGCTTCTGTGAAATGATTTGGAAACCTAGGATTGCTGGCCTTTCTCTGCCACGGGGCTGCAGTCCTTGTCACATATGCTATGGTTGGTCAGACAGGAGTGAAAACAAGGAATGTGGGTTTCTAACCTTTGATTATCTCTTTTGTCTGGTTTTATTCTTACATCTGAGTCAGAAGCCACAGACAAAATAGACTTTCACTTTCAATGAGAAAGCTAGTGCTACAAGAGGAACATTTGATTATGTGGCCCAGTCCTCCTGAGGGGGAGCCCCCCCCCATGTTATAAGAAGAGAGATCAGAGACATCCATGATTTTCTTGATGATACTTTCATCAGGGCCTGATTGCCTTTCATCTTAATGAGTGAAAAAAAAATCACTATACAAAGGCAGTGTTCCTTGAGAGTCTTTTCCTTGCCTGGAGTTTAAAATGATCTTAAAATTTCCCATTCTAATATTGTGGAGAACACAGAAAGCCAATCTTGAGGCGAGGCTAGCTCACTGAAAATGCCCTTTCCTCTATTATGCACAAAGAAAATTGATGCAATGTAAAAGTGCCGAAAATTACCTTTGCATAATCAAATCCATGCTTTTCTTTGATGCCATTGCGACAAACAGTGTAATTATAGAAACGAGAATTCTTGATTAATCCGAGCCACTCTCGCCACCCAGGAGGGATATAGCTGCCATTGTATTCATTGAGGTATTTTCCAAAAAATGCTGCAATGGGGGGAGGATAAAAAAAGATTCTCTTCTTACATTAAATAATTAATCATAAACAAACACATAAATACATAAATATGAGATTATGACTGGAAAGACAGTCAAACAAAAGCTGACCTAAGTAACTCAGCAAATTCTAAAATCAAATGAGTATAATATTTGGATTCTTTGCCAAAGTGACAGGAACGTATTTGCCTTTTAAACAAGTAAAGTGCCCAAGTACATGGATTAAGTTTGAAAATCACCATTATGATCACTGTACCCTGGCTGCATTGCTTTCTTGTGGTTCTATGGAAATAAAAGCAAAGTGTACCCTTGTGTTAGACCAGTGCTGCAATCAGAAATTGTAGCCAACGTGAGGGCCAAACTCAAAATTTGGTCTTTGTAATATGTTTTCTAATAGGCGAGTTATGAATTATAAAAACATTACAAAAAATCTTTTAAAAGTTCTTATTTTCTGAGAGCGTGTATATTTTCAAGACCAAGAAACCACGGTAAACTCCAATCCTTATGGGACAGTCCAGGATTTTTGTGGTATTTACATCATGTGCTTTATGCCAAGTATACATCTATTACTGATGATAAAAAATTCCGGCAATATACATTACTAGGATCTGTGGAAGGTACAAAAGGTTAAGGTGCTTGGCTACCAACTTAAAGGTTGAAGGCTCAAGTCCCAGAGATGCTGCCGAAGAAAGGCTAAGGTAATCAAGTTCTGAAAAGTCAAACACTGGAAATTTTGCACAGTGTAGTTCTGCTCTCCCACTTGAGGTTGTAATCAATCAAAAGTACATGGACAGAAGCTGGCTCTGGCTACTTAAAAGAACCGAGAATGGTAGTTTCTGGAATACGATGAGGAATCAATCAGATTCCAAAATCAAAGCCTTATCTTGAGATTGCTCCTAAAGCATACATTTCTGTAACTTCTCTGATGTACAGTGTCTCTCCATTTTAATGAGACAGATAATTAATGCCCTCTCATCTTTGATACACAAATACCCATAAAATACCTCCACTTGAATGTCATACTTACTTATTCCTTAACTGTCCAAACACATAATCACCTCCCCCTCCAGCACTTTAATCCTCTTTTCATATATCCTCTAATTTTATTAACAGCATCATCTTCCTCCCTGTTAGCCAAGCCTGACAACTAGGGGAGACCTCTGAGTGCATCTGCTCCCAGAGCATCTCCCTCCACAGCAACTCTCTAATCTGTCTTTTCCGCAATTCCATGACATTTTTAATGAGCATGTTAGTGGTCTCATGGACAACTCTCCTAGTCCACACTACAGAGCCTTTCCACTCTCACTGCCACCAGGAGGTCCTCCTGGGGCTCTGCTCTTTTCACGTCATGCCTCTGCTCCAATTTCAGATGGCCCCTCATTGCTTACAGACACAAACTGACCTTGCTCACAAGTTTACCAGCAAAGCTACTTTAAGTCTGGACCAAACCCTTCTCTTTTAAGCAACTGTCTCACTGTTTTTGTTACACATTCATCCTTGTAGACAATTTTTCGTTCTATGACTCTCTACCTCTGTCTTGATTGTGATACTCCATCCATTTCCCTTTCCACATACCAAGGACAGATTGATGCCATTTCACACACAGTCCTCAAACTCAAAGCACATTCTCTCTCCCATCCTTCTCTGTCTCTTCAGGCAGAGCGATGCTCTGATATAAGACAAAAATAAGCGGCCACTCAGTGAATTCCAAACCAGGGTAACTCCATGTGTTTTAGGGTAGAACTGTGGGTTTTCAATGGCTGCTCTTTTGGGGAAATTGACCTTTAGGTTTTTCTTCTAAGTTAACTTGAACTGTGAACCTCTGAGTCAACAGCCAAGCATTTAACCATTTGTACCACCCAGGACATACATAAGACTGTTAAGAGTTTTGAGGGGAAATATCTCCTTTACCCATCTTTGTATGCTCCTCAAATCACATTGTAGGTTCTCCAACATTTTGTTTTGAGAACTGAGGTTTTTGGGCCCAATGTATTCTGGGGGATTCTACAGGTTGTAGGCTTTTTCAGCTTTGTATTTTCATCTGAATACTACTTTTAAAAAACACCCCAATTTGGTTCTCCTAAATGTTTTCACAGAACAGAGCTTCTGAGTTTCTGAAGTTGACATTTCCTGCCAGCTTTACTTTCTTTGGAAAGAGTAGGCCCTTGAGCTTGAGAAACATAGCAATATTTGTTTATTTGTTGAGTAAATGTTTATTTGTTGACTCTGGGAATGAGCAAATCAATCAAGTGGTAATTCAGCCAACCGCCAAGTGCTTGAGAAAGGCCAGGATTCCAGGAAGGCCACGAGCAGAAGGCGGGTGGGGCCCTGTCATGAAGGGCAGTGTCAGAGATATTTTTCGAGATTTTTTTCTGAACTATGTGTAGTTGGCATTCTTCTGATGAGGGCCTCTTGCCTTAGAGTCTCACCAGTACTTTACTTGGCACCAGAGATAATTTTTCCATTTCTGACAAAATGCAGTGTGACTTGGAGTCACTGGCAGGGGGCCAATGCCACACCTCACCAATATTAATTCAGAAAATGGTGGCTCCTAGGAGCCTCAGGTCCAGCTCTTTCCTCTGTGCCCCTCCTCATTCTTAAAGGGGCATTTTCTCCTTTTGTTCTCAAAGTAAAGAGCTTAGCAGTTAGGAATACAAATCCTGTTCCAACCAGCCTGGGTTCAAATTCTGAGCCAGCTATTCAATAGAGAGGGCTCTGTGGTGGCACAACCCAGAACACGCTGTGTTGCCATCCAAAAGGTGGATGTCTCTGGTGGCTGGAATCAAGAAGCAGCTCAGAGGGAGAAGGACGAGGAGTAGGAGTCTCCTCTAAGATTTACAGCCTCAGGAATCCAATGAAGAGTTGTTACCACTCAATGAACTGATGGCAGCAAGTTGAGATTTGAGAGTCTGATAGCTCTATGGGTAATTTGTATGACTTTTCTGCCCCAATCCCTTACTTTTCTGTAAAAGTATGATGCTGCTCCTCCTGCTGAAGCTAATATGGCTGAGCTCCATTAAATGAACTAATATAGGTAAACCGTTTAAAGCATAACCGGGCAGATACCAAAGGCTCACTAAGCTTTACTTATCAAGTATTACCAGAGACCTTGGGTGGTTCCAAGAGTGAACATACTCATCTGTTAACGGAAAGGTTGTAGTTTTGAGTCACAGAGGAACTTGCTCAGCCTGATGATCCTATTTCTGAAAATTCAGTCACTGAAAATCCTGTGGAGCACATGAAGTCTCCATGCGTCAGAATGGACTCAGTTGCAGGTAGTGAAGAGCTACTAGAATTAGTACAAGGAGATCTGGGGGCATATGGGTTAAATACTGGGCTGTTTACAGAAAGGTCAACAGTTCAAATCCACTAGCCACTTGGAAGGAGAAAGGCTGTTTGCTCCAGAAAAAAAAAAAAATAATAAAAATTTAACAGCGTCAAAAGCTTATAAGGAGTCATATGACTGGGAACGGACTCAAAGGCCATGGGTATGAACAACTTCTTATTAGCACTGACATCGTCATCATTATCCTTTCTACTCTTCCTTCTAATCTTTTTTTTTAAATTTAGTTTTCATTTCAATGAACATCTACAGAGATTTTTGAATTCCATTCATTCATTGTTGCACCCTTCTCCCCGCCCACCCCCCCTTGTTTGCTCCTCTCCTTGAAAAGCAAAAGAAAAACTCCCTCATTGGTACACATCACATCCCCCAACCACACCCCCAACCCCAAATATAATCCACTCTGCAACCCTCATTCCGTACTCTTACGTTAAACATAGTGCCCTAAAATTTAATATGTTTATGGCACTGAAGTCTATGGGGGAGAGAATAGTCTTCCTTCTAATCTTAAAGAATTCAGCAACCTGCCTAGAATTCTGTATCACCACCGCAGTCTGACTTATTTTGGGCAAGATTCTACCCTACTTGGCTTATAGGTTGCTTTGTTTAGTTCCTGCTGCTATCAGATTTTGTTGTTCTTTTCCCTCTCAAGGAGCCATGCCAAGTCATTCTTACCCCTCCCTCACTGTGTTACATCTTCGAGTATTTTTACATCACTTTCTACCCACCACCATGGCTATTGCTCTTTGTCTTTATTCTCCCCTTTTAAACAATTCCTTCAAGTCTCTTACTAGCTTCAGCAAATGTATCCTATTTCTCTTGCTTGCTTCAGGACTCTTCCAGGTTTTCGGTATCTTTGTATTAATGGAGTGTGAAAAATGTACTCCGTATTCCAGATGTGCTCGCACTGCACATGCTCCAAGAGTGGCCTCACCTCCGGGGAGCGTCACCACGCAGCACCTCCATGCGCTCTGCCTCTAGTTACTCCAGTCCTTCTTGTTGCCTTGCAACCCTGAGACTCATTTGTAATCACCTCTGGCCCCTTTCAGCATTCTGCTTCCTGGCAGTGCTCTGCAATTGATTATCTGGGCTTCTAATTATTTTCCTCCAGATGTATTAAATCTCTTTTCCCTCCCCAAGGTGGATTTCATTTTCTTGCTCATGTTGCCAGTATGTCTATGTATACTTTGAAGGTTTTTTCTTTCTTTGGTGTTGGCAATTCAAGTCAGCTTAGTACTTAGATCTCAATATACCTTAAGCCCATCATTTATCTATCTTTCTATACCTTTTCGTTGCAACACCATTAAACACTTCACGACTATTTAATAATTTGGGGGACAGGGAGGAAAGTTGGTAGTCAGGGAGAAATATTAGAAAGACCTGATTATAATTTTTGTTGGCTTAAACCATGTTACTCTGCCTAGGACTATCCGTTTACACAGTCCTTGGAAAATTCCCTTTAACTATTTGAATCAAAGGCATTTATTTGTTAGCTAGCAATAGTAAATTTGCAAAAGAGAAGATGTCTAAATCAAATCTTATTTACTGTAACAACTGTGGATTAATCAATCTTTTACTGCATGTTCTTGATAGATTTGGGGTGATAGGACCTCACTGGTAGTATCTTCAAAGAGACATAATTTGGAGGCACATTAAAATTATTCTTAGGTCAGTTTTCTCAACTAGATTATAAATCTAGTAAAGAAAAGTCAGGTTTCTTCAGCTGGCTTATAAAGTCTAGCAAAGATAGGGAACATGTCTCATCTCTCTTCCTATCTTAACGTCAAATGTAGTCCAACCATACAGTGGTCAACAGATGTATCCTATTTCTCTTAGTATCCTATTATCTTAGTGTTTATCAAAGTTCTCAAATACTAGAATTCATATAGATAGTAATTTGTCTTACTTTATCAACTTTATATATTTTAAATCCATTTGAGAATAAAAAAATATGCTGTAAGTAGCAGAAATAAATTTGCCAACATAAAGGGACTCTGGTGGCCTAGTGGTAAGAAAGCTGTGCTGCAATCCCGAAGGCATGCAGTTCAAATCCACCAGCTGCTCCTAAGGAGAAGGACAGGCAATCACCTCCCGTGAGGTTAACTGCTTCTGAAAACCCATCGGAGGGTCAGGTATGGGTCAGTTCTGACTCGACCGCACACAACAACAGCCGAATCAATTTGTTGACATTCTAAAATAATATAACAATTGGCAATTTTGTAAGAGAATTCTCATTTTGAACAGGAAAGTAGACTTAAAAATCATTATCTTCCAATCTGTCCAAGTTCTTTCTCACTTGTGATGCTCCCTCTCAAACACAGATCATTAATTTTTACCTTAAGCGTTAAGCTAAAATTTATATTATGGTCTATACACTCATAAGAAATTGAAACTAAAATTTTTCAAGAGCACACTTAGGCATGGTAATCAGTTTGATGATAGATGACTCCAACGTTACCCCTACTTCTCTTGTCAGTACATAAAATGCAATAGAGATGTTACTCAAATTTCCCCTTCTTGAACATTTAAGCTGTTACAGTCATATTTTCCATGAGTAGAACAAGAAAAATTTAGGCTACAGCCAGTCCAAAAGTATTTCTCCATTCTAAAAAAAGAAAGCCATGTCATATAATACTAAATATAATATTGGATCAATTTGATTCCTTTAAATCTATGTATTCTGGATTATCTCCCAAAATAAGCCTCTTCATAATCTTATCTTCTCCAAGTTGTTCTTTATAAAATGTATCACTGCTTCATGCTTTTCTCTAGATGAGTATTTATGTATATTATGTTATACAACTTTCTTCACAAGTTCTCAGCTATATAAGCAAAACAATATACTAGGAAAACAATAAAATCTTTACACACTGGCCTTTTCCCACGAGTTCACGTCTCACAAATAACTATTGCTCTTTAATATCTGTTTACTAATTCTCTTCATTTCCTACAATGCTTGTCATCATGATGTGCTTATTTGGGCATTCTCAAATGGGCTGCTGCCAGGGTTTGATCAATAAGATTATTGTCACAAAGTCGTCTTTATTTTCTGGTTGGGAAAATGGGACACTTAACTGTTTCCTCATAAAAAAGAAATTTAAGTTATGTTGATCTCTATCTCTACTAACGATGATCACTACTAAACAGGGGCTCTGGTGGCCAAGTGGCAAGAAGCTGCACTGCAATCCCGAAGGCCCGCAGTACAAATCCACCAGCTGTTCCACAGGAGAAGGATGGGCAGTCTCCTCCGTATGATTAACCGCCTCTGAAAACCCGCTGGAGGGTCAGCTGTGTGTCGGTTCTGACTCAACAGCACATAACAACAATGATCACTCTACCCTTTTCGTTTGCTGATTTGTATTCTTTCCGATCAACTAATAGTTACATTAACGTGTACCCTCTTGAGTGCAGAGCATCCTTCTCCCTTCTCTGTTTCTAACATATTCTTATTTCTAAAGTATTTGGAAAAGTCTTTGCTTTTCTTAAAGAATTCTTTTGATTTTGGAGGATGACTCACTACAAATTCCATTATTACCTAAGTGTCTAAACCCGTGGGAAGAAGACTGGCTGCAGAATCAGAGGTGGCTTCCAGGAGCCTGTCTACTTTCCCCGTAGAAGACAGCTGGCTACAGGCTGCACAAAGGGACCAAAGTCACAATCAGAAAGCTTAAGTCATACACACAGTCTCATCCTAACATGATCTTGACATCCTAGAAAGAGCCTTGGAGATCAAGGTTCTGGTTTCTTCCCATTGTTGCATCACAACTGTTATTTTAGAAAATCAAGCTCAAGTCTCAGCTTGCTCATCTGAAAACAAGGGAGTTGAACTAAATTATCTGTAAATTTTATTCACACGCTTGTAATCTACTGTCAGTTGATTCCATTTAGTATAACTGAAATGAGAGAACAGTTCACTTCTTACAGTCAACTGATTGTTTTTTACCTTGATGACTCTCTGGGATGCTCCAGAGATGTAGTGCACAGCCAACACAGATGGTTCAAATCTACCAGCTGCTCCATGGGACAAAGATGAGCATTCAGGGAGATTATGTTGTTATGTGCCGTCGAATCGTTTGCGACTCATAGCGACCCTATGTACGACAGCCCTAAACCTTGCTCTGTCCTGTGCCAATCGCATGGCCTCTGACACACCCATCCCGATTACCCCAGTCACTGAATCAATCCACCTCATAGAGGGTCTTCCCCTCTGTGCAGGGAGATTATAGCCATGGAAAATCCTCTTGAGGGTCAGCTATGAGTTGGTTCTAATTCAACAGTAATGAGTTGGATAAACTGACTGCTCTACGTCCTGGCAGAGTTTTGTCATCCCAACATCTCTATTTCTTGTGACAGACACTGCATATATAACTGTGGAGATGAGAAGATTGCCAGCCCTTTGAGTTCCATGTCCTCTACTAGAGAAGACACTGACATAACATAGCTTTTCACACGAGAAAAACCCAATTTTGCAGCAAAAATTAAGAACTAGGCATTAGGGAAATGTCTTTTCATTCTGTTTCCAAGTTGGCTACATAATATTTTTAAATTTTCACTTATAAGCCAAAGCAAAGTACATTTGCTGCCTACAGACCCTACAGGTATATTTGCAAACTGGTTTTTTGAGTTCTCACATGGATGACACTTTAATTTAAAGAAATAACTTGTGAGAGAAAGTACATTTAGAATAAGGCTTTCTGTGTAACACAGTTTCTTTCCGGAACACAAGCAAGCACTCTTAAGATTCATGGGAGGATCTTCTTCTGTGATCAGGGATCTTAAAAAGCCTCTAAGCTACAACAGAATCGTAATTATGATCAATATTTTCAGTCATAAATAACAAGTATTAAGTATCCACACACTTCTTTGCAAAGAAGCAAATGGCTACACATCTCTTGAATCAAGATCACCAGCTGTTCTGTGGGAGAAGGACAAGCAATCTCCTCCCAGGTGATTAACTGCCTTTGAGAACCAGCCAGTCAGCTACGGGTTGATCTGACGCTACTCTAAATTACACAACAACAATAGAGAAAGGCTTAAGTGAGTAAATTGTTCTGTGATTTTTTTTTTGTTTGTTTTAAATTGTCATAATAGAGAACGTGTAGACCTGAAAGCCATTCTCAACCAACTTTTAATGTTGACATTTTAAATTAATCCTTCTCGGTGGTTCTCAAAACCTCATTCTTATATGTAACCCTTCTATCAACATACTTTCATCCATAAAGAAACTCTCAGGAAAACCAAAGTCAACATCTAATACTAGGAAAACAAGAACCTTAAGGGCAATATTACTCGAAAGAGCACTGCTTCTTTCTCAGAATGAATGTCATAATTCTTGTGACATCTTAAGGTTCATTATGTTCCCAATTTTCAAAACAGCAGCTAAGCAAATATTTCTTCCTGCCTTGTGTGGGTCAAACAATGTTAGTAGATACAGCAATTGGAATGACTCCCTTTCTCAGAGATTAGTCTCAAGAAACTTTTCAAAGCCTATTAATTATGAATGAAAAAAATAAATTCAGAATATATATATATATATACACACACACATACAAAATTGATATATTCTTTCTGGTAATTCTTTGGTTAAGTAAATATTATTTCTTAAGACTGGAACACAATTTTGTAATTTTGCTCTACTTTTTTGATAGAGTACCAATGTGGTTTTTGTTGTGTTTAGATATTATTCTTTTTTAAGAGCAATTTTCAATGCCAGAAAGTGATGGCAGAAAAAGTTTCAAGAGATACGATACCAAAGGAAAAATAACACATGTCCAGGGTTTCTTTCAACAGGAAATTTTGAGGATCTTTTTTATGTCAGATTTTTGGATGAAAGTTTAGTAGTTTGGAAACACTTGATGATTCTCATTTAATCAACCCATTAAGAATTTATCAACATCTAAGCCTCAGGTTATGCCAGGATCCCGAAGATTAGCGGTGGTGGTGGTGGGAAGGGGTGGAGGTTGAACAAATGGATGAAAAGGCTCTTGTTAATGGTTCTTCTGGTAAGCTCCACCACTGGGTTTCCTGGTGGCTACAATACTTTTATAGTGTGTCCACCAAAGATCCTTCTGAATTTTTTCTAAGGGGTCTCTTATTGGTACATTCTCCAGAGTAGTAAATGACAATGCTGATTGAGTGGATAAAAGCCTAGATTACTCCTATTAATGGACTTTTAGGAACTTCATATATTTTATTCCGTAGCACATGCTATTATGTCTAAGAGGCATTAGCAGAGGATCATGGGATAGAAATGCCATCCTTTACCTGTTCTGTAGCCAGTGTTGTTAAGATACACAGCAAAAGTCCGAGGTTCATGCATTGCCTGCCAGGATGGGGAGGAACAGTTCTCGTTGTTGGTGTAGACATTGTGGTTGTGCACATACTTCCCAGTGAGCATGGAGGATCGGGATGGGCAGCACATGGGCGTGGTCACAAAGGCATTGGTGAAGGTGGCCCCTCCATGCTCCATAATCCTTCTCGTTTTGTTCATGACCTGCAGGGACCCTGAAAGGCACAAGCACAACATTGTTTAGCACAGCACAGCACAGCACAGCACAGCACAGCACAGCACACGTACACCCATTTATATCCCGTCACTCAGTGCCTCTGGTCCCCTGATTTATTAATTCCCCTCTTGGGCTGGAAGGAGTCTATAATTTGATCAGCTCTCATTTCCAGAACAAAATTAAACATTTGGGATCCTACCATCTCAAGTATTTTGCAAAATAATAAGCACATTTTTAGCTCCTTGCCTCTTTAATCACAAAGGAAAAAAATGCAGGCTAATCTGATAATTAAAGCTAGAACTTTTGATATGGAGCAGATTCAAAGGTCAGCAGCCCTTTGAAGATTACCAGAGAACAATTGTCTGCTACACAGAGAATCAAAATCCCCCAACCCGGCACACGTGCAAAATGCTAGTGACACTGCCGAGATTACTAGATATGCAGTTCTAACTGTACGAAAGAAAGGAGGGGGAAGAATTTCCTCTATTACATGAAAGTCTTTAAAAAATGCCTGTATTTAATTAAAAAAAAAGATTTTCAGTAGAACTTAAATCCTCTAGCTAAGCCACTAAATGTCTGCCAATTTTTCTATCAGGTCAATACCAACAGTTTGTATTTTGGTCTGCTTACAATTTTATTGCACTAAAGATTATTTGCATAATAATAAAACATCCCATGAAATTGTAACATAGGAGGAAGGGGTGAGGTAGGGAAACTATTTCAATTACTCAGTCCAATCAAACAGTGCAACTGAACCCATTCAATGACTGCAGAAAAGAAGTGAGCATAATTCAATTGTCTTTTCAGGATTTGTCAAGAAATGCTCTAGAGAGCTTCACAGCCAAATCCATTGCGTTTGAATCCTGGAAACTTCAGATTTCCAACAGGTTTTGCTCCTTCCAAAGAAAGGGAGAAAGTCTATGTCACTTTCCAGCAAGGATGGAAACCATAATGCAAACCGGGGAGGCATTTGGAGAAGTGAAGTGTCCAAGCAGCCATGGTTAGCAGCATTCCTGATGTTTTTCATACAGTAGCTTTTGCTGTTCGCATGAAGCATGCAAGAACAAGAGGAAGGTTTTCTAATTGGGTCTCACTAGAGCTGTCTCTCTGAAATAGGCTTCAGTCAGGAGCACTCAGAACTGCTCTTTCTCTTCCGGTCATCTTGGGGGACAAAGCAACCTCTTTAATGGATGAATGACCTTGCTTGAATATCCAGGTCATGCTGCACCTTAGGCTGACCCCTCAAGCAGAAGCACTGACAAAACATGGAAAATCCTCCCGCATCCAGTCCTCAGTGGAGCCTCTGCATGGTGCTAATTGAAAGGAAGAAAGTTCAAGTCCACCGAGAGGCACCTTCATAGAGGTCTGGTAATCGACTGTCAAGAAAAAAAATCAATCACTGAGAAGCCTGTAAAGCATAGTTCTATGCTGACACATGTGGATTCTTCATAAGTGGGAATCAGTTCCAGAGAAACGGACCCTGTTTCACTTGAATTTTCAGGAGAAAAGTATGTAGATGAGAACCCACCTATGAAAATCCCTTGGGGATTTACAAAATAACATAGACATGAGAACACAAAGTATTAGTAAAAGTCATCGTCATTGTCGTCGTCATCATAGTAGTAGTAGTAGTAGTAAGAAGCTGCACTTCTACCCCAAAGACACACAGTCTGAGCTTTCAACAGCTGCTCCAGAAAAGGATGGGCAATCTCCTCCCACAAGATTTGCTGCCTCTAAAAATCCACTAGAGAGTCAGCTATGAGCTGGCTCTGACTTGACAGCACACACCACCAACAACCAGTATATTTAAAGGGAACTCTGGTGACCTAGTGGTAAAAAGCTGCACTGAAATCCCAAAGGCACGCAGTTTGAATCCACCAGCTGCTCTGTGAGAGGATGAGTTGGATAATCTCCCCTTGTGAATTTACTGCCTCTGAAAACCCACTGGAGGCTCAGCAATGGGTCAGTTCTGATTCAACGGCACACCACAAGTATATGAAAATACAGACGGGACGTAAAATGAATGTTTAATAAGAGTTCTGGAAAAAAAGTTGTTCACAGATGGAACAGAGGAAAAGACACTGTAGGATGGGTGAGTGTATAAATAGGAGTGCCAGGAGGAAGGCATATGCACTGGAGCAGTGGAGTGATAGGAACTGCACGTGGATGTCACGGAATAGGAAAAAGTCTCCCTTGTTGAAAAAGGGTGGCAGAGCCAGACAGCTTAGAGGTGAAGGAGAGCTCTGAGGAGAGAGAAAATGATGACAGAATAGGTCGTTTTCAGCAGCATGAATGAAGTGATAAGACAACGGGTGTGTGAAGCATTGCTGTTGCAATTCGCACTAAATAGGTTGAAGGAATAAGACTTGAGATTCATGGAAGAGGGCAGTCACGTGTCTCATTCTGTTAGCAGCTGAACACTTAACCACTGTGCCACTAGGGCTCATTCTGGAAAATCCTATGGGGTAGTTCTGCGTTGTTATGTGGTTTGTGAGCTGAAATCAACTTCCGGGAACCCACCAACAACAATGGAATTGCTGAATCACAGGGGCACTGGTCAGCAGTTAGAGTTTTGTCTTCCATGCAGGACACCCAGATTTGAGCCGGAGCCTGCACAGTCATTACTCGTAGCTTAGTGGAGTTTTGTTGTATGTTGCTGTATTGCAGTTCTGGTGGAGTTCCTAGATTAAAAGAGGTGGAAAAAAATAAAAGCTTGGTGATAAGATTATGAAAATCAGCTAATGAAAATTGTGGGATTACAGCACTCCAATTGGAAAGTGAACATGAGGACGGTACGGATCCAAGCGGCACTTAGTTCCCTTGTGCTTGGAGTTGTCGAGTGTTCTGGGCTGTCTCCACAGAGGACAGCAATAACCACAATGTACTGAGTAATGGTTCCAACAGTGATGTCTGCAAGACTGGAAACAGAAATAAATGATAGCTGTTCACTGCAAAGTGGATCTCAGCTTTTACGTCATCCAGTCATCTCAGGAGCTCAGGCAAAAGTGAACCACAGATCTGTCTTTGTTAGCTGACTATCACACTGGTGGTAAGCACTGTCTCTGGTCAGTTCTCTGGGTAGATGCAGATGAGAGGACATAGGAAATCTGCCCCTTTTCACTGTTGAGTTAGCACATACCACTACAGCAAACACAGCCCGTCATCTTGTTTTGCTATGACTGTACAAGGATTGATGTTGGTCAATCTCATTACCTTGCATTGTATCCATTGCCACTGTGACTAAACCATGGCTTTTCACTGGGAAACTACAAAAAATGATTCTGTACAATAACTTACAGGCATTTAAACCTGTCAAGAATAGTGGAGGGGATAAATTTTCTCTTATGTGTGTGAAGCTTCAGTTGCTCACTTCTTTAGGTCTTAGTTAGGACTTAGGTGCCCTACAATGCAAATAGTGCTGGTTTATGGACAACGGAACACTGTATGACAGAAATGATATGGGTTTAAGGTTGAAAACACAGAACAAGATTATGAGATGGAGCACAAGGAAGATAACAAGACAGAGGACCCTGGACTCGGGGGGGGGGGGGGGGGTGGGAATCTCAGAGGGCACTCATGAGCCATCTAAAGCCTCTTGATTTGCATTTTTCAGCTGTGAAATGGGACTAGCTTATCTACCAGGACATGTCATTACATTGTTAAAGGCGGCACTTAAGGAGATTTATAAAGGCTGTGGTGGTTTCCCTTTGTGTTTTATTTTCTCTTGCCTTTTCCATCTCTCTCCATGTAATCCACATCTGGCTTCCAAAAACTGGGATAAAAGAAAGAGGCAAATTATTTTTTTTCAATGCTTTAATATTGAAAATGTTGATGTTGGCTTATGAGTAAGAATATCAAAGGTATCGCTTCTCTTCCTTTTCCCCCACATCATCTCCCCATTTTGTCGGCAAAGAGCCTGGCTACTTTGTTGCTCTAAACCATCCCACCAGGTGGACGATTGGACAGGGCTGCTGTGTAATTAGGTTCCTGGAGCTGGCGTGGGGGCACTGCTGACTGGGCTGGCTCGAGGAGAAGGAAGGTTCAGGGCACAGCTGAAGCCCAGCACTGCCAAGAAAAGTTGTTCCAGTGCCAGAATTCCATGTTGGGGCTGGAGACGTTTGCCATTGCTCCTGCAGGGATGTGGGCAGCTGTAAAAGTAATCAGCTGTGGACCAGGATACTGGGGTGGTCAGGCCAGTGGTTACTGAGAGTAGGAGAAGTGGCAGCACTCTGAAATCCTGTGCAGTCCACCAACTTTGCAATTTTTGCAGAGATTTTTTTTAAAAAACAACACCCAAAAACAAGGTTCTAGGAATAGGGCCTTGAATGGAACGTGTGATGGGCTATTGGCACTGGCCAAGACCGTGGCAAGAAATTTAAATCATTCTACACAAGCCAACTAACTTCCTCCCTACTCATCTCTGTGAAAAAGGTCAGGATGGAGAAAATGTCCCATTAATCTGAATAACTTTGCCAAAATCACAAAGAGGTTTCAAATAATATGTAAAATTTTATAGCAAATCTTTAGCATTCTTGATTATTCTTTAGCTTTTGATTATCAATGCAAACCTTTCAACTGTTTAGCAGGTCCAGGGAGATTCACAAAATGAGAAATGCAATAACAAATATCATCATTTTCATCACTTATGCAAATGCTAGACATGTGGGATTCACGTGCACCTGGCTTCCTAGAGAGACCACCTCCACCAGGACTGCAGCCGTCTGCTGTGTGAGGAGTGGCAATGACAACCTGCTTCTACTCTGACCCACGGTGAGCCATGTGTGGCAGGGCAGAATTGTGCTCTGCAAAGTCTTCAATGGCCGCCACCTCAGAAACAGTCTACCAGGGCCTGTCTTCTGTGGGACCAACAGGTGGATTCAAAGTGTTCGATGCAGGGGTAGCAGGTGAACATAGTAACGATTTGAATCACCTGAAAATCTTAAGATAAATTGAACTCTTCTATTTTATAGATAAATATTTATATATACTTATATTTTATAGATGAATATTTGTTTGTTATTGTTTACTACTGAGTCAGAACTGACTTATAACTAACCAGTTGGTTCCGAGACAGTAAATTGCACAGGAGGAAATTACCCATCTTTCTCCTGTGGATCACCTGGTGGATTTGAACTGTGTACCTTTGAATTGGCATCACAACTCCTTACCACTAAGGCATCAGAATTCCATATAAATATATATAAAGAGAAGTAGGGGGAGAGAAGGAGGAAGAAAAGAATATTTTATTAAGTATATTCTTACTCTTATCACACACCAATAGTTATTAGAACAGTAACAAGTGATAGTCACTATTTTAAAAATGGTTTTATTAAACTATTGAGTATATTCTTTCTGAGAGTATGCAAAATGATAAAACATTATGCCATATATATATATATATATATATAAACAACACCCAAAACTATGGAATTGGTATGTTAAAAACCCAGATGTTTTTAGCTAAAACCAAAGAAGGTGAAGAAATGGAGAAGAAGTGAACAAGAAGCAGATAATAAATCTACCTGGAATGTTTCCAGTTCCCTAAGGCTCATAATTTTTCCCCCAAAGAGCAAAAGACCATTAAAGGCTGACACTAGTTACTGAGAGGAATGGAACTGAAAATGACTGTTGGAATGGACAGACAAGGTATGCAAATGAAGCCAGCCAGGCATAAGAAGAATCAACGGCCTTTGCATTCTTGTAAAGAACTGCATGAAGTCTCCATTGTGTGTAGAATAAGGTTAGCTGTTCACTATTTTTTTTTTCTTTTCACATATCCTGGGGATGTGAATCTATAGAACTATTTCCTACTTATGAGAATAACAACAGTATGAAATGATGACAAATACCAACTTCTACTTGGCGTTAGTGTCAGGGGCAACACAGGGAGTGGCACTGTGGTGACCTGTGGGTGCAGGCCCAGTCCACAGGGGGCAACATTGACCCCTACCGTCTTTCAACCATCTAACTGCTTCATGGGAATGTAGGCCCTCCTTCTGAACAGTCTAGAAAAGTCAGAATCTAGATTTTCAGAGGTTTGCATGAAATCATATGATTCTAAAGTTTTGGTTCAATTTTAGAGTGCACTGGTCATGTGAAATCCATCTGTGAGTTAACCCAGGGCTGTATACCCCATTTGTGGCTTCTGCTTTAAAGAAGCTATATCCCTTTATCTGTGTATGAATCCTTAATTCAACTTAGGAGCCACAAAAAAACATCAGAGTTGGAGTTAACAGGATGTTATCATCAATATCATTTCCCAAGAATAAGGTCTAATCTCTACAGCTCAAGCGATCAAAATTAGGACTCCCTGAAGCATTTCTAAATGATTTTCTTTAAAACATTTATAAATGCAAGTATTTATTCTTTCCTTTTTATAAACATATAGTCTTCAATTAAATATACACATATACATGTCTACAATTGACATTTCAACACTTACATGGTACAATTATTTTACATTAATTATTTTCATCATATTGGGCAATAATCAAAACTAACTGCTCCAGATTTTTCCATTGACAATAACATGGTCTTGTGCTTCATAATTGTGACTTTCTCTTCCACCCTCCCTCTACTCTTGGTCATTACTAACTGGCTTTTCCATCTATAAATTTGCTTATTCCAGATATTTCACACACAAGTGGCACTATGTAATATTTTTTCTTTAGTGATTATTTTTTTCTTTTTAAAATATTTTAAATGTTGAGAATAATATAAACAGCAACACATCTGCTTTATCAAGCTTAATGTTTGATTGGTTTTAACTACAATCAGGATAATTGATAATGATGCTGATGCCAGTTGGGTCCCTATTAGTCTATACTTTATGTGGATAGTTTCCACAGGTGTTTTCCTATCTTAGAACAAGTACAGCTATTCTACTTACTGTTATTATTATATGCTGCTGAGTCAGAACCAAGACATAGCTGACCCTCCAATAGGTTTTCAGAGTCTGTAATTGCATGAGAGAAGATGGCCCACCTTTCCCTCTTGAATCAGTAAGTGGTTTCAAACTGTCTGCTTTAGGGTTCACAGTGCAACTCCTTACTCATCAGGCCATCAGAATTTCCATTCTACTCACCAGCATAGGATAAAAGCCAAAACTCTTTTCAGATATAGGCATAACTGAACAGCATCTTAGGGTGTGAGAAATGTAAATCCAGAAGGATTATTTCATTTTTCTGCAGATTACTTTGCCTTCTGGAATAATGGCCATTGTCTTACTCAGACCAGTAGCTGGGATGACAAATAAATCACAACAATATAAATAAATATTCTCGGGGTGGGGGAGTGTTCTAGCACTTTGATTCCATAACTTGGATTAAAGTTCTTTTCAGTCTTTGTCTTCTTAGACAAAGAGAATTGTTTTATTCTTTTCACATAGGAAAAGAATTCCACTAGACTCACTTACCCATGGTCCTTAAGTTGAAATTGTTAATTAAGTGATACACATATGCAAGGTTGCAGCACTTTGATTCCATAACTTGGATTAAAGTCCTTCTCAGTCTTTGTCTTCTTAGACAAGGAGAATTGTTTTATTCTTTCCACTAGACTCCCTCACTCATGGTCTTTAAGTTGAAGCTGAGTCATAGCTTACTTGACGTACCACTGAGTGTCCCAGGCTGTATATAAAGAGCACAGGAGGAGATTGCCCATCTTTCTGTCTCACAGACTCTGGTAGATTTGAACCATCAGAGGTATGGCCTTTGGGCTAGCAGTGCATTTCCCTACAGACTAGGTCACCAGAGCTCAGGAGGGGACTGCTCATTTTTCTCCGGTATAATATTACTTATAATTGTTCTTTTTGGCCTTTTCTAAATATGTTGTATCTTCCTCAAGGTGTTCACCGCCACCATTCTCAACTGCCATTGCACTGAATCCAGCTCATAGTGTGCCTTTATTAGACAGAGCAAAATCATCTGGAGGGCTTCCCCAGCTAAAAATCCTCACGGAAGCAGACTACCACATAACTCATTCACATAGAGGCTGGTGGGTTTAAACAACCCCAATCTTTCTGTTTGTCACTAAGCACTTCAGCCACTGTGTCACGAGGGTTTTATACTGGAAGCACAGTGGAAGTTGTCTGCAGTTATTTCAGGGGTAAATTAAAAAAAAAATAATATATATATATATGGCATAAGCAAAGACTTTCCAGAGCATTTGGCAAACATAACTACATTTAAATAAAAACTCAACCATAGTTGAGAGCAGTGGGATTCAAAAAGGACTCTGAAAACATGATTATAAAAGGCTGCCTTGGAAAAGGATAAAGTCTCTGCTTAGCAGTAACTATTGCCAGAATGTAACTTCTCTGTTGAGAACGGAACCTTGAGTTCATATTTTCTTTTCTATATACATTTTTGTTTTAAAAATAATATTTTATCATGCTTTTGGTGAAGGCTTTCCCAGCAGTTTGGGCTCTCATTCAATTCCTATACAAGTTGCTCAGTGATACTAGGGACAATCTTCACAATCAGTGAATTGTACAGCGAGTCTCATAATTCCCATGCTGGTTGTTCCATTGCTTCATTGTCGTCTTGCTCTGCCAACCAGGTGAGTCAGTTACAACTTGATGTCAAAAAGCGAGTGAGTAATATTAGGGAACCCTGGTGCCCTAGTTCCATGCGGAATTGCATTGCTAACCCAAAGGCGCTATCTCTCTGGTGATTCAGATCCTCCAGCGCCTCTGAGAGAGAAAGGTGGGCAGTCTCCTCCCCTGCAATCTACAGCCTTTAAAAACCCATTGGAGAGCCAGATGAGTCAGTTCTGACTCAATGGCAGTGAGTATAATGAATAGAGAGAGCTTTCATGTGGCCTGCAGGGAGCAGCACTGCTAAACCAAAGACTGTGTGTCTTCTTCTACAGTTCAAATGGGAAAAAGGAGCGGTCTCTTCTCATTGCCATTTACTGCCTCAGAAACCTGACTTGAGTTATACATTATTATGAGGTACCCTTGTGGCTAAGTGCTGGGCTGCTATCTGCAAGACTGGAGGTTCAAATCTGCCCACTAGGAGAAAAGAGTTTGAATGGAAACTAATAGAGGGTAATGGGTAGGTCAAGTCAAGTCAAGTGTGATCCATAGTGACCATATACAATAGATCAGAACCCTGTCCTATCCTCACACTTCCTGACACACTAGAGCCCACTGCAGTAGTCACCGTGCCAGTCTACCTGGTTGAGGGTCTTCCTCTCCGTCGCTGATCCTCCACCTTTCCCAGCATCATGTCCCTCTCCAAGGAATAGCCTCACCTAGCAACATGCCCGAAGTATGTGAGGTGAAGCTTTATCATCTTTGTCTCCAAAGAGCACTCTGGCTACACCCTCTCCAAGACTTATTTGTTTGTTCTCTTGGCTGTCCATGGGATGTTCAGTACTCTTCTCCAACACTACAGCTCAAAGTGTCAATTCTTTTTCTGTCATCCTTACTCATTGTCCAGCTCTCAGATCCATAGCAAGGGATTGGAAATACCATGGCCTAAATCAGATGCACCTTAGTCCTCAAAATGGCATCATTACTCCTCAATAATTTGGAGAGGTCCTTAACTACAGATTTTCCAAGTGCAATATATCTCCTATTTTCTTGATTGCTGGTACCAAGAATGTTGATTGTGGATCCCAGTGAGATGAAGTGGTTGACAGTTTCAATCTTTTCTCCATCTGTCATGATGTTGCCTATTAATCTATTGTTTATAAAGTCACTATGAATCATATTTAACTTGATGGCACCTAACAACAATAGTTGTTGACTAGCTTGAGCACCAAGGATTGCAACATAAATACTGTCCTGCTAGTTGCTCTTAGACAAAAATAGAAGAGACCACTTTGGAAGTGAAAGTTATGCTGGAAATAGACTCAGGGTTAGGAGATGATGCAAAGAAAAGTTCCAGTCATGCCACTGGTGGGGAGGTTGATTTTGAGGAAGGAACAACCTTCAGGTGAGAGAGATCTGTACCAGTCATGAAGGAGAGCATGCTCCGGGAGGAGAAAGGGGAAGAAGGCATAGGAGGTGAGGTGTGCAAGGTATGAAACAAGGGTGAGGGAGATGAAGCCCCTAACACCTTGAGGATTGGGGATACCTTCCATAAAGCATCGGGGCTGTGGGGGAAAGAGACAGGGCCCTACTGAGATGCAGAGGGGCAACAAGGTGCAGAGTTCATTTGCCTGAAGAGAGGATAATCCCGGCATCAAAGGGAATCCAATTTTAAACAGAGAAGTGTTTTGATCAGATACTTAAAATAGAACTCTGGCAACCGAGTGAACAGGCAACAGAGGCCAGGACAGGAGAGGAAGGGAGGGGAGAAGTGGACCCCTGATGACAGTAGAACTGAGAGGGATAAGAAGGTCCTAAAGGTCTTGGTTGCAGGGAAAGGGATGGATGTGAGTGATGTTATAGAAGGTGAGATCAAATGTGTTTGCCACCTTTTTAATCACTCTGTAAGTACACAAAGATATTAAAACTATTAGCCACATACATAAAAAAGTCATATCCAAAAGATTTCATTTTGGTATGTCACTTGGAAAAAATCAATACTTATGTTTCAAAATAAAATGAGAAGTGGACTCTGCAAACAAACTTTACACTAATCCCTCCTAGTGACTTTCAGAGCATTTCCTTCCAGCTGAAACCAAGGAGTCCTCTTTGTTGAAATGCCATGGTTTGGTTTAAATCTGGAAACCAAAGTTCCCTTCTCTGCAGAACTAGTCCCAGCATGTTGCTCTTTGCCATCAAGTAGGAACCAAACCATACCTGACCCTCCCGTGGGTTTTGAAAGGCAGTAAATTGCATGGGAGGAGACTGCCCATCCTTCTCAGGTGGAGAGCCAGTGAGTTTGAACCATGTGCCTTTGGGATAGCAGCACAGATTCTTACCACTAGGGTACCAGACCTCCCTCCATGGAAGGCTTTATCCTCATGAAATCCAGTCAGAGGAGTGAGATAAGTCAGAGGCATGAGATAAAGAAGCCCAGGGCACTCTCTTAGCAATGAGCTTAAAGTCATCATGGATGGTTAAGTTCATGGACATTAGAAACTTAGATGGGCAATGTCTGTAAACCCAGGGATCTGGGACCCAAATAGAAATGTGGAGGGGTGGTGAAAATGTGGAAGGGCAAGTGTTTTATCTGTTATGATAGAGAAGATCCCTGAAAGAGCTAGACCTTAGGCAATGATTAAGGCCTTAGAGATGGTCCATTAAAGGTCAGCAGATGAGAACCAGTAGTTACCTAAGATCCAACAGATTTTTCACTGACCTCCAAGTGCTCTAGAATGAACCCAACCCTCTCCCCCAAACCCAAACTCACTGATTCCAACTCATGGTGACTCTCCTTTAGGTTTCTGAAGCTATAAATTTTTAGGGGAGAAGACTGCCTCATTCATTTCCCTGGAGGCAACTGGCTGATTCAAACCCCTGACCTTGTGGTTAGCAGACCAAAACATGCCACATTTTGCCAGTAAAATTCTTTTCAATGAACCCAAGTGAGCTAATTCTTCAGAAATGCATCAGAGCTGAGAAGATATTGGATGAGCTAGTAGTAAAAAGATTAATATAATAAATATGCTATTTTTTCCAATTACTGAGCAATTACTAGAAGAAGGCGTAAGTAACTTTCACGAATCCTAACAACCACTAAAAATTCCTCAGAGTATCTGACTTCATATATATGGTATAGAATCTCAGTCCTAATCTCACATTGAAATAATTCTCTTTCTCCTTACATTTCCATTAAAGCACATAATCAAATTCTTGACTTCTAGGATTTAAGTTTACTCATCTCTTTACCCTCCTACTCTCCTAGGCGTCTCCAAGGACAACTGAAAAACTTAAGATCCCCAAAGTATTGGTGAAACACAAAGAAAATGCCCTATACATAATACAAGTTTACTTTATAAGCTAGGCTGTTGACTAAAATACTATAATTACGTTCAAGAAATAAGAATGCTCTTTTCCTATCATCTCTAAGACTGAGGCACAGTGACTGGAACAAAAGAGACTATCAAGTGAAGAATTCACAGCTCACCCAGCTCCACATCCTGATCGTCCGTCAGCACGAGGATAATGTTGGGTCGAATATTCTTCCGTTCCGGCTGGATCCGCCCTCGGAACCTCGGGGATCTGACAGTCAAACACAGGCTTCCCAGCAGTTCTGTGCCCAGGACAATCAAGACCAGAGCACAGCAAGAATACTTCATTGTATTTGGTCCAATGTCACAACTGACACGATGTCCCAGGCTCCTTAGTCTCTGAAGGTCTGGGCGTAGGGAAACAGAGAGGGAGAAACTCAAATAAGTTCAAGTACAGAAACAAAGCTGCAGAAAGAGTGCTACAAGTAAGTCCCAACTGGCAGCTAAACTGGCAGAAAACGGGCTGCCCATGAGTCAGAAGCAGCAAATCCTCCCAGGCATTGGGGAGTATTTGTATATACTAGATTATTCTGCACATTCGCTTTGTCCTTTTTTCTCACTCCAACTTTTTCTATTTCAATCTACTGCCAAAATAGGATTCCCAATGCAGATTTCACATGTAAGAAGACTTTTCTGACAAGAGTTAATACCTTGAGTTAGGTTTCCTGGTTGAATTCTCAGTTTCTACATTCAGAGGTGTTCAGAATATCTGCAGGTGAGGGTCCTGAAAGGGGAAGAAAAACAAAACAAAACAAAACCACAACACATTAGATGTATCAGTCACGGAGTTTGAAACAGGCTTTCGATCTGAAGCAGTTTCCTGAAACAGCAGATTTAGATTTATGTATATTTCCCTTTCTTGCTGCATAGAAGAAGCAAAAGGAAGCAACATTTAGAACTGCTACCAACTAACTCGACTATCTTTATTTCATATTTCATAATCAGTTCCAAGTAACAATGAATGAATAAAGCTGTGAGTAGGGTGCACATTGCAAATAGTACTTTAAACATCTCCAACCAACCAAACTAACAATGGTGTTAAAAGAGAACAGTGAACCTTCCCAGTGCGCTGGAGATGGTTGTTTGCATGTGGACAGCGAGCATCAACTCACCTGCACGCAATACTGAGTACTTAGCAAGCTGAATGAAACCAAAGCTGTCATTTGTCCTCTGCATTATGCCACTCACTATCCAGAAAAAGTCCTTTCTGCTGACAGCGACTTCATAGGAAGTGACCAGGAAGACCTCCTTTTCCCAGCCTCGGAAAAGCTCCTAACCTGGCCTGTCAATCACCAGGGGAAGCGGTGCCTCCTTGGTCCCTCCCCTCGGTGCAGCCCCCGCCTGATGAGCCTCGCTGGGTGCGCGCAGCCCGCGCCTTCCTAATCAGGTGGCTCGGCGCACCCCGCGCCTGCTGCGCGCCTCATGCACCTTCCTGCTCAGGCGGCTCGCGCGGCGGCGCCACCGAGAACAGAGCCCTCCTCTGGCTGTCAGTCATCAGCCTCACTACTGGGAAGCACCGCGCGCCGCCGCCAGCACCCAGGCTTGGCTTTGCCGCAGCGCAGCTAAACCTGCAAAGCAAAGTGATAGATCGGCTCTGACGCTGAAGGTGAACAGTTGCACTCTCACATATAAAACCAAAATAAATATAATGAAACCCATAAGGAAGAACTAAAAAAAGAAACAAAACCAAAACCCCTTAAACAAACCCAAAAAACCACGCAAAGCTTCACAGGAGGAGACTTTTGAAAGCGCTGGAAAACCACCTCTGTTATTTGAGAACAGTAACCTGAGGAATGCTTTCCTTCTGGACGTCTGAAAGACAACACAGGGCTCATTTGGGGCGGGGTGAGTGCAAGGGCGAGATCTTTATTTTGTGTGCGAGAGAAGATCTATATGGGAATTTAAGCTGTCTTGAAATTAATTAGGTAAGAGCCTATGTCATTGTCCCCACACACCGGAGGAGAGATATTTTCATGTGCAAAAATAAATTGGCATCAGATAAATAAGATTAAAAAGACAGTGTGAGTGAATTAATTTATTAAATGTAAGCACGGTATAGCTAGAGGAAAGGGCCACTGTCTAATGCTTAACAGCCTGACTTCAATTCTAGAGGATGACAAGAATGCTTGTGCACCGTTTATCCTGCCACACACATTGTGCTTTACACAAACACACACCTTCCTATTATTTTAAGTGTTATGAGTGCTTCATAGACACTTCACTCTGCTTTGTGTTCAACAGTGAGAGACAAACTCACCAGAAACAGATTTTTAAACAAAACTCCAGCGTCTACAGCACGACCACACTGACTACATTATTTCCAAAGCAACAAACCAGGGAGTTCCAACTGACCCCCTGATTCTCGGAAAGTCAATAAGGAAGAAACAGTCTTGTTTTTAATAGCTCAGGGTTAGCTCAGTGATGGTCGAGCATGCTGAACACGGAATGCCTGCAATTATTTGGCACTGACTATTTGGTTTCTGTGAATTTGTTTTAAACCATGAGAAAGCTGAAACAAGCCTGAAAGGACAGGAAAACTAAAGAATTAAGATGCCTCATAGTGGCTTTCTCACAGAGTGTGTCAGGCTAAGTAGTGGAATAGAGAGATTTCTTACAGATTTGTTCTTTTAAATAGCAAAGCTTTCCTCACCTCTTAAAGACTCCAACTTGCAAGGGTGGATGAGAAAGGAGGTAAGGGAATTCTGGCATCTGCTGCTATACTATAAAAACCAATTTCTGCAGACATAAGTGACCAGAAAGATCCAATGAGCCCCACTGCTTTAAGGAAACAATGGCAGTTGGAGCTTAAATTCACACACATTAAACCGAAAATTCCTGACTATGGAATGTAGATAACATTACCTGGAACCCACTCAATGTGACTGGTAAACCTTTTCCTTCTCTTATTTACTTTACTTCTTCCTTCAGGAAAAAGATAATTAGCTTTATGATTACCTTGTCTAAACTACATTGAAAGTCATTTCCTAACAAAGAAAAGGGAGATAAGAGTAGCTGTGGTTTTCTACTGATTAAAGGACCCTCCCTTTTGTGTGTTAAAGATGTGGAAGGGATCTACTTTTCTGCAGCCATTTATTATTCATTCAGGGAACTCAGATGTATACATGAATATAGAAATTGAGTGGTGAAGAGAAATGTACTTTCAGGCAGGTGTAGCCAGCAGGAGATGTTCATATTTTGTCCCATTTACCTTGACTAAGCCACATCACTCTTTTTTAAAAAAAGGGGGGGGAAATCTTTCAAGACAATTCTTTACTCAAAATGACCTTCAGAACACTGCCTGGTCTTTAACTCTAGAAGGAAAAGAGGGGCGAGGCAAACTATCTCTAATAGAAACAATGCAAAGAAGACCAGAGCAAGATGTGTACTGGGTCCTTTGTGGTGAAGGACAAGTATCTTTAGTAGGGAGCAGTGGTAGCTTCTTAGTGAGAAACTGCACTGCAATCTCGAAGGCATGTGGTTCAAATCTACCAGCTACTCTGAAGAAGGATGAGCAATCTCCTCCTCTGTGATTTGGATCCCTCTGAAAAACCATTGAAGGGTCAGCTATTGATTGGTTCCTACTCAATGGTACACAACAACAACAACAACAAAAACCTGTCAAAATTTAGTCTTTTGTGAAGGATGGTTAAGTAAAAATACAAATGTAATACTAAAATTTCAAGTCATTTATTAGGGAGAAAAATTACTTTGATGTCTTCATGCCACCTGGACAGAAATCTTGGTTCACATAAACTTGTCCAGAAATAACCAAAACTAAAGATCTCAGCATTCCACAGACTTGGTGGGGGGGGTAGTGGTGGTGGTCTGTCTTGAGCAAACTTTCTTCAGTTGGCCGGTTATTACCGAAGCAAAGAGGATAGTGACCATATGTTGTCTATTTACACATGGATTCTCAAAGTGTAATCTGGGAAGTCTGAAGCACTCTTTGGTGGCATAGTTAGTAGGGAGTTGGGCTGTTCACCAAAAGGCAGCCTCTCTTTTGTTGTTCGAATCCACAAGCTGCTCTGAAGGAGAAAGATGAGTGTTCTCCTTCTGTGAGATTTACAGCCTCTGAAAATGCACAGCTTAGACAGTTCCCACTCCCCAGCAATGACTTTTTTTATTTTGATTGAGTTCTTTTAAGGACATCCACCAGGTCAAGGGGCCCTGTGGTAGCTTAATGGTAAGGAGTTGCACTGCTAGCCCAGAGGCATGCAATTCAAATCCAGGAGAAAGATGGGCAAACTCCTCTGCCATTTATAGTCTCTGAAAACCCAGTGGAGGATCAACTATAAGTTGGTTCATACTTGATGGTACATAGCACATAACACACAACAGCAGGTCAAAATATTTTTATAAGACTCTTATGACTTTATTTGCTTTATCTTCTTTCTCCCCTCCTATTTTGTTGAGATTTGCACTGATGGTGTTTATGTAACTGCTTTTGTCTTCGTACAACTAGTATTGTTGTTGTTTTTAAATTTGTTTTATGACACATGAAGCACCACAGCTACAGAGTGAAGGATGATGGTTGTCTTGAGGAAAAGCACTTTTGTGATTTTGCAAACTGCACTAGCTACTTTGTTTTCCCCTCACAGAGCACCATTTTTACTTGACAGGATTATTTGCACTTGGCTATTTGGAAGCTATTTTTTTTAAGTGAATGAAATGAGCTTGCCATTTGGAGGAAAACAACCTATGGTATTTGCTGCCAATGATAAAATTCTAGCTTTTGACAGAAAATAAGAACTTTGGAAAAACTATATCAGGTACTATAAGCTTGACAGCTTGCCAACACATGAAGTCTTTTCTGATGAATTTCTGGGAACACTAAAAAACACTATTTTTATTTTTTTTTATTGGAGAAATATGTGAATGTTTTGAATATTTGCATAATTCAGTGAACAACTAGTTACCAAATGGTCATGTACAATGTTACAAAATCATACATGAGTTTAAAAATAATCCAATCAAAGTGCAAGATGATCATTGTAATGTATGAAAAATTCGTTGATAAAGTTTTAGCTATACTATCACTGTAAAGGGAAACATGACGATCTAGAGGTAAGGAGCTGTGCTGCCAACCCGAAGGCATGCGGTTCGAATCTACCAGTGGCTCCACAGGTGAAAGACAGTTAATCTCCTGTGCAATCATATTGCCTCCCACTGAAGGGGGAGCTATGACTTGGTTCCAACACAACAGTACATAACAGCAACAACACTATCACTTCGAAGGCTAAGGTGAACCTGACTGAAGCCATGGTATTTTCAATCACCTCACATGCATAAAAAATCTGGACAATGAAAAAGTAAGACCTACAAAGACTTGACCCCATTGAATTACGTTGTTGGGGAGGAATATTGACTATACTGTGAGCTGCCAGAAGAAAAAAAAAAACAAATCTAAATCAGAAGTGCAGCCAAAATGCCCCTGAGAAGCAGGACAAGACTTTGTTTCACATACTTTGGACATGTTATCAGGAGGTACATCACGCTTGGTAAAGTCAGTGAAAAAGAGCATAACCTTCAATGATAAGAGCTGACCTCAGAGCTGGAACAATGGGCTCAAGTGTAGCAAAGCCTGTGACGCTAGTGCAGGGCGGGCAGAGACTTGTTCCATTGTACAACACGTTGCTATGACCTACGACTCACTAGATGACAGCTAACAACAGCACAGTTTCCAATTACTTGTAGAATCAACCTTTACGACGGTACCACTTGTCAAGTGTTGGTGAAATGTCAAAGACAATTATCCACAACTATCTGAAATAGCTTTTAATGCATTTCTTCTTTTTCAGTCATTAATTTATGTCATGGTGCATCTTATATCTATACTTTGACAAAAACATTATCTTTCAATAGACTAGAGTCAAGTTCACTCTGTTTCAGCCAAAGATTCCAGAGGTTTGGGGGGGCGGGGAGGGAAATACCAGACACTACCTTTCACTCATCAATATATTTATTTGGTTGGAAGATAGAGTACTTTTTCATTAAAAAAACGCCCTCTAAGATCCATAGCATAGATTTAAGGAGCTGTGGTGATGCAGTGGATAAGCATTGGGCTATTAATGAAAACACATCAATCAGCCCCTCTGTGGAAGAAAGACTAGGACCTGTTCACCTATGGAGACTTCTGCTCTGTTCTGTAGTGTCCAGCTATGCATTGGAACTGACTTGGTGGCAGCAGGGGTGGGTGAGGTGATGGATTTGTTATCACAATTTTTACTTTTTTATGTTATTTTTAAAAGAACTAATAAACTTTCAAAAAATGTTCTTTTTTCATTTTCGCAACATCAAGAAGCTGCACTATAGCTGCAATCCCGAAGGCTGATGGTCCAAGTTCACCAGCTGATCTGTGGAAGAAGGACAGGCAATCTCCTCCCATACGTCTAACTGCCTCTGAAAACCCGCTGAAGGGTCAGCTATGGATCAATTCAAATTGGATGGTACAGAGCAGCAACACGTTGTAAATGACATAAATGCATACATGCATACATGCATGCATGCATGCATGCATACATACATACATACTATAAAGCTCTCGAGGACTTTAATGATTTTTACGATATAAAGAGAACCTAAGTCCAAAGAGTTTGAGAATTGCTGGCCTATTGTCCACCTGGTTCTATAATTAAACCTTGATTTCACTTTTCGGCTATTAGCTCAGGTCCTAATGACAAGTTTTTTATTAATTATTTTTTTCTTTTTCATTAAAGGCTTGAAGTTGTACTCAGGTCTTTTGACTAGTGTGCCCATTAGAGAGCGTGACTAACATTCTGTGCTTTTTAACTTGAGCACAAGAGTTACAAATAAATGCTGAACTGTTTAAACTGTGGGAAGGCAGAGTGAGAACCACCCACTCCCTCAGATATTAAAGTCTCAAGGACTGATTAAAAGAATTGTTTTTAGCAAAAATAATGCCACTCCAAAATTACCAGTTATGGTCAAGTTGCCTTTGATTCATAGCAATCCCAATGTGTCTGAGTAGGACAGTATTTTACATACTTTCCAATGGCTGATTGCTTTCAAATTTCCCATATATCATTCCTTTTCATCAAAGGAAGCCTTCAGGTTGTGCTATCTTCCAATTTATTATATATGTGAAACCATGAAGGAACTAATTTCTTCTTTTAACTACCCCATGGTTGGCAAAGTTCATCTGCTATTAATCCCCTGAAGCCTGATTCTTAAGTCTAATTTATTATAACTCCAAGAAGATATGTACCACTCTCTTCTTGCATAATATTTCTATGGTCCTTTAGCAGTAAATTCTTTTCCACTGTCCATCAGCAGCTCTGAGGGAGGAAGATGGGCAGTCTCCACCCGTGGGAGTTACAGCCTCTGGGGGGTGGGGGGAGGGTGTCAGCCCTGAGTTAGCTCCAGCTTGACCACAACGAGTGTGTGCTGAACTAATGAGAGCTGAAAAGTATGACCCAGGTGACACCAGTTGGAATGAGAAGATCTTTCTTCAATGTGTTTTTCTCTCTTGCCTTTCACTTTTTTTGCTCTTCAACTCCCAACATTGTTGTTGCTATGTGCCGTCGAGTTGCTTGCAACTCATAGCAACCCTATGTACAAAAGCTCTGAACTCTGCTCTATCGTGTGCCAGCCTTACTGTCTCTGACACACCTACCTCCATTACCCCATTACTCCAGTCACTGAGTCAGTCCATCTCATCCAGGGTCTTCCTCTCTTGTGCTTTCCCTCCACCGAGGCTTCAGAATCCTTGCCTCCAAAGAGCAGCCTCATTTCACCCTCTTTAGGATGAATCTGTTTGTTCTCCTGGCAGTCCATGATATATTCAACACTCTTCTCCAGCAACACAGATCAAAGGCATCAATCAACTTTCTATCAGCCCTAGTCATTGTCCAGCTTTCTGATGCATAGCAATTAATTGTGAAGACTATAACTGAGATCAGGCACATCTTAGTTTCTAAGATGGACATCATTGCTCTTCAGTACTCTGAAAGGTCTCTGACAGCAGACTTTCCCAATACAATTTGTCTTTTGATTCCCTGGCTGCTGGTATCAAGAGTGTTGATTGTGGAGCCAAGCAAACTAAAGCTGTTAACAATCTCAGTCTCTTCACTGTCTATCATGATGCTGCCAATCAGGCCTGTGGAGAGAATCTTTGTTTTCTTGATATTGAGCTTCAATCCATACTTAACGACGCAGTCCTCAGTTTCAGCAAGTTCGTGACATTGTGAACTCTCAATTTTAAAGGAATGATGAAGACCAATCTCTTCACAAAATTGTTAGCATCAATTATTTCTGTGGCAGAATGACAGTGACAGGCTTAAATTTTACTTAGTTGATGTCTATATTGGATTCTTTCAATTATTGGCTCTATGAGTAAAAAAAAAATAGATATAGGTAAAAGTAACGGTCTTTTTAGATCTTACCTCTGTTCATCAAAAAAGAGAACAGGAAGAAGTTGAGAATAATCACAAAATTAGAAACTATGCACTTTTGAGACTTAATTAAAAAGGTAGGAATTAAAACCACATAGAAACTTGAGTTTCCTAGGGTGTAATTAATGATATCTTGTCCCCCATAATAGGCAGTGTTTGGTGAAACTCAAAGATTTATTCAGGTTTGGAAGCAGGAATGGCATCCACTTCCTAAACAACATGCCTCTGGAAACTATGAACTTAGAGAAACAATGATTGTTATAGAAAGGTTTTGGGACTTTTGCTTATTTATCTTTATCTGTATCTATAGCCCTTGTATTTAAAAGTCGGTTGGGCCCAAGGGCCTAGTGTTATTTCATTTCGGAGGGAAATTCTTCTAAGTTGTACAGCACTCTTCTGTCAATTTGCTGTACTGAGGTAATCTGGGTTTGCTGTGAAGTTGAGCCCAGTGTCTTTGGGTCAAATGCCATAACGGCTGCCCATGGAGCTTCCAGTTTAAGGCAGGTTTGGAAGCAGAAGTGGCATTCATTTTCTAAACAACATGCCTCTGGAAACTCTATGAACCTGAAGAAATGGCAATAGTTATAGAAAGGCTTCAGGCCTTTTGTTCATAAGGCATGAGTCACGCTTAACTTGAAGGCAATCAACAATAACAGTGACAACTCTCCATCTAGAGGAAGAAAAAAATCAAGGACACATGGAAATAATAATTCCAAAAGACTAACTGACCAACTGTGAACTGCAGCCTTTATAACCCTGAGACTAAGTTAGTCCAGCTACTATTGCCCACCAATATGAATGAGATCACAATAGAAGGTCCAAGATATGTGGGAGAAAAATGTTAAACAAAATTTGAAATCAAAACAAAGATCAAGCTTCCTGGTCTTATAAAGACTATTGGGAACTCTGAGACTATGACTCCCTTGCCATGCTTCAAACCTGGAGCTGAACTTACTCCTATGTCTCAACTTTCAGTCACACAAGACAGGCCTATTAGCTGACTAATAACACTAGGGAGAGGTATCCTTCCTAGAGCAACCAGTCAATGACAGCAAAAGGACAATATCTGCCTAGAAATAGACATCAGAAGGCAGGAGGGAGTGGGGGAAAGGGAGTAGAAGAAACAGCATTAGTAAGGAGGGATCAGGAAGTTGCAGTTTTAAAAGGTCACAAGTCAAAACATGTATGAACTACTGAATGGAATGTTGTTGTTGTTATTGTTACATGCCATTGAGTCGCCCGAGACTCCCAGCGACCATATGTACAAACAGCTCTGAATTCTGCTCTATCCTGAGCCAACCTCATTGTCTCTGACACACCTATACCCTCATTATCCCAGTCACTGAGCCAATCCATCTCATCTCATCAAGGGTCTTCTCTTGTGCTGTCCCTCTACCCTCCCAAACATGATGTTCCTCTCCAAGGTAATCCTTGCAACATGCCCAAAGTATGTCAAAATCCTTGCCTCCAACAAACAGCCTTGTTTTATCCTCTCCAGGATGAACCTCTTTGTTCTCCTAGCAGTCAATGGTATGCATAGTCAATACTCTTCTCCAGAATGACAACTCAAAGGCATCAATTCTCTTTCTATCATCCCTAGTCATTGTTTGGCTTTCTGATGCACAGTTTGTAAAGATAGAATGTAAGAAAATGGGGGAGAGAGGGGTAATCTTTCTACCACTACCAGCAGTGGTGGCTGGATACCACCTAGTTCTGGTGTCAGGGTCGTAGAGGCTCATGTGGCCCATCAGTCCTTTTTACTGATTGTTCTCACGTGTCTAAAATCAGGGTCCTTTTAGAAAGTGTAATTTGTTAAGGGCAATAATTTGTCTATCGTCTTTAGCAGAAAAGGGAAAAAGGAATACAATTACCTCACTGTAATTAAAATAAAGTGGAAAAATATCCATGAAGCAGATGTTACAAAATAGCAAAGGGGATAATAGTTACTACCTTCAATGGTGGTGGTGAGATCTAATATAACAAGAACCAAAAGATTATTGGATTTATCAGTGAAAGGGCATTCATAACTTCAGTGAAGAGAGTTCTGGTTAAAGGGCAGAGATATTGATAAAGACTCTACAGTCATCTCAAGCCATCCAAATTAATCTTAATGAATATGCCTTCTTACATTAGTGGTCATTAAGTTTGGCTTCTACATCTACTCTGTCCATTTGTTGTACTGTGTTGGCTTGCATGATTCTGTGATGCTGGAATCTATGTCATGATATTTCCAATGACACACTAGGAATAAAAGACCTAGTGTTCTACTCAATTTTTTTTTTAAAACCCAACACACCAGTAAAAGTCTTATAAATTTCAGCAGAATATTATTGAATACAATATATCATGTTCATTTTAAAAAAGAACAGTTCATAATCTATCCTGAGGTCAAGCATTGCCTGTGATAGGATAATATCAATAGATTTACAATGAATTTACTATAATCCGTTCCAATTTACACACAATCACAAATGTAAAAAATTGAGAAGTTGAAGGTTTTTATCAACTTTTGTGTTTTGAAATTGGTCAAATATACAACCAAGATGCACTGATAATGACTGGTGATTAGAAATCCAAAAGCAGGCAAACAGGACCTCAGTGACATAAGTAACTTTGGGGAATTTCACATATCAGTGATCTCTTCACTGGAAATATCTTATTTCCAACCAAATAAACACTGACTACACTTGCTTGCTGAAACTGAGGAGGACCTGAAGTGCTTGCTGCAGAGGGTCAAGGACTACAGCCTCCAATATTGATTGAGGCTCAATGTCAAGAAGACAAAGATTCTCACCACTGGACCAATTGGCAGCATTAGGATGGATGGTGAAGAGATTGAGATTGTTCACAGCTTTAGTTTGCTTGGCTCCACAGTCAACACTCTCGGCACCAGTAGCCAGGAAATTAAAGACATATTGCCATGGGAAAGTCTGCTGTTAGGGACCTCTCTAAAGTACTGAAGAGCAATGGTGTCTCTCTGGAGACTAAGGTGCGTCTGATACAGGTCATGATCTTCGCAATCAGTTGTTATGCATCAGAAAGTTGAACAATGACCAAGGAGGATAGAAGGAGAATTGATGCCTTTGAGCTGTGGTTCTGGAGAAGAGTATTGAGGTTACCACGGACTGCTAGGAAAACAAATAGATTCATCCTGGAAAAGGTTAAACCAGGCGGCTCTCTGGAGGCAAGGATTCTGAGGCTCCGTCTAACATACTTTGGACATGTTGTAAGGAGGGACCGATCCTTGGAGAGGGGACATCATACTTAGTAGGGTGGAGGGACAGCACAGGAGGGGAAGGCCCTCTTCAGTGACTGGGGTAATCAGGATGGGTGTATCAGAGACAGTGTGATTGGCACAGAGTTTAGGGCTGTTGTACATAGGGTCGCTATGAGTTGCAAGCGACTCAACGGCACATAAGAACAACAACAACACAGATGGACCTTGCTAGGTGGAGTATACAAGGTTACTGCTGTTGTGTGCCATCAAGTTGGAAGTGACTTGTGGCTGACTCTTCAGCAGGTTTTCTGAGTCAGTAAATATCCTTCTCTTGAGAACCAGCTGGTAGATTTGAACCACATGCCTTGGGGAGTGCGATGCAGATTCTTACCACTAGGCCACCAAAATTCCCTCAGGGAACCAACTGATTTCATGTTGATAAAGAAAGGAAAGAAATTTCTATATCATCAGTCAGAAAAGAATCAGGAACTGGTCAAGTTCAAGCTGTAGCTGAAGATAATGAAAAGAAATCTAATAGAGTAAACAAAAAAAACAACCCACCAACCTTAATTTGAGTATATCCCACCTAAATTTAGAGACCATTCTAAGAAAAGATATGGTGCTTTTAACCCTTATAATGGAAGATCGGACAAGCTGTGGGACAACATTGAAAACATCATACAAGAAGAAAACAAAATGTCATTTAAAGGACATGGAAGAAAGAAAAGACCAAAATGGATGTCAGGAGAGACTCTGAAATTAGTTCTTGAACATAGAATAGCTAAAGGAAGGGGACGGGGGGTGGGGAGGGGGTGGGGGGAAGGTAAAGTAAAACAGTGGAACTAAAGCTTTTGTAGGATAGCTCAAAAAGGCAAAATTAAGTATTTTAATGAAATGTGCAGTCAACATTTTTTGTACCAGTAGCCAGGAAATCAAAAGATGAAATGCATTGGGAAAATCTGCTGTCAGGGACCTTTTCCAGAGTACTGATGTCAGTCTGGAAACTAAGGTGCACTTGATTCAGGTCATGGTCTTTGCAATTACTTGCTATACATCCGAAATCTGGACAATGACTAGGGATGACAGAAGGAGAACAGGTACCAGTTGTTGTGCTGGAGAACAGTACTGAATATAATATAAATTGTGAGGAGAACAAACAAGTTCGTCCTAGAGAGGGTAAGACTAGGCTATTCCTTGGAGGCAAGGATTCTGAAGCTCTGTCTGACATATTTTGGGCATGTTGCAAGGAGAGACTAGTCCCTGGAGAGGGATATCATGCATTCAAGTTTGGAGAGACAGTGCAGGAGAGGAGGACCTTCGATGAGATGAATTGACTCAGTGACTGGGATAATGGGTACGGGTGTGTTGGAGATAATGAGGTTGACTCATAATAGAGCAGGGTTCACTGCTGTACATAAGGTCGCAAGTGAATGGACAGCACAAAGCAACAGCAACAATGAAATGTGGAAAGACCTGGAACTAGAAAGTAAAAAAAGGAGAATAAACTTGGAATTCTGAGAGAATTTTATAAAGTCAAGCTCAAGTTGCAATCCTAAAGTATTCTAAGGGCAAAAGATTGAACTATGGAGGAGACATCAAAATAAAATGAAGGTGTACACAAAAATGACCGGTTTAATGCTCAGCCATTGCAGGAAGTAGTATAGAGCTGAGCATATGGTATTGAGGGAAGACAGCTGCACTGAAAGCATTGTTGAAAAGCAAACCTCCCGGAACTGACAGAAAACCAGCGGAGATGTTTCACCAAATAGACACAGCACTGGAAGTCATTTTGGAGACAACCACTGGTCAAATGAATGGAAGAGGTTCTTATGTATGCATCTTCCAAGGAAAAGTGACTCTGTGAAATGCAGAAAGTTTTGAACAATATCATTAACCTATAACGCAAGAAAAACTAAACTATCTGGGGGATAATTTTAAAATGGTTGGGATCATCAACAGGGAACTTTTAGGAATTCAATTCAGAAGACATAGAACTTGGAATGTCACTGGTAAATATCAGCAAGATCTTCACTAACAGCAGAGAACATCAGAAAGATGTTTGTTTGCCGATGTTATATTGACTATGCAAAAGTATTCAACTATGAAGATCATGAAGAATTGCTGATATCATTGTAAAGACTAAGGCTTCTAAAATACATAATTGCACTTTATATAGGACCTGTATGTAAACCAGTAGTAGTTTGAACAGAATGCAAAGGGAAAGGCGTGTATCTGGGTTACATCCTTTTACTGTATTTATTCAATCTGTGTACTGACCAAATCATTTAAGAAGCTGGGCTATGCTAAGGACAAAGCAGGAGGATTGGAGAAAGCATATAGTTTCAAACTGCGTAAGCATTTAACACGTTGCTGCAATGACGGCAAATGTGTTTTTAAGTACGGTCGTTAATTTTAAAAGCGTGCAGCAACATGTTTAAGTGATGAAGATCAAAGGGCACACCTTTTAGAATCTATAACACTGCTATATAAAGAAAAAACAAATCTGTCTTGGAAGAAGTACAGCCAGAATGTTCCCTGGAGGTGAGGATGGCCAGCCTGTCTCCTGTACTTTGGCCATGTTATCAGCAGGGGCCAGTCCCTGGAGAAAAGGACAGCATGCTTGGTAAAGAAGGTCAGCAAAAATGAGGAGGACCCTCGATGAGTTGGACTGACACTGGGACTGCAATAATGGTTCCAGCCCAGCACTCACTGCAAAGGTGATGCAGGTTCTGGTCATTATTGTATCCACAGCTACCTCGTCAGTCACGTGGTGTCACTCATTCCCAGGAGGGCTGGGAAATCTGACAGAGGAGATAAATTGTTTGATCAGCAGTGATGCCAAGGTCACAAGCATAAAGTTTATTAATTCTTTACACATGCTTTCTACACACACACACACACACACACACACACACACAGAGAGGGAGAGAGAGAGAGAGAGAAGATAGGCAAGTATATTTACATAACAATGGGATACATTACATATGAAGAATTTAAGAAATGCATTTGTAGCCTTCTTCAAAGTTTAAGGTTCACTACTTTAAAAGATTTAAGAAGTTTTGGTGGCCTAGTGAGTAAGGAGTTGTGCAGCCAACCCAAAGGCAGATGGTTCTGATCTCCCATGCATTGCCATCAAATCGGAACCAACTCATAGCTGAGTCTCTGAGGATGTTCTACACCCATCCTCTGAAAACCTGCTGGAGTCAGTCCTGACTCAATAGCAATGAGTAGCGGCAGTGGCACTTCTGAAGACGTAGGTAAATTTTCTGATACTGCATGTTTAGTCTGTTAAGATTCATAAACTCTTGTAAAACAATTATGGGGAATAAAATATCTTTAAAAAGATAACTAGATGCTACATTGATGTTTTAAGATGATTTCTCCAAACACTTCCTTTCAGTAAAGCTTTGGTGGACATAAGTTCTGTGGAGAGTTGAGCTGCTAACCTAAAGGTGGTGACTCTGATGGTTCGTATCCACTCAGCTTCCCTAAGTGAGAGAGAGGTTCAATCTCCTCCCATATGATTTACAGCCTTGGAAACCAGATGGAGGGTCAGCTATGAATTGTAACTGACTCAATATCAATGGGAGAGTGAGCGAGACGGGGAGAGGTAGTTTATGTAGTACAGTGGTACATGTTCCATGTTCCACTGACTGCTCCATAAAAGAAAGAGAGGTCAGATCCTTCTGGAAAGATTTACGGCCTCAGAAACCCATTGGAGGGTAGCTGTGAGTCGGAATTGACTTGATCACAGCAGGAGTATTGTTGATGAAATACATAATTCTAAGTCTTGTGAATATCAAATAAGGAAGAAGTCAATGTATAAGGAAAACTGGAGAAGAATTCATGCCTTTGAATTGTGGTGCTGGCAAAAAGCACTGACTACACCACAGACTGCCAGAAGAACAGACAAATCTGTCTGGAAAGAAGTGGAACCAGGTTACTGCTTAGAAGTAAGGATGGTGAGGCTTTGTCTCACATGCTTTGGACATGCTATCAGACGGGGGCAGTCCTTGGAAAAGGACATAATGTTTGAAAAAGTAGAGGGTCAGTGTAAGAAAGGGAGCCCCCAATGAACCGATGCAGTGGCTGTAAGAGTGGGTGTAAGCACAGCAGAGACTGTGAAGGTGCAAAGGATCCCGAACAGGTTTCATTCCCATTGTACATGAGTCAAGGTCAATTCAAGCAACGCAGAGCAAAAATAAAAGGTCTTATGGTAACAAAATCGTCTAAAAGTTCTGTATATGAGCCTAAGTCCCTGGGCTGCTTTCAGATTATCAGGATTCCTTTAGTTTATACGTTACCCCTCAAGATTGACAAGCATAGATGTCTATTTATCATAGAAAAAGAACAACTGAAATTTCGAGTGAAAGTGAGCTTGTAGTCACAGGTAATATCAGTAAAACAAATGGAGTAGCTAACAAGCCTCTCCAAGTAAATGAACGCATTAATCTCACCCATAAAACAAAGAAAGCAAGTCTAAACATTTTGTACTGACATCCACCTGATTTATGGCATCGCCATCCAATCAAATTAATCCACCTACATGAAAGCAGAGAATACAGAAGAATGTCTATCTGTGTTTCATTGATTATGCAAAGGCATTTTACTGCGTGGATAATAACAAACTGTGGCTGACTCTGAGAAGAATGGGAATCCCAGAACATTTAATCGTGCTAATGTAAACCTATACTTGGACCAAGAGGCAGTCGTCAGAACAGAGCAGGGCAACACTGCATGGTTCAAAATTGGCAAGGGTGTGCACCAGGGATGTGTCCTGTCTCCATACCTTTGCAACCTATATGCAGAGCACATTATCCAAGAGGCGGGGCTCTATGAGGAGAAGCATGGCATTAGGATTGGTGGACGATCCATCAACAATCTGCGTTATGCAGATGACACAACCTTGCTCGCTGAAACTGAGGAGGACCTCATGCACTTACTGCAGAGGGTCAAGGACTGCAGCCTTCAATATGGACTGAGGCTCAACGTCAAGAAGACAAAAATTCTCACCACTGGACCAATCGGTAGCATCAGGATGGATGGCAAAGAGATTGAGATTGTTCACAGCTTCAGTTTGCTCGGCTCCACGGTCAACACCCTTGGCACCAGTAGCCAGGAAATAAAAAAACGTATTGCGATGGGAAAATCTGCGGTTAGGGACCTCTCCAAAATACTCAAGAGCAACAGTGTCTCTCTGGAGACTAAGGTCCGCCTGATACAGGCCATGGTTTTTGCAATCACTTGTTATGCATCAGAGAGTTGGACAATGACTAGGGAGGATTGAAGGAGAATTGACGCCTTTGAGCTGTGGTGCCGGAGAAGAGTATTGAATGTATCATGGACTGTCAAGAAAACAAACAGATTCATCATAGAGAGGATTAACCCAGGCTGTTCCTTGGAGACAAGGATTCTGGGGCTTCGTCTGACATACTTTGGATGTGTTGTAAGGAGAGACAGGTCTTTAGAGAGGGACATCATGCTGGGTAGAGTAGAGGGACAGCGCAGGAGGGGAAGACCCTCTATGAGGTGGATTGATTCAGTGACTAGGGTACTCGGGATGGGTGTGTCAGAGGCAATGAGATTGGCACAGGATAGAGCACGGTTTAGGGCTGTTGTACATAGGGTCGCTATGAGTTGCAAACGACTCGATGGCACATAACAACAACAACAACAACACTCCAAAATAATTATCTGGACATAGGGATGTCTACGCCATCAGGGAGTTCTGGTGACCTAATAGTAAGGAGCTGCACTGCAAACCCAAAGGCACATGGTTCAAATCCACCAGCTACTCTGCTGGAGAAAGATGGACAATCTATGTGATTTACTGCCTCTGAAAACCCACTGAAGGGTCAGCTATGGGTCAGTTCCAACTTGACAGTATAGAACAACAGCAACACACCTTCAGGTTGAAGAAATACAGCAAGAACTTTTGCCACAAATTCACTACTATTTATGGGTACAAAAGATGCTGGTTGCATCAAAGACCTGAAATGTGCCTCATGACTCAGCTTAGTGTCGGGGTACAAGTTAAGAAATTATTTGGCTAACAAGTATTTTGTCCTGACTGGTGGTGTTATTGTGGATCTGAGTAAGCTGTAAATGCTAACAACCTCAATCTCTTCTCCATCTAATATGGTGCTGCCAACTGGCCCAGGGGTGAGAATCTGTCTTCTGGATGTTGAGCTTCAATCCATATTAAAGACTATAGTCCTTGACCTTTTGCAACAAGTGCTTCAGGTCTTTTTCAGTTTCAGAAGCAACGTTGTGTCATCTGCATATTGTAGGTGGTTAACGAGTCTCCCTCCAATCTTGATGTCATACTCCTTCTCAGAAAGCCCTGCTTCCCGAATGTCTGTTCTGCATACAGAATGAAAAGGTATGGGGACAGGATGCATCCCTGATGTACCCCTTTCCTGATTTTGAACCATTCAGTGTTTCTTTGTTCTGTTCTGAGAACTGCTTCTTGGTCCAAGCATAAGTCTTGTATAAGCACAATCAAGTGTTCTGAGATTCTCATTTTCCTCAAGGTTAGCGACAATTTCTTGTGATCCATACAGTCAAATGCCTTTGTATAGTCAATGAAACACAGATAGACATTCTTCTGGTACTCTCTGCTTTCTCCCAAGATCCATCTGACATTGGCAATAATGTCCCTAGTGTCACGACCTCTTCTAAGCCTTGCCTGTACTTCTGGTAGTTCTCTGTCAATGTACTGTTTAAGTCTTTTCTGGATAATCTTCAGCAGGACTTTGCTAGTGTGTGATATCAAAAGACAAATTGCATTGGGAAAATCTGTTGTCATGGACCTCTCCAGAGTGCTGAAGAGCAACGGTGTCAGTCTAGAGACAAAGGTGTGCCTAATCCAGGCCATGGTCTTTTCAATTACTTGCTATGCTTCAGAGAGATGGACAATGACTAAGGATGACAGAGAAGAATAGATGCCTTTGAGTTGTGGTGCTGGAGAAGTCTTTTACATACCATGGACTGCCAAGAGAACAAATAGGTCTGTCTTGGAGAAGTTGAAACCAAGGAGGCTAGGAATTTGAAGTGCTGCCTCTTTAACTTTGGGCATGTGGCCAGGAGAGATCAGTCCTTGGAGATGGACATCGTGCTCAGATGGGTGGAGGGACAGCACAGGAGAGGGAGACCCCGGATGAGATGGACTGATACAGTAACTGGGGCAATGGGGGCTGAGGAGTCAGAATTAGTGAGACTGGTTCAGGACAGGGAAGAGTTCAGAGCTCCTGTACATAGGATCACTATGTATCACAGGTGACTCAAAGGCACATAACAACAAAAACATATTATGACATGTTTGGAAGCAGGAGTGGCATCCACTTCCTAAATCTCATGCCTCTGGAAACTCTATGAACCTTGATAAATGCCAATAGTTGTAGAGGGGCATTAGACCTTTTGTTCATAGGGTCACTATGAGTCATGCTCATCAAAGGCAATCAACAACAATAATATTTAACACTTATCTTCTTATTACAAAAATAGTAAACCATGGTGGCATAGTCCATAGGGATTTGCTATGCTAGCTTAAAGGAAACAGCTCTCTGGTGGTTCAAATACACCAGAAATTCCTGGGCAGAAAGATGGGCAATCTCCTCCAGTGAGATTTATAGTCTCCAAAATCCCAGTTGAGGGTCATCTGTGACTCAGTACTAACTTGACAGAAATGAGCGAGAAAGACAAAATTTTAAGCTGTGCAAATTTATGGTACAAAAATCTTAAGAGCTGTATAAACACCTTAAGCTAGCTGTCGTTATTCCTTTGATTTGTAAAATACATAAATATGATCTACTTCCATGGATTTTAAGGGCAAGTTTTATTTATTGTCACTGGACTATGTTTAGAATGAGATGTTTATAGTTGGACAAGTCCAGAGAATTCATCTAACATTTGGAACGACAAACATCTAGTGGCGTTCCACTTCCAAAATTTATTTTCATAATTATCTAACTTGTTTAAAACTTCATTTCTCAGTGTACAAAAGAATGGCACTTGTCACACAAAGAAGGTTGATATAATTAAACCAGATGATGTGTCCCACAGCAAAATCAGCCATTCATGAAAGCTGGGCAACAGAGGCTGTTTCAAACAATACATATTTCAAAGTAATTGAAAGTAATCCTTTCTCTCAACGATTTCGTTTCCGTGAAGCCTCAAGCACATGTGTGTTGAAAAAAGGAGACTTATTAAAACCTGATGTGATATTAGAGATTATAATCCAACAGGGTTAGAATGATTTTTGTTTCTGAGTCTTCAAAAAAGGAAAGCCATTTTCAATTATATTTTTAAGCCGACTTAAACATTATGCATACAAAGGTAGATGCTGCTTATTGATTAATTAAGGAAAGACTTAAGAGAGCTCTCTTGACATCTGGATTGAGTTTTACACATGAAATTTGCATGTAAGAGTGGGAGTAGACGAAACCCGTTTTCAATGATGGATAGATTAGCAAAGCACTGCTGTTTAGCAATTTAAATTGTTTAGAAAATTCCTTATGAAGTCATATCTCTCAAGTGTATCCTTGTCTTGGCTCTTTATTATGGGATATTATGGAAACACGACCTATGTTTTGACCTTCCAAAAATTCTGCTTATCATCATTAATGAAAATAGAGTTTTAAAAGTAAGTGTGGTGCCTAAAATATTTACTATAACCTTAAATTTCCTAAGGCCCAAGTTTACCAAGATGACTAGTCTGCTGAGTCTCTGAAGGTTTTGCTTGCTTGTTTTCTGATTTTTCTGCTACTTCCCAGCTGTATTTGGTTTTAATCAGGGCTAAAAGTACAAAGGATCAGTATTGATAGGTTTCTGGTCCTTTCCTTCAGGACCTCCAGGATGCTGCTTCCATACCCTTAGAATATATGCACACGGAAACGTGTAAATGATCAAGAACTGCTTTTGCAATCATCAAAGAGCAACAGAGGCAATCTGCTTCTCTGCACAGCCATACTGCTTCATTAAAGAGATCATGGATGAGAAAGGAAGTTACCAGTACACATTTTAGAGCTAAAGTGAAGCGACACCTAGAAAATATGGTTGCGGTTGTTTTGTACCAGAGTCAGAACTGAATGGTAGCTGGTCCTCCAGCGGGTTTCAGAGCCAAAAATCTTACAGGAGGAGATGGCCCAACCTTCTCCCACAGAGCAGTTGGTGGGAAAATATGGTAGAATTTCTATTTTTAAAGCAATCTTACAGTGCACTAGACCTACCTTTAGCCAATGACAAAGAATTCACCAAGCCATTTGTTTATGAATCACGTACTAGTTTTTTAACCTCCTCCCCTATCCCAAACACAAAATAACTTGACATTCTTCTATAAAACAAATGTTTTCAATACTTGATTGCTTTCTGCTAGTTCTCAATATTTTCTTACAAAACATGCTCTATGGCTTAGAAGCAAATAATTTGAGAGAGGTAGAAGACTTTTTTTGTGTTAGTTCATTTGTTGGTTAAGTATTGGTGCTATGAACTGTAGTTATGCAACTAGGAATGCAACCTATTTAATGCTCATCTGGCTCAACAAGTTATTAATCACTGTTTTCCACATCCACAAAAAATTTTCCTATTTACCACTTCTTTTCATGTTTAGACTCAATTCAACTCATAAATGCTTTAAATTCTGTACAAATGAAAATGAATTTTAAAGAAACATAAAGCCAGACAGGAAAGACAGATTTGAAGCTGCAGGATAAGAGTCACAATTAAATACTGAACTTTGTGTTACTATTATTATTAGTCCTTAAGGAATAGATGGTATACCAATTGATATATTTCAGTTAACAGATGCTGCCCTGGACATGCTCACCAAGTTGTGCCAAGAAATCTGGAGAACGACCACTTGGCCAACTGACTGGAAGAGATCGATATTTGTCCCTATCCCAAAGAAAGGCGACCCAACCGAATGTGGAAACTACAGAACAATTTCACTGATTTCACATGCAAGCAAGATTTTACTGAAAATTATCCAAAAACGACTGGAACAGCACATCAACAGAGAACTACCAGAAGTCCAGGCTGGTTTCAGAAGGGGTCGTGGTACTAGAGATATTGTAGCTGATGTTAGATGGATCTTGGCTGAAAGCAGGGAATACCAGAGGAATGTCTATCTGTCCTTCATTGACTATGCAAAGGCATTTGACTGTGTAGATCATAACAAACTGTGGCTGACTCTGAGAAGAATGGGAATCCCAGAACACTTGATCGTTCTAATGCGAAACTTATACTTGGACCAGGAGGCAGTCGTCAGAACAGAGCAAGGGAACACTGCATGGTTCAAAATTGGGAAGGGCGTATGCCAGGGATGCATCCTATCTCCATATCTCTTCAACCTATATGCAGAACAGATTATCCGGGAGGCTGGGCTCTATGAGGAGAAATGTGGGGTCAGGATTGGTGGACGATTTATCAACAATCTGCGTTATGCGGATGACACAACCCTGCTTGCTGAAACTGAAGAGGACCTGAAGCACCTGCTGCAGAGTGTCAAGGACTGTAGCCTGCAATATGGATTGAGGCTCAATGTCAAGAAGACAAAGATTCTCACCACTGGACCAATCGGCAGCATCAGGATGGATGGTGAAGAGATTGAGATTGTACACAGCTTTAGTTTGCTTGGCTCCACAGTCAACATTCTTGGCACCAGCAGCCAGGAAATTAAAAGGCGCATTGCCATGGGAAAGTCTGCTCTTAGGGACCTCTCCAAAGTGCTGAAGAGCAGTGGTGTCTCTCTGGAGACTAAGGTGCGTCTGATACAGGCCATGGTCTTCCCAATCACCTGTTATGCATCAGAGAGTTGGACAATGACCAAGGAGGATAGAAGGAGAACTGATGCCTTTGAGCTGTGGTGCTGGAGAAGAGTACTGAGAATACCATGGACTGCTAGGAAAACAAACAGATTTGTCCTGGAGAGGGTTAAACCGGGTGGCTCCTTGGAGGCAAGGATTCTGAGGCTCCGTCTAACTTACTTTGGACATGTAGTGAGGAGAGACCGGTCCTTGGAGAAGGACATCATGCTTGGGAGGGTGGAGGGACGGCGCAGGAGAGGAAGGCCCTCTATGAGGTGGATTGATTCAGTGACTGGGATAATTGGGATGGGAGTGTCAGAGACAGTGCGATTGGCACAGGACAGAGCGGAGTTTAGGGCTGTTGTACATAGGGTCGCTATGAGTTGCAGGCGACTCGACGGCACATAACAACAACAACAACAACAACAACAACAATGATTACTCATCGATTTACATTTAGCAATTAAATTTTGAGGATGTTTCCCTTTAAAAAAAAAATCCAAAACCACATGGCCCTATCACACTTGACTGAGAGTACTGAATACTTTAAAGAAACTATGGAAGTAAAGAACCAGGCATCTCTCCCCTTCTAGAATAATGAAGAGGGAAGGAGAGCAAAGACACATTGAAACAATGAGTTCAAAGGCCTAATGAGCCAAGTAAATCTCAAGGGCCATTACCCTAAGCCCAGAAGACCAAGCTGGGGCTGACAACCGGCAAAGAGATCACAGTGTAAGGGGCCAGGGTGTTGTTGCCATCAAGTCCGTTACAACTCTTGGTGACACTATGGACAACAGATCTGAAACTTGCTGTATCCTGCACCATCTCACATTCTCTAACCTGCTCAAGCCCACTGTTATAATCAAGGGTCCTTTTGTCCTCCACCGATCTGGCACCTTTCCCAGTATATTCTTTTCTTAAGGACTTACTCTTCCTGACAATATGCCCAAATTATATGTGATGAAGTTTCATGATCCATCACCACAGCCTTGAAGGAACACTCTGGCTGCACTTTATTCAAACAAATTTGTTCTTATGATGATATATTCAACACTCTTCTCCACCACCACAATTCAAACACATCGATTTTTCTTAGGTCTTTTGCATTCACTATTCGATGTTAGATGCATAGGAAGCAACCAAAAACGCCATGGCTTGGAAATCAGAAGATGTGTTGCACTAGGGAAGTCTGAATCAAACAGAAGACAGGCTTTTAAAGGAACAGCAGTATCAGGTTGGCAATCAAAAACTCTAACTGCATAAAATCAGTAAGGCAGCATTTGCCCTGGGATAAGAAGGCGGGAAGGCATCGTAGGATCGAATGATTAATGGAAACAGAAATCACTGGGAGGAAATGGGGAGAATGTGGTATCATTGTAATAAAATTAATAAAAAAAACCCAGAATGTATATGAGTGATTTAATGGAAAATCAATTTGCTGTGTAAACTTTCATTATAATAATAATAATAACAACAACAACAATAATAATAAAGGACTCCTGAAGAAAGACACCAACCTTAAGCTTAAGAACGTAATCCACATAGAAAAGCAGTGGTTTATCAGAGCCACCAATGACTGAGAAGTGGGAGAGGGGGACCAAGTATGTGCTTTTTCCAGGTGATGGTGATGTACTTACGACTGATACAAATAACAGTTATATACCCATTAGTAAAAGTAAAGATTAGTTGAATTGGGAAAATCTGCTGTCAGGGACCTTTCCAAAGTACTGAAAAGGAACGATGTCAATCTAGAGATTAAAGTGTTTCTGATCCAGGCCATGGTCTTCATAATTACTTGCTATGCCTTGGAAAGCTGAGTAATGACTAGGGATGACAGAGAAGAATTGATATCTTTGAACTGTGGTGCTGTAGAAGAGTATTGAATATACCATGAACTGCTAGGAGAACAAACAGGTTCGTCCTCGAGAAGGTGAGACCAGGCTGCTCCTTGGAGGCAAAGATTCTGAAGCTTCATCTGATATACTTTGGTCATGTTGCAAAGAGAAACCAGTCCTTGGAAAGGAACATCATGCTTGGGGTGAGTGGAGGGACAGTGCAGGAAAGGATGGCCCTCAATGAGATGAATTGACTCAGTGACTGGGCTACTGGGGGTAGGCATGTCAGAGACAATAAAGTTGGTTGCTTTAATAAACATAAACATACGGTTGCTATGAGTCACAAGTGACTTGACGGCACATAACAACAACAACAATAAGAACAACAACAACAACAGAAGAAAAGGGGAAGAGCCGAGTCATTCCCAGAGTGGATGTCTTAAACATATGATATGAAGGCTATTCTCCCAGACTTTGCATTGGATTGACACCGTTGAACATTCACAAGGCAGAACCATTGATTCTGCCAAGTATTTCATTGTTGTTATCTGCCATCAAGATGAAGCCATAGCTGACACTCCCATGGACTTTCAGAAGCTGTAATTACATGGGAAGAAACATCTTTTTTCCTTGGAATAGCTGGTGGACTCGACCCACCTGCCTTTGAGTTGGCAGTGCAGGACTGGGTTATCTTCAAAGAGCATCATCTGCAGAGTTGTCAAGGAGGCTGCCATCACACTGGCTCCGTCACACAGCCAAAGGTACACAACTGTGCTCCAGAATTGCTTTTGTTTGTTTTCTTAATACACTGCATTTTTAGTAAGAGTTTCCACAACAAATGTGGCTCCTATTCGACAATTTCCACACAAATTCTTCAGGGGTTTTGGTTATATTTTTTACAACGTGAACATTTTCATTAATCTCATTCTAGGTGTTCCATTTCCAGGAACTTAGTTCCTCAGCCATTTAACATTCTCATCTTGGACTTAGGGGAACTCTTGACCATTTGGTAACAACATAGATGGTATTTTAAGAGTGCAGTACACATAGGTCTATTTCATGCACCTCTTTGTTATTTAGCTTAAAAGTAACTTCCGGGAATGGTTTCTGTTCAGAAAGCGATAGTCTTGGGGAGTAAACCTCCAATATCCACTGGTCCAGTAAGTCTGACTATCCTACAGGGTTTTGATGGTTGTTCCCCCCACCCCCACCCCCAGGCCCTTCTTCTGAATTACTTCTGAGTGGCCTCAAACTTCCAGTCGTTTCAGTTACCAGCTGAGCACATGAGCTATTTACATTGCTCAAGATCTTCACTAAGCAAAGGCAACTAAAGAATTTCCTTATTGGTACTCAGAACTGTCATGTTCTCTCGGCAAATATTCCAAATGTGTTCTTCCAAATGGCTAATGAGCCTCTAATAACCACTTTCTACAAACTCTTTTCCAATGTCTGATGAGACAGGGTTCCTGAAATCCTTGGCAATTTACATTACCCCTTGGCCCCATAGCAATGCTAAACTTGCTATTCATATTAACCAATTATATATGTATAAACTTTGTATCTAAAGTAAATGAATACTGATAATTAAGGAAACAAGGTTATTGGATTTTTTGCAAAGTCTCATCTCCTTGGTTTTCTAGTTCTCTCCTCCCCTGCTCTCTGAGACAGAAAGAGCTGCAGTAAAGTACAAATTATGAATCAACCCAACTATCATTTGCATGTCTTTCAGTTCACTGTGCTGTGCGAACTTCTGAGTTTTCCTTCTCCCACTAGGAATCAGAGCAGAAGCCATACAGAAGGGAACTGGAAAACACTGGACAGAAATAGCCAGAATCGGGTGAAGTAGTGTGAAGGTCAAGTTTGCAAGCTTCCAAATCACTTTGTCTTCATTTTTCAGCAAGAGTTGCCTCTCAGAATGTCCAATTGGGAACTGGGACCCAACACACTGTAGAGAAGTTAGCGTTTTCTAGTTTTCTGACTTAAGGAAGCATATTCCAACTACTCGGTCATGGAACTATTCAAGTCCTTAGCTGCTAACTGAATGTCTGGCAGTTCAAGTCCACTGTGGTACATTGAAAGGAGGCTTGGTGCCCTCCTTCTGAAAAACCATTCCCACAGGATAGTTTTTCTCCACACAAGTGGGATTTCATGAGCCAGAGTAGATGTAATTGAGTTTATGGTCTTATTCCAGATACACAAGGGACAAGCACCATCATCCCATTATACTAAGTACTAATTCCCGTTCATTAGTCACCTGGAGTCCCGTGGACTGCTGCCAGGGTGCTGTGCAGAACTGAGCAGTGCACATCCTGTGGGCTCCGCCTGAGTTCCTTTGTCCCATCTCTTGTCTTTTCTTTATTCCCCAGATACTAATGACTTTATTTTTGTCCCCTTAACTGCCTGACGTCTCTCATAATTCACTATCTTTCCTTTTGCTTTGCTAAGATTGCATATTTCAACAACTTCTAAGACCCAGCCTTTACCCTTTAACAAAATGTAACAGGTGGTGGTGGTGGTTGTTTTTTAATTGTAGCTATTGAGCATGCTTCATCTATAAAACCAGTCCTATTTATTAGTTCATTTTATTCTAATCACATATCAATGACATGTTGTAGTTAAGTGTATGGCTAAATATATATATGTGGGGGGGAGAGAGAAACTGAGATTTAGGGAAAATATGGATTCTGGCAAAGGTTAAACAGTAAGTACTCAAACTAGGGTGGACAACCTGAGCCATTGTCTTAACTCCTGTTTGGATATTTTCTAATGAAGCATCATTTCACCTTAAAAGATGCTGTTTGCTTAAAAACTGATAACTAGAAAAGACTGATGCGTAAGAACTCTTTTGAACAAAAGCTGGCTTCAGGTGTTGCTGGTGCTTCCAGGCATCTGGCAGTTCCCCTGACAACATCAAGCAGGCGACAAAGCACAGCATCAGTATTGCAGCCACACACCACGCATGGTCCCCCTGTCACCTTGCAAACAGGGTACCCCTTCAGAACACAGTGAAACAAAGGGGCGTTGCTGGGTGAGAGAGAGTGGACGGACATAGTTCACCATGAATATTCAAGACCACAAGTCACAACTCTGTGGATCCCAGGGTCTCCAGTATTTGTATTTAGTATTGTGCAGGCGAGACACAATTTGCACTGATTAATTAATCCTTGACGCCAAGGCAGAAGGTGACATAATTTGTGCACAGTCACGAAGTTGGTCATTCTTGGGCTCTGAGTTGGCACTGAAGTGCTTCGTGTTCTAGAGACATAAGGAAGACTGGACTTGACTTTCTCTTTCCTGTCTTGTGTTATGGGACAGTCAGTCCCCACCCCTCAAATTTTCTAAAGGGAGGGCAGGTGGCTACCAGCTGTCCTAACTCACACCCTAATGACATCATCCAGAATGTCACCAATCCCTGGAAATTCCATCCACTGAGATTCCCCCACCAGGACTGGTTCGCCAGCCCCACCAAGGCACACCCGCGGGGGCCCTCCCAGAGGCTGGGCTTCCTGCCTCTCCGGGTGGAGAAGGTGCAATCTGGTTGATATATTGCACTTGGCGCCTGTGGCTGTTTTTTCCACCATCTCCTCAAGTGCAATTTTAACTGAGGCTATTCACAGTAATACCTCAATTATCTATCACAGTAGGGGGAAGAAGGGTTTCCAAATATGTGAGTTTTTCTGATGCTCGGGGGTTAAGTATTTAAAGACCCCAGCTTAAAACAAACAAAAAGTCAGCCATTTCAAAGCACACTAAATTTACCCAAGCAATGACACAAAGCTAACAACAACAACAACACGGATTATTTCTCAGGGGGCTACACAGAGGCTGGAGGGTGATGATGTTGCTTCTCCTCCACTCGCCTCCCACTGAGGGTGGATAAGAGTTCAAGATAAGAGGTGGCATCTTGCAGTGCTGTACCAGCACCTACATGGCACACTGCATCTGATTACCTGTCATAAGCGAGAGCCGGTCAAGCCTAGGATGGGGGCTTTCACTTCCCTCTCAGGAAGCTCTGAAAACCACATTGTCCTGGGTGGGGATAAAAGCTCTATTTGGTCTTGTGATTGGGACAGGGCAGCAGGTCAAGCCAAGGACAGGGCCTCTTGCATCTCTCACAGGAGGTTCTGAAAAACACATTGTTCTGGGTGGGGTGGAAAGCCCTGTTCACTTCTTTGATGGGGACAGGGCAGCAAAAACTGAGGAATGTCATGTAACCTACCACGTACGTGTACCAAAATTAATGACCTATTTCCTAGTCTTCAAAGAATACTAAAAATGATGTCATTTTTGTGATGGTTTGTGGCTCTGCGTCATTACTGTTAACAATAAACATTACTCTTGGCTGTAATTCATTTTCCCTGAAGGATACTAGAGTGTGGAGAGCTATTTGTGCAAATATAAATGACCCCAGAACCAGGCTGTTTGGAATACTATGTGGTGTTTTCATAGTGCTGCCTTTACCTCATTTGCTGTCAATTATTAAAATTACTTATTAATAGTGTACTTATCTCTCCTAGGGGCAACAGTGGCAAGTAGATCAAGCACTGAGCTATTAATCAAAAGATCACTGGTTCTAATCCACCACTAGCTCAGAAAGAGAAAGATGAAGTCATTTGCTCCCAAAAATATTTCCCCCCCAAAAAAACCCCTTTTACTAAGGGAGCTCTGGTGACCCAGTGGCAAGAAGCTGTACTGCAACCCCAAAGGCACATGGTTTGAATCCACCATATGCTCTGCTACAGAAGGAGGGGCAATTTCCTCCTGTGCCAGTTGGACCTGACTCTACGGCACACAACAAGGGGGGTGGGGATAAGAAAAAAAACCCCAAAACCCTTTTACTATGATTTGAGTGAAAGTTTGGAGAGCAAATTGGTCTTGCATTCAACAATTTATTCATGTCTTTCCCCTGACCTGATTGCAACTCCCTCTTTATAACAGCATTCTTCCCACTTTCTCAGCACTGCAGAAGCTGGTGGACTCAAAACACCTCCCTTCAGGTGGGCAGCACAACTCCTTACCACCAGGCCACCAGAGCTCCCTTCCGCATTGTTGTTGTGTCAAGTTGGAACCGATTCATAGCTTACCCTCCAGTGGGTTTTCAGGGGCAGTTTAATTGTGTAGGAGGAGATTGCCCATCTTTCTGCTGTGGAGAAGTAGGTGGATTTGAACCTTATGATATAAGACAGTCAAAGTAAAGGGAAGTAAAATTTTCCAACTGGGCCAGTGGAGCACTCTTTCTTGCTTAGCATTTCCCTCTAGAGTGTATTATGTTATTATGTGAAAACCTTCCATCAATAATTGAACTACCACATACATTCTTTTTTCCATATGTTTAGGTGGTTTCTTGTATCTCAAATCCTATTAGAATACATATTTCTTTCTCCATGACTAAGATATAATATTGGAAGGAGGAGTGGCATCCACTTCCATAATAGCTTGCCTTCAGAAACCCTATGAACCTGGAGAGAGGATGAGAGACACACAAGCATTGAGGACTCTCCTTCATAGGGTCGCTATAAGTCGCCTGTGACTGGACGGCACTTAACAACAACAAGATATAATAGCTCGTGCTCACAATGCATCACAGTTCAGGAAAGGCCAATTATAGAGTTTACTTGTTACAACAACTTACAAAGAACACAGAACAGATATTAATACTTCCTTTTCCTCCCCAAAGAAGGTTCAGAAAATTTAGGTGGAAAATCACACCAGGGTTTAGGCTCTGAGATTGCTCCCCACCACCACCCAGCTCAGTCCTTTATCACCTTACCTTTTATTTGGTGAATAGCTCCCAGATTTCATCATCCATGAACATGAAGCCAAAGAAAATGAAGCTCACTACCCTAGAACTGATTCCGACTCACAGCAAGACTGCAGGACAGATGTTCTAGTCTGTGCCCACTGGGTTTTGGAGGCTGTGAGCCTTAGTGAGAGCCTATCGCCAGCCACATTTTTCTGTCTCAGAGCAGCTGGTGGATTCTAACAGCTGGCTCTCTGGTTAGCAGCACATCCTTTGACGCCCTGAACCACAAGGGCTCCTCCCACAGACGTGTTCTTATTGTTGTTGTGTACCGCAGAGTCGGAACCAACACACAGCTGATCCTGCTGCAGGTTCAGAGGGAGGAGACGGCCCATCCTTCTACTATGGAACAGCCAGTGGATTCAAGCCATGTGCCTTTGAGATTTCAGTGCAGCTTCTTGCCACTAGGCCACCAGTGCTCCTCCATAGACATAGGTATTAAAACCAGGTTAAATATATAGACAAGCAAACAAAATATATATTTGTAATAGATTCTAATCTATTGCCTTCTCCTTGTTACTTTTCACTACGATTCAAGCAATTAAAATAATGATTTAGGCTTATTCTTTTATCACAAATACAATCAGTTAAGAAAAGTTATAATTTCTCTAATAACAGGAATATAATTAGTTAAGTGAGCAAACGATGGCTAATCTCCTTCCATACAATTCACAACCTCTGAATACCCCACTGGAGGGTCACCTATGAGTCAGTTCTGACCGAATAACAACAGCAACAACAATTAATCAAAGTATTAACATTACTTTCTAATAATTTCATCAATGTATTATGTGGGTCAAGGATCCCATGGGCGTGTAGTAGGTTAAATGCTGGGCTGATAACCAAAATATTGGCAGTTCAAACTCAGCAGGCACTCTGAGGGAGAAAAATGTGCTTGTCAGTTTTGGAAACCTGCTGGTACAGTTCCACCCTGTCAGGTAGTGTGGCTCTAAGTCAGAATTCACCGGACAAAAACAGTAAGTGGCTATGTGAGTCTTACACAAAATCTCACGTTGAAAAAACAACATGTTAAAAATCAACTTTTCTGGCAAGAAGCTGCAACTACAGTCTCAAAGGTGCACGGTTCAAATCCACCAGATGTTCTGCTGGAGAAAGAGGAACAATCTCCTCCTGTACCAGTCAGATCTGATTTGATGGTACACACAAAAAATAATGAAATAAAATAAATTTTTTAAAAAAATCAACTTTTCAGCCAAGACCATGTCTATAAACTAAATATCCTTTCCTTCAAAGAAAAGTTTTAAGGACATGTTGATTTTAACATTTTTAAAGTCGTTTGGTATATCTGCAATCAGACGAGAAAATTAGATAGCTTCCACTGTGGATCATGTACTTTGCTACAAAACACAACATTTTACATTGGAAATGATTTCTTCCTAGGAAGTTAGCAGTTTCTCTGTGAAACAGTGGCCAGAAACCTTTTCATTTTCTAGCTGGGAATTAATGAGGTTAGGGAGGGGAACTTGATAGTTATTCCTGGAAATGAGCCTCACCTTGAGTCATGTGCTTTGCTGGCCCATGGAACTGAATGTACAGGGCAAGACAGCATCTGACACAATAATGGTAAGGTGCAACCTATTTTTTTTTTTCATTCAGAATAATATTCTGAATTTATATGGTTTTTGTTACTACTTGATGAAATGGAAATACACTTTCTTTAAAAAAAATAGATAAAACATTTACGAGTTAAAAAATTTTTACATAAACAGCCCTGTGACAATGTTCATCATGCAACTCTTAGATTTTTTCATTTTGATGGTATAAAATGGTAAAACTATAATTGCAAAATTTTAATAATGGTTACAAAGATAATGACAAAAGTAACTTCTGCAGAGGAGTGTTAGGACAGGTTATTAATAAAAAGAATTCTATTTTAATCTGGAGCTCTGGTGGTTTAGTGTCAAGAGGCTGCACTGTAATCCTGAAGACACGCAGTCCGAGGCCACCAGCTGCTCCACGGGAGTGGGATGGGCAATCTCCTCCCAGGTGATTAACTGTCTCTAAAAACCCACCGGAGGTTCAGCTTTGGGTCGGTTCTGACTCAATGGTACACAACAACAACATTTTCATCTGAAGGGGTTTTTTTGCCCATTTTCCCTCTTTCACATGCTTTGAGATATGAAAGCCCAAATGTGACTTTTCAGTTGAATACAGAAAGTCTACCTTTATTTCAACAGTTAAGGATTTTTTCCTTTTAAAGTTCAAACTCATAAAATTCAAAGACTCGGTTTAAAGGCACTTTTAGAAAGTGAATTGTTTCATAGATAGGTCTCAGTTACTTTTATCTTAAATTAGGAGTTTATAAGACCAAATAATATGTAACACATATTGTTCTAAGCCCTGTAAAGCCGATTCCACAGCGATTGCTGTAATTTCAATGGATCATTGATAAACTGCAGGTTGCTATGGAGTCCATTCCAAGTAGGAGCCACTCTACAACCCTCAGCCCAGTGCCGTCTGGTTGATCCTCCCACAGGACAGAGTAGAACCGCCCCAGGAAGCTCTCAGGGCTGTAAATCTCTCTGGTAGCCGAGCACCTCATCCTTCCCTTTTGAAGCAGCTGGAGGGTTCAAATGGCTGGTCTTTTGGTAAATTGCTACATGTTTTAGCCACTGTGCTGCCAGGGCTCCTTCAATGACAAACCAGCAAAATGTCAAAGGGAAAAAAAATACAAATATACAAACCAAAACATGTCCTTTGACTTATGTTTAACTAGTAAACTCCAGTGACTAAAGTACTCAAATGTTAACCTAAATAAAGGTCAGTAGTTCAAACCTATCAGCAGCTCCACAGTAAAAAGATATGACAATCTCCTATAAAGAGCTACAGCCCTGAAACCCCTCCCACCAGGGACAGGAGTTTCGCTCTGTCCCATAGAGTCCTTATGAGTTGGAATCGAGCTGATGGCAGCAGGTTTGGGAGTTTGGGCATTTAATTACCACTAAATGGAAACTATTTGGTAAATTTGATGACTATGCTTTCCAAACTATTTCATGACACAAAGAGAAACCATACTAATCGTCTATGGCACACTGGGGACTGTGGCCGTTCAGACCTATCCATTCATCCAGGGGCTAAGGAGAGAGGAATCCTTACACTCTATAATCTATATCTTGGCGAACCTGTAATCTCTTTGCCAAGATCATTCTATGACAAAGCAAGAATGATTAATAGGAGGTAATGGTGATTATAGGGAGCTGTCTAAAGGACCCGATTTGGCTGTACGGATTTCTAAACAGATGCAGAGAGGAGGACCCTCTAGGCCATGGATTGACACAGTGATGACCACAATGAGCTTGAGCACGACAGAGAGACCATGGTGGCTCGTGTTAGGGCAGGTGCAGCTCTGCTACTCACAAGGCTCCTATGAGTCGTAGGTGACTTGATGACATCTAACAACCATGTTTGTAAAAAATATTATTAAAAACTATTGAAAAGAAAAGATTATAAAAAAGGGAGAGAATATGTAAAAAGTTTTGAAAACATCTTGAAAAGGAAGGTGGTGGTGATTGTTCAGCACGGTAAACACAGTATCATAAAATTATACATGTAAAAAGGGTGAAATGGCAAATGTTTTGTTACAATAAATTGAGCCATCACAATAAACTGAGACTTAATTTTTCTATTAAAAATGTTTATATCTCAAAAAACTGTGGCTGACTCTGAGAAGAATGAGAATTCCAGAACAATTGATTGTGCTTATGTGAAACCTATACTTAGACTAGGAAACAGTCATCAGAATAGAGCAAGGAAACTCTGCATGGTTCAAAATTGGGAATGACATACTCCAGGAGCAAATCCTATCTCCTTATCTTTTCAGTCTTTATGCATTGCAGATCATCCGGGAGGCTAGGCTGTATAAAGAGGAATTTGGCATCAGAATTGGAGGAAGACTCATCAACAACATACATTATGCAGATGATGTAACCCTGCTTGCTGAAACTGAGAAGGACCTGAGGTACCTGCAGCAGAAGGTCAAGGACTGCAGCCTTCAGTATGGATTGAAGCTCAACATCCAGAAAACAACGATTCTCACCACTGGGCCAATTGGCAGCATCAAGATAGACAGTGAAGAGATTGAGATTGCTAATAGCTTCAGTTTGCTTGTCTCCACAATCAACACTCTTGGTACCAACAGCCAGGAAATCAGCTGTCAGGGACCTCTCCAGAGTACTGAAGAACAATGATGTCAGTCTGGAGAGTTAAAGAGTGCCTGATCCATGCCATGGTCTTTGAATTACTTGGTATGTATCAGAAAGATGGACAACGATAGAAGAAGAATTGATGTCTTTGAGCTGTGGTGCTGGAGAAGAGTGTTGAATATACCATGGACTGCTAGGAGAACAAACAGGTTCATCCCGGAGAGGGTGAAACCAGACTGCTCATTAGAGGCAAGGATTCTAAAGCTTTGACATACTTCAGGGATGTTGGAAGGCAGGACCAGTCCTTGGAGAGGGACATCATACTTGGGAGGGTGGAGGGAAGCACAAGAGAGGAAGACCCTGGATGAGATGGATTCACTCAGTGACTCGGGTAACGAGGGTAGGTTTGTCTGAGACAATAACACTGGCTCATTATTGAGCAGGCTTCAGAGATGTTGTACATAGGATCGCTTTGAGTCTCAAGAGACTCAAAAACACAGAACAACAACAAAAACAATTTTTATATCAGGAAGCACGTGTTATATTTATTGCAATGGAGTCTGTTCTGACACTGCCCCCCCGCCCCCGAAGTTTCTGAGGCTATAAATCCCAATGGAAGGAGGGTACTCATCTTTTTCCCTTGGAACTAATGGTGGATTTGAACCACTGGCCTTTTCGTTAGCAGTGCAACACTCTATGGACTACACTACCCCTGGTGTTTTTGAGAATTGTTTGTTATTGTTGTTGTTATGTGACATCGAGTCGCCTGCAACTCATAGAGACCATAGGGTCTATGTACAACAGCCCTAAACTCCGCTCTGTCCTGTGCCAATCGCACTGTCTCCGACACTCCCATCCCAATTATCCCAGTCACTGAATCCATCCACCTCCTAGAGGGCCTTCCTCTCCTGCGCCGTCACTCCACCCTCCCAAGCATGATGTCCCTCTCCAAGGACCGGTCTCTCCTCACAACATGTCCAAAGTATGTTAGACGGAGCCTCAGAATCCTTGCCTCCAAGGAGCCACCTGGTTTAACCCTTTCCAGGACAAATCTGTTTGTTTTTCCTAGCAGTCCGTGGTAACCTCAATACTCTTCTCCAGCACCACAGCTCAAAGGCATCAATTCTCCTTCTCTCCTCCTTGGTCGTTGTTCAACTTTCTGATGCATAACAAGTGATTGTGAAGACCATGGCCTGTATCAGACGCACCTTAGTCTCCAGAGAGACACCACTGCTCTTCAGTACTTTGGAGAGGTCCCTAACAGCAGACTTTCCCATGGCAATGCGCCTTTTAATTTCCTGGCTGCTGGTGCCAAGACTGTTGACTATGGAGCCAAGCAAACTAAAGCTGCGTACAATCTCAATCTCTTCACCATCCATCCTGATGCTGCCAATTGGTCCAGTGGTGAGAATCTTTGTCTTCTTGACATTGAGTCTCAATCCATATTGTAGGTTGCAGTCCTTGACACTCTGCAGCAGGCGCTTCAGGTCCTCTTCAGTTTCAGCAAGCATGGTTGTGTCATCTGCATAACGCAGGTTGTTGATAAATCGTCCACCAATCTTGACTCCACATTTCTCCTCACAGAGCCCAGCCTCCCGGATAATCTGTTCTGCATATAGGTTGAAAAGGCATGGAGATAGGATGCATCCCTGGCGTACGCCCTTCCCAATTTTGAACCATGCAGTGTTCCCTTGCTCTGTTCTGACGACTGCCTCCTGGTCCAAGTATAAGTTTCGCATTAGAATGATCAAGTGTTCTGTTTTTGAGAATAATAAATAAAAATCAGAAGTAGTCTGAAAAGACCAATATGAAGCAGTAATTGATGACCATTTAAATGTCTACCTCACAAAGCATTGCTTCATAAAAAGCTTGGATTAGGAAGAAGCTTTCGAACTCTTCTGTAATGTATAGCTGAGGAAGCTTAGGCCTTAATAAATTGGTAATATGTTTTGTGTCAAAGTAACATTATACAAGGAGTTCACATTAGAATCTAATCAGAATCTCCCAGCAACTTTCTATAGCACTGTCATTATCCCTGCCCTGCACAGGGAGGCCAAACGGGTAAAGAACTGACCCCAGATCACCATGTCTCAAGCTTAAAACATTTCAATTATTGCTATTTTTTTTAAATTGAAGTCCTGGATCTTCCAGCTTACATTTTTCTCCTACACGCCATCATGATCTCTTTTGAGAGAAGTATTGTAAGGAAAATTAGGATATTGAAATATCTTCTCAGTTAACATGAGCTTTGTTCATCTTTAATCACCTAATAATAACAACAACCTCATACTACGGTCCTCAATTTCACTAAGTGAATATTTTCATTCATCGATTTCAGATTTTTTTTTTTAAAGATAATGTGTGAAAGTCTATCTTTATTTTCCATCAGGGAGCTCTGGTGGCCAACTAGTTAAAGAGCTGAGCTCCCAAAGGTCGGTAGTTTGAATTCATCAGCTGCTCAGTGGGAGAAAGATGAGCACTTTCCTCCCGTGTGATTTACAGCCTCTAAAAACTAGATGAAGGGTTCAGACGTGGTGGCAGTGAGTTGAGTTTATTCTAAATCGGCTTAAATATAATTTTCTAGCTCCGAAATTTATAAAGATATTTAGATTCTGAGGGTGTCACTCCAGCCTTTGGGCAAGTGGAGTAACGGGGCTGAGTGAGTGACTTTGGGTCTGCAGTACAATTCCTTACCACTATGCCATGCACAAACACAACAATTTAAAGAAACCAAATGGAACCCTTCAAAGGTAGAAGACTTTTTGAAAGTCATAGAAAAAAGCAGGGCTTTGGACATCGTCACTACTGTGATCTGCTGTACGAAGAAGCACTGCCTAGCAGAGGCTCTTCTTACACACATGCATGCACATGTGTGTATCCGGGACTGTACCGAGAGCAGCCCAGATACTAAAAAAGACGCTCCTTGTAACACGTTTACTTTCGCTGAGCACATAGTGTGTGCTGCAACACTGCACAGAGCACTGACACCTGTCCCTATCCCGAACAGACCTAGAGAAAGTGAGACTGTTTCTTCCCATATATATCAGGTGCAGCTGAAGAAACTGAGGTACAGAATGGTTAAACAGATTCTCCTAGTTATCCTGCTGCTAAACGGTGAGATTAGCCTTGAACTCACGCAACTGCACACCTGTGCCCTCCACGTGATAGGACACTGCTTCTTGGCGAAGGTTATGCCAGACAAAACAAGGTCTTCTATCCTCTAACCAGCTGTCCTGGTAGTTTTCCCTGTGGCTGGCTTCTGTGGCTTAGGAGTCCTACATACTATGGCTAGGAAGGAAAAATACACCGGGTAACTTTCTCTAAATGAATGCTAGAAGATCAAAATACCAAGCATTCCAAGAAGAAAGAGATATCCTCAGGTGTCTGTTCTTTTACCCCAGCCTTAGCAATTTTATTTGTCAAATGATTTTCTTAAAATGCAACCCACTTTATGGCTTAAAATATGTGGCTAATGGATTCACTCTGCCACTTTTCCACCTCCCTTCCAAGTACCTAGTGGCAGGGGGTCCTGCTAATCACAGATACTTAATAACATGAAAAGCAGACTCTAAAGAGCATCTGCATTAGGCAAATAACTTCTGTCGTGTCTCCAGATACATATTAGAAGTAGGACATCAGATATTTGTCACTGGAGTTGCAATTATATTTCATGTGACTTAGTTTATACAAAGTATAAGCACAAATCATTTCTGCAACATGTCTGATGGAAAGAAATCACTTTCCTGTTCTAAATAATCTTTGACTAAGAACTACATGGTCCCTTCTTTCGAGCTACAAGACTGACGTATGCATGGAAGCATGCCTACATGATGACTTCATTGATACACAGATTCTTTTCTTTACATCAAATAGGTAACCAGTGGGTATGCTAATCAGCAGTACTCTAAGAATGAGAGGATGCTTTAAAAAGAAGCCCCAAAGTCTAACAAGTTGTTGTCAAGTCGATTTGGACTCAGAACAACATCATGTGTAACACAGTAGAAGGGTGGTCCCCAGGGCCGTCAGAAAGTGGATTCTTCTGTAGGCAGACAGGTCTTTCTTCCAAGGAGCTTCTGGGAGGATCTAGACCACCAGCCTCTCAGTTAGTCGCTATTTGCACTACCCAGGAGCTCCTGCTTGTAAAATACCTGGGCATTGATACTATAAAAAATGTGACATGCCGTCAGATTAAATGGATTGAGGTTTCTAGTATCTCAATAGTTTTCAACATTGAAAAGAATGAAAGGGATAGTGATGGGTGGACAGCATGCCAAATGTGATTAATGTCACTGAATTGCACCCTTAAGGCTGAGCGAAGCAGAATATGTTGGTATATTTTGATACAGATTTTACCACTGCTTTTAGTTTTTCTTCGGTATTCTTTTAAAGTGAACTAGTAGGTAAATGCATAGAGACAAAGTGTTTATTCATGAAAGAGAACTTTGGTGGCGCAATCCGTAGGGAGACTTGCGGGTTAGGACTGCTCATCCAAAGGCTGTGCCACTCCAGAGGTTCAAATCCCCCAGTGATGTGAGGGGAAAAGACAGGCAATCTTCCTCCTGTGCCTTTTCCAGCCTCTGAAAACCAGGCAGAGGGTCAGCTGTTTCGAATCTACGGAAATGGCGGCAGGGGCGAAGCAAGGAAAATAGAGGGGCTTCACAATGTGGTGAGTGTAATTACGCCGTCTGAATGAACTAGGTTTTGCTGTGCTGTTCCCTGATGGGGAGACTTGCAGTATCCAGTAGCTCTCTTAAGGTGGAATCTCAATTTTACATAAGCCAATTTCATGAATGTACTATACATATGGGTGTAGGGCTAGAGTGCTGTTTCCTCCACCATGACACTAGAGGGGTTATTTGTCTTTTTACCTATCCAGATGCCATATGTGACTTCGTCTGGTTTTGGGGTTTTGTGTGTGTATGTGTGTGTTTTTCTTTAGGGGAATGATATCACCATTTTTTGGCATTGCATATACTTTCAGGAATAGGCACAATAGTTATTGTTTCAAAGACTGTTATAAGTAGCCAAAGCCAGGCCATTCAGAGCCTTCACAAGCTTCAGGCTTTGCAAGAAGATGGCTAATATTCTGATTTTCCATCGATTTAAGACTGTGAGGACTAGATGGAGCTGCAACAGCCACACTGCCAATAATGGGAGAACCTGCCTATAACAGAACCCTATGCTGCAGGCACAACCAAGAGATAACAGAAAGGAAACAAGTGCTTCGAACCACGCACCAGCATACACAAGCTCGCAAGAGCAGTGAAGACCAACATTGGATAATTTGGATGATTTCTCTGTTGTTTTCAATCCACCACATTGTGATACTAAGAGGCCATTGTTTATTCTTTGGTTCCCAGTTACTTAGGTAAGTACCAGTCTAGTTTATAGTCATGGAGTAGTACTTTCTTTTTTTTATTATTATTAAATTTGTCTGGAGTAGTACTTTCATGTGATTAAATCTGTTTCCCTTTCGTAGAGCAGATAATCATAAGTAATGTATTACGCCCTTCGATTAGGTAATCTAGTACAATGGAACCAGTCAATTGGTAGAGGTCATGCCAGTTCTAATTTACAAAAAGACCAAAACAGACAGAGAGACACAAATACAAAAGGGAAGACAGATGCCATTCAAGGATCTGTCTAAAAGCAGAGGACCCTCAAGGATCTCTGGTGGACACCCAACACCTGAAGAGAGGCTCACAGAAGGAATTGACATCTCTGAGACCTTCATTTGGGCTATTAACCTCCAGCACTGTGAGAAAATAAACTTTGTTTTGTAAAGTTACCCAGTTATGGTACTTATGTTATATCAGTACTCGGTAACTAAGACAAAGTCTGTCATCAAGTTGATTCCAATTTAAAGTGACCCTATAGGAAAGAGCTCTGGTGGCCTATGTTGCAATTCTAAAGGCACAAGGGTTCAAATCCACCAGATGCTCCATGGGAGAAGGATAGGCAACCTCCTCCCATGTGATTAACTGCCTCTGAAAACCCGCTGGAGGATCAGCTATAGGTCAGTTCCAACTTGAAGGCATACAACAACACAAACAGAGTAGCACTGCCCCTTAGAGTTTCTGAGGCTGAAAAGGTTTCCAGAAGCAGACCTCCACATCATTCTCTCTCGAAGTGATTGGTAGCTTTGAACTGTCAGCCTAGAAGTGACTGAGCCAGATATTTTTTATCACTGTGTCACTAGGACTTCTGAACTAAGACAATTCTCCCATTGCTATTGATTCAGAGCTGACTTCCGGAGCTCACCCTCCAGTGGGCTTTCAGAGGCAGGACATCCAGAGACTGCTCTTCTTTCTCCTGCAGAGTCACTGGTGGGTTTGAACTCCCAGAGGTGCTGCTTTGGGGTTAGCAGTTCGAATTCCTCAGAAATAAGACAAGGTATCATGTAAACCTACCAATTTTTTTAAATGCACCATTTTTAAAGCAACTTGTTTTTGTTATTCAAACAATTCATACAAATCTAATTTCTATTTCATTTCTATCAACACACCCACATCTGAATAATTTAAACTTTGCATCTAAATATTTAAGTGTTAAATTAATCATGAATGGTGACCTTTGCATTTAGCACAACTTAAAAAATATTGTTTCTGCTAAATGTGTGTGATGTACTGTATCAAGTATTCTTTCCATCAACCTGGAAATTTGTAATCTTGCCAGTTTCTCTTAACTATAGCAACTAACTGTCTTTGAGACACTGCTATCCTGGCTCATTTCTCTTAATTCCCAAAAGAATGGTAGAATAAATCTTGCCATTCATTCGTCATGGCAATGCAGTCCATGACATATTATGTAGATCAAATTGACTTGCCAAAGCTAAAGTCTGAATTGATAGTAAAACATACCCACCTGCACATGTGTATGTAAAATGGCCTGGGGGTAGAGATTGAAGTTGAAACTCTTAGTACCTTGAAAAATTTATATTAAGGTTTTGTTGACATAAATTTATGAATATTGCTGGAGGTTTTGTTCATATAGTAATGTTAAGATATACTGTATAAATAATTAAAGGTTTTGCTGATATAATGCTAGAAGGTATAATATATATGAGTACTAGATAATAAAAAAATTAAAAAAAGACCAAAAAAACAAACATACAAGTGAAAAAGAAATGTGGTGTTCTTGTTTTCCTAGAACTTACAAATGACAAAACTTCAAATGCCAGGGCATGCTAGCAGAAATATTTCCCAATTCTGTAAGATTAGCATCTTCAAGTGTGCCAGTGCCTACTTCTATGGCACACACCAATTCCCTTAAAACTTGAGCTACTGTTAAGTCACCCAGAAACTGGTCATGCATCATTTAGTGAAAACAGCATATGGCACCACTGTTATTGAAGAAGTTCTCAAAGAACTATTAGACTCTAAAGATGTAGTACTTTATGAAAGACCTTTTAATAAGTCATTTGTAAATGCTTCCTGAGTTCCTCAATTTTCATCTAGTCCTTGGAAACTGCGGATTTAATTAGGAGCTGCTTCCTGCAAGAAGAGAAAGCAAGCAAATCTAAGGGTTCAAGAAAGTGAAATGTACATTCGCAAGTGGCAGCCTTCCGGATAAACCTCCATCATCACGAAGTTCTCACTAAAGTCATTAGCAGATTTTCCCAAACTATCGACTGCTGCCTTCTCATTCCTATCCCATGTCACAGGTTTTGTCATTATTATAACTGTTAAAAGAATAAAATGCCTTCAAGCCAGGAAAAACAGTTGACTTTACAACTGAACCTTGCAAATATTTTCTCCTAATCTGTTGTTTGCCTTTTAACTTTGTTTATGGTGTTTCAGGCTATTCTTAACAAGTCTTTGATTTTAATATCACAATAGAGACAGATTGGGGTAAAAATAACTACATTCTTTCCAACTTGTTTGGTTTCCAACCAAATGGCCCAAGGGCTTTCATAACAGAGCTTGCTCCCTCTCCACAGCCCCAGCTGACCCTGACCTCACTGGGACTGTGGGTATCAGTGATCAAGTTTTTCAACAGTGTTTCTGTAACCCCAACATTTGGAAGATTATTAGAGACCAAAAAAGTCAAATAAGTGCTTAAGGGTTATTGCTTGGCCAAGCTTGGACTTAAACCATGATGCTCTTAGTACTACTATACTCAGATAAATAAATTTGCAAGTTTAAATCTACACCAAAAATTCATCTCATTAGTAATAAATGTATAATATTTAGACATTGAAAAGGCAGTTTTCCATTTCTAAGAAATACTGGAAAAATTCCTGTGCTATAGGCTGTATTTAAAGGATATACAATGTACTTCCTACTTTAAATGGATAATGAGAGTGCTAGTTCTTTTCTGCTTATGAGTAGACTCTTCTAACAGAAAATAGTTCTCTAACAAAAGCACCAAAGGATTTGTTGTTGTTTGGGGAAGAAAGGGGTTAGTGACCTGTTTTTCACAATGCTAACGGTCCATTGTTTTCTTACTGCTGCCTTTTTGAGAAAGGAAGAAAAAAAAAGAATCGAAGGATTGTTTTGCTTTTTTTCTTCCCCCGCTTAAATATTGAAAATTCCTTTAAAGTTCAATGAAGCTTAAAAAGCGTTCTCATGTGTCTGTCTGTTTGTTTTGAAGCAATTATTTTTCAGGCAGAGAATGACTCATTTCTTTATAAACCCCTTAGTTAAAAAATAATAAAGGGTTTTAAATGGAAATATATAAAGTTTGAGGTTATATGTGTGACTTGAAGGAAAATATTATCATTTAAGTAGAAGGCTGCTTCACTAATGAAGACGATTTAAGGGTTTGTTTCCCAGTGTTCTAGAGAAGAAAAGCAGTGACTTCATTAGCACTGGCTTCCCAACCCTCAACTTGTTTCTCTTGGAATCTCAGCAAACCTAGAAATTATCCCATCAAATGTCATCAGATGGCAAGTAGGTCTCAGGTCTTCAGCTAAGAAGTTGGCACTGCTACTAAAGATACGAGTACCCAAGCTCACCAGCAAAGCTTCCCCCTCTCCCCTACCCCCCTTGCCCCCTCAACAGTCTGCTGTTGATCTTGCCTCTTTTCCTCTGTGGTAAAACTCAGGTGTGGAGCCACACATGCAGAGAAAGAAAAAAATCACTGACTGTAAAGTTATTACATTTCAAAAAATGATCCTATAAGAAAATAAAACAAAACACGAAAATGCTACTATGACATTAAGATGCAGGGTCTCTATAGATTTCTGTCACTGGCTTTTATCTGCCCTATTCATGATTGCAGTCATGACTCTAAATAGATAAGATATAATGATTAGAAAACACTTTTAGGGAACAATATGCAAAAACGGTTGGAACAATACATTGACAGAGATCTACCAGAAATACAAGCTGGGTTTAGAAGAGGCCATGGCAATAGGGACACACCATGCATAGCCAGATGGATCTTGGCTGAAAGCAGAGAATACTAGAAGCATTTCTATCTCTGTTTCATTGACTATGCAAAGACATTTTGATTGCGTGAAACACAACAAATTGTGGCTAACCTTGTGAAAAATTGGAATCCTAGAACACTTGAATGTGCTCATTAGAAACCTATACTTGGAACAGGAAGCAGTTGTCAGAACAGAACAAGAAAACACTGCAAGGCTCAAAATCAGGAAGGAAGTGTGTCAGGGATGCATCTTGTCTCCATATCTTTCCAATCTATGTACAGAACAGATCAATATGAAGGCTAGAGTTTATGAGGAAGAATGTGGCATCACAATTGGAGGAAGATTCATCAACAACCAGCATTATTCAGATGATACAAATTTGCTTGCCAATACCAAGAGGACATGAAGCATTTGCTACAGATGGTCAAGGACTGCAATCTTCAATATGGATTGAAACTCAGCATCAAGAAAACAAGGATTCTCACCACTCGACCACCTGTCAGCATCATGATAGAGGAGAAGAGGCTAAGATTGTTGACAATTTCAGCTTGCTTGGTTCTACAATCAACATTCTTAGACTAGTAGTCAAGAAATCAAAAGATGAATTACATTGGGAAAAATCTGTTGTCAGGGACATTTCTAGAGTGTTGAATAATAAGGATGTTAGACTGGAGACTAGGGTGTGCCTGATCCAGGCGGCGTTCTTTGCAATTACTTGCCATGCATCAAAGAGCTGGACTATGATGACTAAGGATGACAGAAGAAGAATAGATGTCTTTGAGTTGTGGTGCTGCAGAAGAGTATTGAACATACCATGGAGTGTCACGAAAAGAAAGGGTGAAGCCAAGTTGCTCCTTGCAGATAAGGATCTAAAAGTCTATCTCACATACTTTGTGCATGTTTCTCGGAGAGACTGATCCTTAGAGAAGAACATCATGCTTGGAAGGGTGAAGGGACAGAACATGCAAGGAAGACCTGGATGAGATGGACTGACACAGTGACTGGGGGAATGGGGGTAGTGAGTCTGGCTCTGGATAGGGTACTGTTCCAAGCTATTTTGGCATGGCTATAAGTCACAAATGACTCAATGGCACATAACAACAACATACATTAATTAATATCTATATCTATGGACAGGTAGATATAGATGGTTGAAGGATAATTGTTGTTGTTGATTGCTGTCGAGTCGAGCATGACTCATAGTGACCCTATGAACAAAAGGCCTGAAGCCTTTCTATAAATATCATCATTTATCAAAGTTCATAGTTTTTAGGCATGTGGTTTAGGAAGAGGATTCCACTCCTGCTTCCAAACCTGTCTTAAACTGGGACCTTCACCAAACACTGTCCACCATAGGTAACCGTTATGGCATTTGACACCCTAATGGCACAAGGTTTAGCATCACAGCAACCCCAGGTTATTGTTGTTGTTATGTGCCATTGAGTGGCCTGCGACTCATAGAGACCCTATGCACAACAGCCCTAAACCCTCCTCTATCCTTTGTCAATCTTACTGTCTCTGACACTCCTGGCCCCATTACCCCAGTGACTGAATCAATCCATCTCATTGAGGGTCTTCCTCTCCTGCACTGTCTCTCCACCCTCCAAAGCATGACAATGTAATCCAAGGACTAAAATGTGTTCAGAGCCACTGTGGGTGCAGCACAATTGTGTTATTGTTAGGTGCTGTCGACTCATAGAGGCCCTATGAAAAACGGATCTAAATGCTGCCCTATCATGTGCATCCTCATTGCTCTGCCACACTTGAGCCCACTGCTGTGGTCACTGTGTCAATACATCTTGCCCGTGATTAGTAGGGTAAGAGGAAATTGAAAAAGGAATGTGGTTATCAAGGAGATAATGCATTTAGGAAGTAATTGATACATAAATATATAAACATAAAAATTAAATTGCTTTGAAAACTCATTGTGATGTGCATAGGGAAATCTTAAGAGATGACAGGAATGAGTCAAATGTGCTCATCAGAATGGTGGTTTGAATAGGGTCTGTTTCATAGGTAAGACCACAGGCTCAGGCTAAGCTGGAGATGAGTTCCAAGTCTGTCTCTTCCTTGATCAAGTCACTTCCCTTCTCAGTTTTCTCTTCTGTTAAATAGCATAATAATCACATCGCATAGAAATCTTTGGGAGATTAAATGTATTCATATGGGTGTTGAAATATCAGTCAGAATTGACTCATGACCACCACTGGGATTTTAGAGGCTATAAATCACAAGAGAGGAGACCGTCCCTCCTTCTCTTTCAGAGCAGGTTGTGGATTCAAACCGCCTATTTTTAAGTTGGCACCACAACGCTTTACTTACTAGACCACCAGAGCTCCCTAGTACAAAGTAAGCCCTCAGGCAATCTCTCTTTCTTCTTTTACTCAACTTCTCCCAGTCTCAGTGCCTTCGTAGGTAGGATACCAACACAAGAACCCTTCTGGAAAGTAGAGTTGTCTGCTTTTATATGTTTGTTAAATGGTGAGACAGTGTTAGTTTAGTGTAAATGTCAGTATTGTGAAGTAGTTATATTTTCTACTTTCGAAGATGAAAGGGCCAGATTATTTCTTTGTAAACAGTTTATGACTCTGGATTGGACTTTGGAAAAATTTAGAATGGTCAACGGTATATCTGGTTACCTCAGTAGAGGAAAAAAAGGCAATCCGTGGAAGACCTCTGAAAACAATCTTAGTTAGCTGTTTTGATTGTGATCTCAACAACGGGTCGTTAAGTCAGAATGGGCACAGCCTTGTCAAAATAATCAATTTTGTTTGGGGGAGTGCAAAATGGTGCAACCAATGTGGAAGGCAGTATGGCACCTTCTCAAAGAGTTCCAAATAGAAATCCCATTTGACCCAGAAATTCCACTACTGGGACTATACCCTAAAGAAACCATAACTGCCACCCAAGCAGATATATGCACACCCATGTTTATTGCTGCTTTGTTCATAATAGCAAAGAGTTGGAAATAACCTAAGTACCCATCAACAAACAAATGGATAGAGAAGCTGTGGTATATTCACACAATGGAATACTATGCTGCATTGAAAAACAAAGAATTAATGAAATATACAAAATGGGTGACCCTGGAGGACATTATGTTGAGTGAAATATCTCAGTCACAAAAAGACAAATACTGCATAGTCACACTGTTGTAAAATGGGACTGACATCAGGGTTGGGGGGAACCTTAGAAAAGAGGGGATAAATAATGTACACTGCACTGAAACAGATGAGGGAGAGAACTGTTTAAAAGGAATATAGGGTTAGGTATTATTTTCATGACAAGTTATAGAAAAAGAAATGCATAGTAAAGTGGACTGTGGACTTGGGGGTGGGGGATTGTATAACAATGAAAGAAATTTTTTTTCTTTTCAAAGAGTAAAAGGAACTGGGGAGGGGGTGGGCAGAGATGAAAATGTACAACAACGAATGAATGAATGAATGGGGGGGAAATTAAATGGAAAGAATATGCTGTAAACATATATATGTTGCATTAAAAATCATTAATAAGAAAATCCAGTTTTAAGAATTTTTTTAACTCTAATTTTCTCGTCTGCAAATAGAGCTATTGCATTAATGTTGCTGTTGTTGTTATGTGCTGTCAAGTCACCTGTGACTCATGGTGATCCTATATACAACAGCCCTAAACCCTGCTCTGTTCTGTGCCAGTCTCACTGTCTCCAACACACCTATCCCCCATTACCCCAGTCATAGGATCAATCCACCTCATAGAGGGTCTTCCTCTCCTGTGCTGTCCTTCCATCCTCCCAGGCATGACGTCCTTCTCCAAGGACTGGTCCCTCCTTTCAACATGTCCGAAGTATGTTAGATAAAGCTTCAGAATCTTTGCCTCCAAGGAGCAGCCTGGTTTAACCCTCTCCAGGATGAATCTGTTTGTTTTCTTAGCAGTCTATGGTATATTCAATACTCTTCTCCAGCACCACAGCTCAAAGGCATCGATTCTCCTTCTATCCTCCCTACAGGTGCACCTTATTCTCCAGAGTGATGCCACTGCTCTTCAGTATCTTGAAGAGGTCCCTAATAACAGACTTTCCTATCACAATACTTCTTGTCATTTCCTGGCTGCTGGTGCCAAGAGTGTTGACTGTGCAGCCAAGCAAACTAAAGCTGTTAACAATCTCAATCTCTTCACCATTCACCCTGATGCTGCCAGTCGGCCCAGTTATGAGAAGCTTTGTCTTCTTGATATTGAGCCTCAACCATTAAATTAATAGGAGTTGATTATGTTTATGGTCTCAAAAATGCATTTGTACAATGGTAGACTGAATATCTAATATCAGAATGAGCCTGCCCAATGGTCAATTAAGCCCAATATTCTGTTAAATCCATGGTTTCAAGCACTGAGAGGTGTCCGGCAGATGTTTGTCAGGCATATGAGTGAATAATAGGCCTAAACATGTCTAAATTTTTCTGTTTGCTCAAAGTGCTTAGAGGTTGATGAGGCTTTACACTCACAAGTCTTACAACTGATGCCACCAGAATGTAAGGGAATGACTGGAGTAAAAAGTACAGCAACTCTCCCCCAAACTCTAGCTTCTTGTGGGGCAGAAGAAAGGGCAGACTGTTTGTTTCCAGTGGATTGTGTGATTGTACTCTTATCTCCCTGTTGGTTTTGGCCCAAGTAGAAAATGACTGCAAATCAACAGACAGTTCTATTAATAATCTGATAATAAAAGTAATAGTAAGCCTTAGTGACTTACCTACCAGAATTCATGCCTTAGTTTAATTATCTCCTGAAAGGAATACAACTAACTGACCATTATAACCAATGGAAGTTGCAGAAATAATAGAGCATTACTTACTTCCAAGGAGGATTGTTGTTTTTGTTAGATGCCACCATGTCAACCACCATTTAGAGTGACCTGATGAACAACGGACCTGAACCTTGATCTATCCTATACCACCCTGCCATCTCTGATATGCTCCAAAAGAGATTGATTTCCTGGTAACTGGACATAAACATTCAGCTTTACAGCTAGGAATATGGTGCTCGTTATTGGTGATTCACGTGCATAGAGAGTAGAGGTCCTGAAAATTGATGCCTTTGAATTGTGGTGCTGGTGATGAATAAATATTGACTAGAGCCCCCAAAATTCCTGAAGAACCCACAGATCCATCTTGGAAGAAGTTCAACCAGAGTGCTCCTTGGAGCCAGAGATGCTGAGACTTCATCTCACATACTTTTGGTACCAAACAAACTCTAGAGAAGAATACTATGTTGGTAAAGTAGAGGGTCAGCAAGAAAGGTGAAGACCCTTAAAGAGCTGGATTGACACAGTGACTCCAACAAAGGGCTTAATTAAGTGCAGTGGAGATGGTAAGACTGGGGCAGGGTCAGGCAGGTGTCTGCTCTGTTGATCTGCGAATCCCTAAGAGTCATAGTTGCCTTAATAGCACCGAACCATATCGGTAAAAGCCTCATCACTTTATATATATGTGTATGTGTAGACACACACACACACACACGAGACTCCTTTAACATATACGAAGCCCTAGTGGTGAACACTGTTATGTGTTTGGCTGCAAATCAAAAGCTGAGTGATTCAAATCCTCCAGCTACTTTATAGAAGAAAGACAGACTGTGCCATCCTCTAAAGATTTACATCGACTAGAGGAAGGCCTTGATTCAGAACCAGTCCAACGACAGTGGGTTTGATTTGAGGTTTTAGCACATAGTATGGGCTCTGAGGTCAAAGAAATTGGCCCAGATTTGGGCTCTGCCCTTGCTCTGTGGTACATGGGGCCACTAGGAGTCAGAGGCCATTCAGCGACCTAACAATTCACACAAGCTCAACTTCCTAAAGTTGGAATTTATGTAATTTAAGTACTCCAACGTATGTAAGGCCTCAGGTGGCACAAATGGTTTCCTCTCAACTGCTAACTGAAAAGGTGACAGATCAAACCAACCCAGAGGAACCTCAGTAGAAAAGACCTAAGGATCTGGAAATCTGGAGGTTTAATGGTAAGGAATGGTAAGATGCCAACATAAAGGTGAGCGGTTCAAATCCACCAGCTGTTCTACAGGAGAAAGATGGACAATCACCTCCTACGTGATTTACTGCCTCTGAAAACCCACTGAAGGGTCAGCTACAAGTTGTTTCTAACTCAATGGTACATGACAACAGCCTGCTCACCATGGGCTGTCATTTAATTGATGGAAAAGGCTAGATATTTAAACATTTTTCTCAAGTCACATGCTAAATCTTGGCAAAGAAAAGGAAGGCAGATGAATAACTGATATATTCTAAGTGTGGTGTGAGCAAAGGATACTTATAATACTGTAGGCAGTCAGAGAGAGAACTAGTCAGTCTTGGAAGAAATGTAACAAGAATACTCTTTGGCAGAACAGATAGTGGGATTTTGACTCACTTGCTTTGAGACATCATCAGAAAAGACAAGATACTGGGGGGAGGCAGGAGAAGACTGAAACTTGGTAAAGTGGAGAGTCTGCAAAATAAAGGACATCCTCAAATGGGATGAATTAGCACACAAGCCACAACAATGGAATCAAACATAACAATTACTATGACCATGTCCAGGACCAGGTGACAGTTCCAACCCCCCACTCCTTATTTAAGGCTGCTATGAGTCAGAGTCTAATTGAGGGCAACTAATAAAAACAAATACATAAAGCACTTAAGAGAGTAGCTGACACGTAAAATGCTCCCAGTTAGTATTATTGTTGTCACCCAAGTTATTTTAAAGATCTGTTGTGGTTTAGTGAGTAAGGAGTTGTGCTGCTAACCCAAAGGTTCGATCCACCAGCTGCCCCAAGAGAAGGTGCAATCTCCTCCCATGTGATTTTTGTTTTGTTTAATTATTTTTCCACTTATGTGATTTATTGTTTCAAAAAACCTGCTGGAGTGTGGGCTGTGGGCTGGTTCTCACTCCATGGCACATAATAACAACAATAAATATTTTATTTCTGCCAAAGTCAACAAAAATAATTTCTAATTGAATTTTAAGCCTGTAATGAAAAAGAAAGTGTTACCTGAGAGAAACAAAGTGATTCTCCAGATATTCTGCCTGCTTCTCCCCTGCCTTTATCAGCTGTGCATAAATCCGGTAAAAGCCATCCTGAAGTTGACTCATTTTAACCCCATGACTAAACAAAAATCCAGCTCAACAAGCACTCAAATGTCTGTCTCCCAAGGTCTGAGAGACAGAGTTTTAAAAGTGAACTATTAGACAAGTAAGTATTCTGGTTTTCTAGTCCGAGTTTACCAGGATGCTAAATAAAGAAAGCCACTTATTCTTGAAGAAAATCAAGATTAGTTTCCATTTCAAAGCCTAATAATGGATTGTCTAATCATTTAGGAATTTTATTTTACTTTTCCATTTTTTCCTGTGAGAGAGGAAATCTGAATCTACCATAGTTTAAAATATCTTTCATTCCGCTCCTAACCACATGATGATGGAAGCAGCATATAATTGTTTCTAAGGCATCAGCTCAATTCCTAGAACTGTCTGATCACCCAGAAATTGCTGAATTGGGGATTTAGGGTGGCCCAGAATTTTAGGGATGAGGGAAAGAGGTCAAGTAGAACAGCAGGTGGTTCCATCAAATCACGCAAAAATTCTGGATGCTTCATTTTTAAGGTCAGGAGGCAATGTGCCAAAGGTCACAAGAGGGCAGAGGGCATGGAGATTGAAAGCAACAGAGGAAGACAGACTGTGCAGTAGGACATAAAAGAGAACAATGAAAGCAAGAAACTGACGCACGGAATTTGTATAATTTTACTTAAAACCTGCATCCTCTCACAACTAGTCTTCCTTTAGTTTGGCACATTACATTGTGTGGATGTGTGTGAGAAGGGAAGGAGGTCACTATGAAACTATTTACAGATTCCCTTTCTTCATTCCCTTAACACCGACTCTCCCTCATCTCTATCCTATTGATATCCACAAGAATTTTTTTATGCTAGCATCATTTTTAATTGTGCATTTCCCCTGTCATTCTAAATTAAAAGACACACACACACACACACACATGCCCCCACATGAATGGGTAGAAACCACACAATGAGAATCTCATTCATTTTTAAGCCTTCAAATCTAAGTGGATAATGATGGTTTATTTTTTATTTAATCTGTCCTTCTATCCTTCTGTCTATCTTTTATTTACTTAGGAACATGTGGAAAAATATACCCTTCGGAGACACCTGCGCTCCTGGGTTTTGTGTAACTGGTATTTTAAGTAAAGCAAAACCATGTGCTTACTGAGCCCTAAGCTCTGAGGAATCCCCACTGACACCAGCCATCCTGTGTCCTGGGGCATCTGGAATGAATTCTTTGGTCCCGGCTGCAGACCTCTTTGTCCTTTCTGACCTCCAGTTCTTTCCTCTTGGTCTACTGGTCATTTGCTTTGTATTTTCACACTCTGTCAATGACACGGCCATTGTAAGGGTTTTGTATTATTTTGGCTTCTACCACACAGCTTTCTGTGGAACAATCTGCTCGTAGAGGATTTTCACCCCCTGATATTTTCTCTTCATGTCTTTCCTGTTTGCAGAATTGAGAGATTGATGATATACATATCAACTCTAAAAAGCAAAGCTGTGGAGAAGGCTATTTTGGCATTTTCAGTGTCGATACTAAAAAGCGCTTGTATATTCTGCTTGTGACGTCATCAAAGGAGGCAAGTGGTCAGTAAACCTCCATGAGTTTAAAACAACAAGTTATTAACTGATGCCAAACAAGGATGATTCACACTGGCAGTGGATTATTTATATCTCTAGGGTGTTTAAAGTACTTTTGGATTACTCTTCTGCTTGAAACACTTAGAAGAAGAGTGTTCTAATTCTTTTTGCTATCTTTCTCATGAGGCTAATCCTAAAACTTGAGTGGAATTCAAGTGGCCTCTCTCTGCAGGCTTCAAAGATTTTCAAAAGACTGACTAGTAAAGTAAAAGTTTAAGAGAAGAAAGGTTGATTGATCGTTGAGGGGGGTGGATTTCCTTGTTCTAAATTCTCCTTTGCAACAACACACAGTCAGCAGCTGCGGAGAAGTCCTTTCTGTTTAGAGAGATTGGAGGAATTGAAGGAGAGCTCTCAGTCTGTGTATTACTTGGACTTCTGAATATAGCCCCGCAAGGAGAACGACTTTGCTGTTCTCAAGACACCTGGTCAGCAATATAGTTAATGGGAAATAGTTGCAACCACGGACCAAAACATTTCTAAAATGATCAAGCACTAGCAGCAGCTTGGTATTTGCTTATATAACTACTTTGTACTTAAAATTACTACCGTTCTGAGGAAGGTTATGAAATTTTCATTAACTTCTCATTATTGCAAAATATGTTTGAAAGAACAACACTACACTTGGAGTTACACAGGGAATAACATCAAGAAATTCAAGTCAAGTTGTGAAGATGGTTTACCAACTGTTTAATGAGGCATGATGTTGGTGTATGATGTTGCTTGAATTCTGCCTCACTGAGACGACCCCATGGAGTTTCCAAGTCTTTGCAGAAACAGATGCTGTATTTGTTACATCTTTTTCTCACTTGGAACAGCTGAAGGGCTTCAAACTGCTGACCTTTTACTGGCTGTCAAGCACTTACCCAGTGAATCACAAGTGTTCCTCTGGGTGGTGGTGGTGTTAGACGCCAGAGTCAGCTCCAACTCCAAGTGAACCTTGTAAAGCAGAATGAAATTCTGCTTAGTCCTGTGCCAGAGTGACAGGAGTCGTACACAGGGCATCTCAGTGGGCACTGCTTACAAAGATAACTTCAGCTCACTCCAGAGAGGCACTGTGGTGATCCTAGGAAGTATGGTCCATGACAGCAGCAACCATGGATTGAACTGTGTTCTCCCATTCCTCAAAAGATACACTGAGGTCCTATCCCCTACACTTGTGATGTGTCTCTGTAGATGGGTGTGGATCTTAATACTATATAATTATTGTTCTTACATGTCATCAAGTCAGAGGTGACTCATAAATGACCCTTCCGAGGGTTTTCAGAGCTTGCAAAATGCATGAGAGGAGAGTGTCCATCTTTCTTCTGAGGGGCAGCTGATAGATTTGAACCACATACCTTTGGGTTGACAGTGCAACCTCCTTTCTCATAGGTCACCAAAGATCCATTTTATGTAATTAGTGCCCTTCAAAGATACACAGAGACAGGGAGATAGAGAAAGAATGGTTGTGTGATGACAGAAGCAAGTGTAACTACAAACTAAGACATGCATCCAGAAGCCACAACAGAGGCATGAAACAGTCTCTTTTTTTAGAGCCCTCAGAAAGAATCAACAGGGTTGGTAAACTCATTTGGACTTCTAGCCTCCAGAGCTGTGAGAGAACAGATTTCACTTGATCGTGCTAATGTGAAACCTACACTTGGACCACGAGGCAGTCGTCAGAACAGAGCAAGGAAACACTGCATGGTTCAAAATTGGGAAGGGTGTACGCCAGGGATGTGTCCTGTCTCCATAACTTTTCAATCTACATGCAGAACAGATTATCCGGGAGGCTGTGTTACATGAGGAGACGTGTGGCATCAGGATTGGAGGAAGATTCATCAACAATCTGTGTTATGCAGATGACACAACCCTGCTTGCTGAAACTGAGTAGGACTTGAAGCGCTTGCTGCAGAAGATCGAGAACTGCAGCCTTCAGTATGGACTGAGGCTCAGTATCAAGAAGACAAAGATTCTCACCACTGGACCAATTGGCAGCATCAGGATGGATGGCGAAGAGATTGAGAGTGTACACA
>NW_006399758.1:12569765-12574745 GCF_000299155.1 Elephantulus edwardii | reverse complement strand
GTAATCGGGATGGGTGTGTCAGAGGCGGTGCGGTTGGCGCAGGATAGAGCAGGGTTTAGAGCTGTTGTGCATAGGGTCGCTATGAGTCGGAAACGACTGGATGGCACATAACAACAACAACATATTAATTAAATATTCTATTTAAATAGTAGTTTATAGTCCTTAAGCCAAATTACCTTTGATCCTTTTCTGTAACGTTCCCATATTTATTGTTACGTATTGTCATTGCTGACCCTTCAGATGTTTTCAGTCAGTAAATCACGTGATCTTTCTCCCCTGGAGGATCTGGTTGGTTGAAACCTCAAAGCATTTGATGGGGTTTGGGTTGGCAGCACAACCTCTTCCCACTAAGCCACCCAAGCTCATTTCCCCATATTACACATGTAATCAATCAGGAAATAACGTTTGCTTTACCTTCACAAATAGCAAGCATTTTACCACTTTTACTTGCTACCATCAAATTCAAAGCATTTTTTTTTTCTCTTTCAAAGATAAAACCTCAAGTTACTTCTCCTCTTTTTACCCTCCCAGGATAGTTTTCTCTCAATTTGGCAGATGGAAAGAGTCTTTTAAAAATATAAATTAGAATGTACTATTTTTTTTCTGTACAAATTCCAGTTGTTCCTTTTCAATCTGAGTAAAAGTCAACATCCTTAGTGTGGTCTACAGGTCATGTGATGATGTCCTGTGTCCACTTGCTTCACCTCCGTTCCTATTCGCGCACTCTATTTCTGTCTTGATGGTCTACTAATGGTTCTTGTAATATATAAGTCTACTTCTACCAGAGGACTTTGGCTACAGTTGTTCTTTCTGTCTAGAATGCTCTTCCTTAAGATATCTGGTTGCTACCACTCACTTCCTTCAAGGCTTTGTTCAAATCTCATTTTCTCAATGAGGTTTTCCTTATGATTCCATTAATACTACAACCTACCTTTCTCCTTAACTTTGCTCTTTATTTCATAATACTCATTACCTTGTATCGGATCACCCTGGTGGTGTAGTTAAGCCCTTGACTACTAAGCAAGTAACTGGCTGTTCAAATACACTCAGAGGCATCTTGGAAGAAAGGCCTGGTGATCTGCTTCCAAAGGGAAACTCCAGACACCTGTTGGTGTGCAGTTCTACCCTGCATCATGTGAGGGGCCTATGAATCAGAATCAAATGAAATGACCACATTTTTTATTTTAGAGTTATTATCGTTGCTAGGTGCCCTCGAGTCGATGACGACTTAGAGTGACCCTACAAACAACAGATTGGAGTCTTGCCCCATCCTCACAATCTCAGCCATGCTTGCGCTCACTGTGGCATGACAACGAGGCTACTACTTTGTATATATTGTATAACAGGAGCCCTAGTGGTGCAGTAGTTAAGCACTTGACTGCTTATGGAAGGCCAACTGTTTGAAAACAACAGTTCTTCCGTAAAGACTGCAGCCTTGGAAATCCAACAGCGCAGTTCTCTGTTCTAGCTGGTCACCATGAATCAGAATCCACTGGATGGCAAGAAGGTTTTCTATGCTATAAATAACTGACATCTATTTTATGCTCACTGTCTCCTGTTACAATGGTAAGACTCACAAACGTTAGAATCTTTGAATGTTCTGTTCACAGATGCATTTCCCATACCCTAGGCCAGGGCTTGGCATGTAATCAGTGTTCAGTGAATATTTCTTGAATTAATGAAAGCTTAAGTGATGGAAGAAACAAAGAAGCAAATGAATTTACCTGGTCTCTGCACTATTTACTGGAAACCCCTTTTGTTAAGACTTTAAAAGAAGCTCTTTCCCCAAAGTGTTATGCCTAAACCATTAGAGCCTCTATTATTACATCTGTCTGGTTTCCCAATTAGAATAGGTTCCAAGATTCAAGACATTCTTCCCACTTTATACTCAAACAAGGTGTTGCCATGCTTTAGCCTATAGGAACTACGATATACACTCTGGAGACATTATAAGCATTCTGTGAAAGACAGAATTAGGTGAGTGGCCTCATTTCAGGGTCTGATATAAAATCAAAACTCGGAGCAGGTTCATCTAAAGCTTGGCCAAGTTTCCTGTAAACCTGGCTCACCCTGAAAGAGAATCTAAGCTGATATATCATTTCAAATGGAAACTATGCAAAATTCAGTGGCTTCATGTGGTTTCAACCCCAAACCAGGTGGAACTTGAGGCTTTGGCAAAAGTTCACCTTAAATTCTTAACTGGGGAATGTAAAACCAACAGGGAAATGTTGGAGAAAAACAAAGTGAAATAAAACCCTTCGTTTTCAACAGTCTTGGAACCACAAATTTAAATCACTCCTCTTTAAGCCTCATTTCACATAGACTTTAAACAAGTACAATCATTACTGTGAAACATTTCCCTCCATAATGAACTGGGTTTTTGTTATCCTATATTTCAGGGGTCCTTAACACTCATGTGGAGATCAAATCATTAATTCTACCGGGTAGGTTGCACAATCAAAGAAAAAAGATGAAAAGGTGACTTGCTGAAGGTAACTGGAAGAATGAGCCAGCAGAGTTCATTTCTCACTCACAGCTGAGTTCCTTAACCTAAAAAAAATTGCTGCTTTTCATTGAAAGAAACCAGAAATACATTAAAAAAGGAACAAAAGAAAATTCTAAGAACACTGTAGATTTAATAATATTAGGTATTTAAAGTACTGTGCTGTTGATAATAATATTGTACCAACCTGAACTGATGAATGAATTAGAAATAATTTCTCAATAATGGTGTGTGAATACCTATGTATGTGGCACTGAAATATTCTGAATCTTACAGACACTTTAAATAATAAGATAGAGATATTCTAATTACGGAAGGTGTACCCATATCCTGATAGATTTATAATTTTGCTGTTGTTATTTCATGCCATTGAGTTGCCTGTGACTCATAGCAACCTATGTACAACTGCTCTGAAGACTGCCCTGTCCTAAGCCAGTCTCACTGATTCAGACACACCTAGCCCCTTTGCCCCAGTTATTGTGACAATCCATCTCATCTGGGATCTTCCTTCCTGTGCTGTTCATCCACCCTTCCAAGGATGATGTCCTTCTGCAAGGGCTGGTCCCCCCTGGCCTCGTGCCCAAAATATGTAAAACTCAAAATATATAAAATCAAAATATCAAAGTATGTAAGAGCTTCAAAATCCTGACCTCCAAAGAGAAACTTGGTTTCACCTTCTCCAATCTACAGTATCACCAGTGAAATATTATTCCCTTTCTCTTTCTCCCTTTCATTATCATTGAGTCAGAATTGACTTCTAGCTGAGAGTCCAGTCAGTTTTCAGAGGCAATAAATCACAAGAGAGAAGACTGCCCAGCTTTTCCACACAGAGTCACTGGTAGATTTGAACTGCCTGTCTTTGAGTTGGCAATGCCACTCTTCATCCACTAGGCCACCAGAACTTCCTATTACTAGACACATGTAAAGGCCAGAAAATGTGGCCCTTACAAGAAGGAAAATGGGAATTCCGGTAGGCACATGCCATTGAGTCACCTCTGACTTATGTTGTTGCTATGCGCTGTCTTGTCGAAAAAGATCCTTAGCTGAATCTCCAGGAAATTTTCAGAGGCTGAAAACAGCATAGGCATAGACTGCATCTCTCCTGAGGAGCAGCTGCGAGATTCAAACCAGCTGCTTTTGAGTTGGCAGTACAACTCCTTACCACAAGGCCACTGGAGTTTCCTCCTCTGACTCATAGTGATGCTACAAAAAACAGATCAAAAGCTTTCTATCCTGCTTCATCCTCACAATACGATATTGTTGTTGTGTGCCTTTGAGTCAGAACCAACCCATAGTTGACTCTTGAGCAGATTTTCAGAGGCTGTTAATCGCACAGTAGGAGACAGCTTTTTAAATATGTTTAAAGATTTAAAGACAAGATATGGAGATGATGAATAAATAAAAAGAAATTTTAAAGAACCAGATAAGACTTCTGAAATGAAAGGTGGTGTGGTTTTGTTTGTTTGTTTTTTAAATAAATGTTGTCACAGGGACTTGAAAAAGAATATCAATGTTAAGTAGTCTAAAATACTTATGGAGCCCTAGTAACATAGTAGTTAAGTACTGAACTGGTACAGAAAGATCCATGGCTCAAGTTCACTAGCTGCTCCACAGAAGAAAGATGTGGAGATCTGCTTCTGTAAGGATTATAGCCTTGGAAACCTGGGTCTTCCTCTCCTGTGCTGTCCTCCACCCTTCCAACCATGATGTCCTTCTCCAGGGACTGGTTCCTCCTGGCAATATAACCAAAGTATGGGAGATGGAGCTTCAAAATTCTTGCTTTCAAAGAACAGCTTGGTTTCACCCTCTCTAAGACCTGTTGGTTCTCTTTGCAGTACATAGTATCAATACTCTTCTCCAGCACCACAACTCAAAGGCATCGATTCTTTTTCCCTGACATCAGGCTTTCCTAATGCAATTTGTCTTTTCATTAATCCATATTTACTGTACCAGTCTCAGGCCAAAATATCCTCCACTCTTTATAGTTTACTCCCACCAAAGATCCTCAGGCTTATTTTGCCTCATTCACTTGGATTTTAAGTGCCTCGGGAGTAAAAATTCACCTTCTTTTCTCACTCACAGAGGCTCATCTACCTAAACCTTTTCTTCCTCAGCCTCTTAATTTTTTTTTCTCATTAAAATTTCATGCTTGACTATGCTACCAACTCTGACTTATAAGGAAAGGAGGAACTTTCACTGTTCTTGCAAGAACTGGGCAAGTGGGCTACAGGGCAGATAAAAAAGAGATGTGAAGACTAGTTTTTGGCATTGTTGATTGTTCCATGAAATTTCTTTTCTCATGCAAAGCTTAAACTACATGCTTGTATCTCAAGGCAGGCCTGCTAATACAGTTATTCTTTAATGTTTCTGTAAAAAACATACCATTAGAAGTAGTATACTAGCAGCTGATATAACAAAATATAGATTTACAAGTTATTACTTTCAACTTTGCCTACTATTTGTTCTTGTTTGTTTGT